>NC_077228.1:311919296-312245963 GCF_027887165.1 Monodelphis domestica
TGTGATCGCTTTCTGATGATCTCTTCTACCTCCTGTCTAGTCTACTCTCCACAGAGCTCCTAAAATGATATTATTAAAGCATAAGTCTCACCATGCCAATACTGTGCCCAAGAATCTCCAGTGACTCCCAAATGTCAGTAGCCTAGAATACAAACTCTTCTTGGCATTTAAAATCCTCCATAATTAGACTCCTGAGTTATTGTACATTATTCTCTTGCACAAACTCTACATTCCAGGCAAACTTTCCTCCTTTCTACTCTTATTATATAACACTTCATTTCCTGTCTCCTTTCCATAGCCCTTATACCTGAAGTCTTCTTTCTCCTCACTTCTTCCAGAAAGGATCTTAACTTCCTTTAAGGCTTAGATGAAGTGCTACTGCCTTCATGAAGTCCTAAATTTTCATGCCCTTCCCCATAGAAATTACTTTTCATTTGTTATATATTTATGTGTACATCTTATCTCTTTCTATCTTTACATTCATCTATCTAACCACCCATATATCCATCCATCCATCCATCCATCTATCCATCCATCCATCCATCCATCCATCCATCCATCCATCCATCCATCCATCCATCCGTCTGTCCGTCTGTCTATCTATCTGTCTGTCTGTCTGATCGATTTATGTCTGTATCTGTATTGTATAGTAGAGTATATCTGTTGAGTAAATGTTCCAAGATCTATCATGGGTGGTTGAAACCCTGGAGATAAGCAAACACATGCTGACTCCATAGATATTTGTCCTCTCTCCCTTTTGTTGATCCAGGTTCTTAAGCCCTCACAAAAAGATCCTAAAAAAAGGCAAAAGTGAAAAAAGTGAAAGTAGAAGAAATGTGGGGGGACCCTGGAAGACATCTTGTGCTTTGTAGAAAGACCTCTGCCCCTTCAGGTTGACCAGGATAACTAAAACCATGGAAAATGAAACTTCGGATAAGGGGGCCCTACAATATTTATAATTGTTTTTACAAAAATTCATAATTTTTCTCCAAAAAGAATCTAACTCTTTGAGGGCAAGAACTATTTCCAGCACTTAGCAGCATGCCTGTAAAATAATAAGAACTTAATAAATGTTTGTTGACCGACTAAATAGCAATAAACAAAACTTTGTGGTGTTTTACAAAACTTTCTTCATAACAATCCCTTGAGGCAAGTGGTTCTTATATTAACTGAAACTCAGAGGATTTAAGTGACTTATCTTTGGTCATACAGCTTAATCATTGTCAGAGTAAGGCCATTAATGGAGGTTTTCTGATACTGTCTAATGCTATTCTTTAAAAATACTGTTTCTGGAAAAAAGACTGACTTAGCAAGATCTATCAGGTCAAAAATCTTGGTTGACTTGAAGGGCTCAAAGCTTTGTTTTACCTTTGATGAAACATCACCATAGAAGTTGTTGACATCTTCAATGAAGTGTCCCAGACCTAAATGGTAGCTTAAGTTTAAGACTTAAATGAAATGAGATATGCATAGAACATCTTACAGTTAAAAGAAGGGTTGTTTTTTAACTTTAGCAGAGGAAGAATATTCATCAAAGATACGGCATATGAGTCAGCTCCGGATAGCTTTTTTGTGCTAGTGTGGTCAAAGATGGTTCAGGGTCATTTGTAAGAAAGCTATCAGGAAGATACATCAGTGCCTCAAACTTTTAATCTCCGAAAGAAATGAAGTACTGAGGATGATTTCTAAAACTTTCTTTTTACTTTTCATTTTTTCTAAATCTTTCTTAAAAAAAAAAACAAACCTTTAACTTTCTGTCTTAGAATTTATACAAAGTATTGGTTCCAAAGCAGAAGCGCTATAAGGATTACGCAATTGGGGTTCAAGGGACTAGGATCATACAGCTAGAGAGGATCTGAGACCAATTTTGAACCCCAGAGCTCATCTCCAGACCTGGCTCTCTGTTTCCTGAGCACTCAGCTGCCCTTATAGTTTTCAATGAAAAACTAGATTAGCCTGTGCTGTACAAGCCTTAAGATCTTTCTCCTATACTACTGAGACCAGATTGAATTTAAATTTGAACTTGACTAGATATTAGTTCAGCAAGTCTTTTGGCCTCTAGGTGCCAGTTTGCTCTTCTGTAAAATAAAGAGGTTGGATTAGATTAGTGATGTCAAATTCAAACTGAAATGGAGTCTCCTAGATCATACATAAGGAACCTTTTGTGAGCAACATATTCACTTAGAAAACTGTGTGCTATATAAGAGACAGAAAGGAGGATCAGTGGAATAGACTGGGGGCAAGCAACCTCAGCAAGACAGTATATGACAAACCCAAAGATCCCAGCTTTTGGGACAAAAATCCACTATTTCATAAAAACTGCTGGGAAAATTAGAGGACAGTGTGGGAAAGATTAGGCTTAGATCAAAACCTCACACCCTACACCAAGAAAAATTCAAAATGGGTGAATGACTTGAACATAAACAAGGAAACTATAAGAAAATTAGGCGAACACAGAATAGTATACATGTCAGACCTTTGGGAAGGGAAATACTTCAAAACCAAGCAAGAATTAGAAAGAGTTACAAAATGCAAAATAAATAATCTGGATTACATCAAATTAAAAAGTTTTTGTACAAACAAAACCAATGTAACCAAAATCAGAAGGGTAGCAACAAATTGGGAAACAATCTTCATAAAAACCTCTGACAAAGGTTTAATTACTCAAATTTACCAAGAACTAAATCAATTGTACAAAAAATCAAGCCATTCTCCAATTGACAAATGGGCAAGGGACATGAACAGGCAGTTCGCAGCCAAAGAAATCAAAACTATTAATAAGCACATGAAGAAGTGCTCTAAATCTCTTATAATCAGAGAGATGCAAATCAAAACAACTCTGAGGTATCACCTCACACCTAGCAGATTGGCTAACATGACAGCAAAGGAAAGTAATGAATGCTGGAGGGGATGTGGCAAAGTGGGGACATTAATTCATTGCTGGTGGAGTTGTGAATTGATCCAACCATTCTGGAGGGCAATTTGGAACTATGCCCAAAGGGCAAAAAGACTGTCTGCCCTTTGATCCAGCCATAGCACTGCTGGGTTTGTACCCCAAAGAGATAATAAGGAAAAAGACTTGTACAAAAATATTCATAGCTGCACTCTTTGTGGTGGCCAAAAATTGGAAAATGAGGGGATGCCCATCAATTGGAGAATGGCTGAACAAATTGTGGTATATGTTGGTGATGGAATACTATTGTGCTAAAAGGATTAATAAAGTGGAGGAGTTCCATGGAGACTGGAACAACCTCCAGGAAGTGATGCAGAGCGAGAGGAGCAGAACCAGGAAAACATTGTACACAGAGACTGATACATTGTGGTACAATCGAAGGTAATGGACTTCTCCATTAGTGTCAATGCAATGACCCTGAACAATCTGCAGGGATCTAAAAAATACTACCCACAAGCAGAGGATAAACTGTGGGAGTAAAAACACCGATGAAAAGCAACTGCTTGACTACAGGGTTGGAGGAGATAAGACTGAAGAGAGACTCTAAATGAACACTCTAATGAAAATTCCAACAACAGGGAAATGGGTTCGAGTCAAGAACACATGTGATAACCAGTGGAATCATGCGTCGGCTATGGGAGAGGGAAAGGCGGGGGGGGGGGGGGGGGGGGAAGGGGGGAGGGGAGGAAAAGAAAATGATCTTTGTTTCCAGTGAATAATGTATGAAAACAACCAAATAAAATAATGTTTAAAAATTAAAAAAAAAGAAAACTGTGTGCTATTATTATCTATAGCCTATATATTTTAATTTATTTTGTTAATATTCCCTAATTACATTTAATCAGGTTTGTGCAGCACATGGGAGTGTTGTGCAGACAGTGCTTTGGACACCTCTGGATTATTAGATGACCTCTAAGGTCCCTTCCAGTTCTACAGGTACTATTCAATGATCTTACCAAGGAAGACTTATCAGGCCATGGTTATTTCATATATTTAAAATAAAAATAGCAAACATCTTAGAAGGAGAGGCAAGTCGACCTTTCAGCGGATGCACACATCTTTAAAAATAGGATTTTTTCTCTTCTGCTTCCCTTTCTCTTTATGATTCCAGAGTAAACACTTTTCCTGCATTCTTTGTGATTAGGCATGCTCCACATGCTAGGATAGTCTAAGACAGCTTTGGCTCCAACAAAAATGTAACTGGGCTATAAAACTGTGCTTTTTATGATCATTTTTATTTGCTGAGGGACTACTGTATGTGGACTCTTCTCATTTAGAAAGGAGAAAGTGACAGCACATTGAAATGTTCAGACTTTAAAAGAGACAGAAAATAGCCACCTCTGAGATAATGCTAAGAAACAGTAATAATAGATGGAGGATAGAGAAGGAAAGGGCAGAAAACATGCACTTTTCTGTTCCTCCTGATTCAGGATGAAGATGTTCAATAAATAAATAAAATAAAGATCTCTTGTCAAATGAAAGTACAGTATTAAATTCACCCAGAGGTGAAAACATGAAATAAATATGAGTAGCTGGCTGCCAAATCTTGCCCATATTGAATCACTCAAAGATTTTCTATAGAGATGATCTAATTCCTGTCAGTCACACTTCATCGGCTCACCTAACTTTTCTCTAATAATGAGCTGGGTAAAGAGCAAACAGAATTTTCATTTGCATTGAGATGGAAAAACCCAGGAGGAAAAATGGTTGTATTTTCAAATTGCTAGCATGCCCACCCATGAAAAGGGTAAATGACCACAGTATTAGAGACTGTGCTAAAATGTGTAATTCTTAGAAATTAGTGCCATCTCCTGGATTTCAGAGGAATTGCTTTAACTTTGAAGCTAGTAGACATTTTTCTTTTAAAAGAAATACCCAGTATTTTTGTAACATTTAAAATTTGCAAATCATTTGTATATATTATCTTATATGAGCCTCACATCAACTCTGTGAGGTGAGTGCTACAAGAATTATCAATAGCACCCATATACATGTCAAAATGTGCCCAAAAGGAAAGTAGATCATCTATGTCGAATTAAATAAATATTTGATCCCAAAGTCTGTGGAATTTCTATTCTAATATCTGAACTAAATGAGAACAGTAATATTAATAAATATGTATTTTCAAGTCATTCATCAACTTTATGAGGCTTCATGGCTTCATATATCTTTATGATGAGTTTATTTGAAGGTTAACTACTTTGATTCTCAAAGAGAGGTCTTAGAAGTACAAAATGATAGGCTTTGGAAAAACAATTTTCATGAATAGATGAGCTTTCAACTCTATGATGAAAAAGGAAATATGGTACATCAGAATGCTGTATCTGGAGTGATTTGGTTTTGAATACTGTTTCTGCTCATTACCCTTGTGATCTTGGACAAAATAGTCAATCTCTCTGGACCTCCATATCCACCAATCTAATGAGTGGGCTGGAATTCTGAGGTCCTTTCCAGTTCTAAATCTATGCAGTTATGGTTCTTAACACTTGAATTGTTCCTTACCAGCAGGTTTGTTGGAATCAACTCTCAGATGTACAGATACTGTGATGAAAAGGGATTCCGTAATCCAGTTTTTCAGATAGACTTCCTTAAATTTATTAGTGCACATTTTTTTTTAAGCTGCAAGAAATGTAAAATGCTCCCTAGCTACTTATAGATTTTGTTGCTGTTGTTAGGTTTCCTTGGCAATGAAACTGGAGTGGTTTGTCATTTCTTTCTCCAGCTCACTTTACAGATGAGGAAACTGGGGCAAATAGGATTATATGACTTGCCCAGGGTCACACAGTTAGTAAATGTCTAAGGTCAGATTTAAATTTATGATGAATCTTCCTGGTTTCAAGCCCAAAGCATTATCCACTGTGCCATCTGGCTGCCTAATTATATATTTATCTGTCTCACAAACTTGATATTTCTAGTGTCAGTGAGCATCAATGTATGAAAAGTATGTTGCATCAAAAAAGGTAGAGTACCTAGAATGAGTGAAATTATAGTTCTCTTATCTTTGGTC
Source organism: Monodelphis domestica (assembly GCF_027887165.1). Classification (NCBI taxonomy): domain Eukaryota; kingdom Metazoa; phylum Chordata; class Mammalia; order Didelphimorphia; family Didelphidae; genus Monodelphis; species Monodelphis domestica. The sequence continues at coordinate 311,925,257 of NC_077228.1, forward strand.
CTGGTCACAACACAGTTAGAATATTAACTTTAGTTTTATCTCTAATATTTTAGGAAAGACATCTATAAACTGGAATGATGGATTGGGAACTAAGGTACTTGTGTTCAAATCCCACCCTTGTCACTTAATTCCTTTCTGACCTTCTATTTTTTTTAGGTCTTGGTTTTCTCAACTGTAAAATGAAGGGCTTGGACTAGATGTACTTGGAGTTCCCATTCCAGCTGTATTTCAATAATCTATGATTTATGAACTCTTATTTCATTTGAAAAGTTCTTATATAGGAGTAGAATTAGATATATTATTTGGTTCTAGTAGGTAGAACAAGGAACAATGATCGGAAATTATAGAGAAATCATATTTCAGATTGAGGTAAGGAAAACTTTCTAATAATTAAAGCTATCCCAGAGGGGAAATATATTCTTTCTGGAGGTAGAGATTTTCTTCTTCTTAGAAGTTATGAAGATAGGATTAACTCTCCTGTTGCCTATTTTTAAATTAATCAACAAAAACTGAAAACACCCCTACTTAATACTAAGTAGGGGAGGTCCACAAGTCACTTACTAAAGTGGGTAACAATTCTAGAAGGGACTGGCCACCCCCTGGGCAGTGCTAAGCAAATTTAAAGACTGCAGTTGGTTCCTGTAAAGTGGAGGAAGTGTCATGGAAAAAGCATTATAAAAGTCCTGGACTTCCTGTCCAAGGGAGGTCTTTGGTCTGAATTTTTGACTTGGAGGATCTTAGACTGGGACTGCAGCTTGTAGCTACAATTTGGGACTCAGGCTCTTGGATTGCTTCTGGTAAGACTGCTCCTGGATCTTCTCCTTTGGAGCTTTGGCTTGGGTGAGTGAGAAGCTGACCCTCCTTTCCTGGCTTCTGGAGAGATTAGTTCCAGAGAGGCCTCCCCTTCTTGGAGGAGGCCACATGAATTGAACCCTTGTTTAATTCACCACCGAGTCCTCTGACTGAGGGGTTAACAAGCCCTGACTGGGTTGAGCTGGGGACTGGAGCAATATTTAGGGTGATAGGCAAGACTTCTTACTCTACTCTCTTTTGCATTTTTCTACTTTAACTCTTTCCATTCTTTGTAAATAAAGCTACTGAAAATCAATTTGACTTGAGCTATAATATTTTTAAATTGGTGACCACAGTACTATCTTAGAATTCTCATATATTTAGTCAAACCTTTAATTTTAATTCCTTACAAAGTTGCCAAGTGATGGATGGATAATCACTGGCCTTGAATATTGCAGAGGAGATTCCCTTTTAGAAATGGGTTGCATTGGATGGATTTTGAGGTTCCTAACAATTTAGATTCAATCAGCATAGTAGTAAACACTGTGGACTTTTTTCAAACTGTAACTAAAACCTTTTCTCACATGCATTTCATGCAAATCCAACTTGATTTCTTATCATGTCCTATGCCATCAACACGTTCACAATTCATTTAATAATTCAACAAGAAACATCCATTAAGGAACTCATATATCAGGCATGGGAGATACACACAGACAAGAATGGGATGACCCATGCCTTTGAACAGCTTACATATTTTGTAGCTTTGATATAATCTAGTTTCACAGACTACAATCAAAATGCATATACATCACAAGGACTTCTGAACTCACCAGAAAACATGTTTATGGATAAGCTTAATAAGAAATAAGTGAGAGATGAAATATGCTGCTCATTTCACAGCTAGGTGACAAAAGTGATTAGAATAATATATTTGGAGTTAGCAATTCCTGAATTCAAATTGCCTCAGACATTTACTAGCTGTGTGACTCTTGGGAAGTCACTTAACATCTCTATCTCAGTTTCCTCATCTGCAAAATGGAGATCATTAGAATATCTACCTCCCAGGGATGATCAAATGAAATCATATTTTCAGGTATATGGAATGACCCCCTCACATGCAGCAGTTAGAGACAGGATTATAGTAGTGTGTGTGTGTGTGTGTGTGTGTGTGTGTGTGTGTGTGTGTGTGTGTGTGAGAGAGAGAGAGAGAGAGAGAGAGAGAGAGAGAGAGAGAGAGAGAGAGAGAGAGAGAGAGAGAGAGAGAGAGATTGAGAGAAAACGAGCTAAACATATTCAGATGAAACCAGTGCTGGAGCAGATAGGATTTAAAAAGCACTCAGGAATCAATTCTCAAGTATTACAAAGAGTAAAAGATTATAAAAAGAAAAGAAAAGAGAATATGATTGGTGCTTTCATTTAAGAAAGGGAAGAGATGAGAATATATTGACAATTATGGAATCATATGACCACTTTTATATCTCTACAAATTCTTTATGAGAATGATTTGTGTATATATCAAAAAATGTCTCTAACATAAAAATATAAAATGAGTATAGGTAAGGCTATATTTAAGATTTTCAATAGCAGAATACATTTTTTTGTAGTCACACAGTTGATAGAGAACTATAGAAGCTACAAGATTGTACTCTGCCTATTTGTTAATTTTAAGAAACCATTTTCCTTCATATTACAGAATTGTCAGTGAAATAAGTGCTGATATCAAGCTAGGTGTCAAATGGAAAAGCAACATGGTGCAGTGGAAGGAATACTAGATTCAGAGTCACAGAAACAGTTGGAATCTTGGCTCTATCTTTGTGAATATGCACAAGCCATTCAATCTTCCATCCTCAGTTTTCTCATCTGTAAAATGGAGGGTTAAGCTATTTGACTTCCAAGGTTTTTTGTAACTCTAAAATGATGATACTGGATGTTCAGCAAATGAGGTTGCTTGTGCCACTTAAGACAGCCTATGTATGGTCTACATGAAAAAAAAAAACACCACCATCTTTAGGTTTCTTCAGATTTTCTTATTTGTATATGTTTCCATATTAACTGCATGAAGTCCCAGAATGCTAAAAAAATTTATTTTCAGGGAAATCCATAGTTAATAGCACGGTTGTGGAGAGCAATCAGCATCATATGTAGGGCTAGTAATTCTTGTGTACAGCACTATGTCTCAGGGGGAAATCAGGTGTTGCTGCAATTAGATTGCATTGTGCCATGGTAGTGTGAGCAGGAAAAAGTGAGGACAGTATCACCATGAGACATTAAATAGGGACAATGGGCTGTTACTAGTGCCACTAGATTTGATTGAAGTGATCCACTTTGGTGACTTTAGATGGTTTGGATTTTCATGGAGTAAGAGTGTGGTCTAAGTGAGTCTTCTGGCTTACTCAGAGCCCAATTATGTTTTCTTGGTTTCCTAGGAGAATATTCCCTGACATGAATATGTCTCTGTTTTTCTTCCACAGTAAGATAATTCCTAGGGAAGCAACTAAAAGTGGTGGCAAGGCAGTAGTATTTTGGTTTGAATGTATGTGACTCTATGTTCCCCACGGTATCTTGTGGCTGAGCTTGGTGTTATCCCCTCTCAACAAGGAGGCAGTGTTTTAATAATGGCTAGTACCATGATAAGAGGGCTTTTCAGAGACACTTTTGGCTGTTTTATCACTAAAGGTGTGTTCTGAGAGCCCAGAAATGTCAATAAGAGTGTGAAAAGTTGTTCTACTAGAATATGAGCTCTAACTATTCATACTAACAGAACAAAGGGGATATAAAACATATTACTCCAGTTGGGAGTATGTCAAATTAGTCCATTAATATATGCCTCTTGGACAAGTATGACCATTAAATAATAAATGAATCCTGGAATGGAGTAGGAGTGGATATGGCTTGATTGCATTGGGGAAATAGCACAGTGCTTTCAAATGATCCCAAATTGTTACCGCAAAAGCCCTTCTCCTTAACATCAATAATCTCCCAGTAATGCCAAATGGTTAAGTCTTGGAAGACTATGATTTCAGATGAATTAAAATTACAATGTCTCTAAAGAGCAATAAATAGATGAATGGTGGATATAAGCAGGCTACAAAATATTTTCAACAATTTCCATTCAAGTGACATAAAAGGTACATATTTTCATGCATTTATGATATTATTGTGAGTGCTGTTTCAAATGATGAATATTGCAATTTATCCATGCTCACCCATACTCTACAGCTCTTATCCAAGTTCTCTGATAAATCTGTCATGGGCTGTTCAACCAACAGGGTTTTCTCTAGATCTTCTCTTGATATTGTATAGATATTAATTTGTGATCTCTTGCCCTTAGTTCATGAATAGCCCATCTTTTTTCTGGTATACCTTTTCACAGAAATGAGTGAAAGAAAAGGCACTTATTAGGTACTTACTTTGTGCTAAGCACTGGGTGAGTCACTATGAATTCAAACAGAGCAAGACAATTCCTGATCTGAGGGAGTTCATACTCTTTTGGAGAAGACAACATTATATTCAGCTTCAGGGCAGATGGAAAGACCCAGAAATTATAATGGTCTAGTTTTAGAGAACAAGGTAAGATCCAGGAATTTTTAGGAATCAGAAAAAGACACTTAGTAAACACTAAATAGATATTTGTGGAATGAATATGGAGGACCAAATAAAAAGGGGTGCAGATGGGCACATAGTGAGAAGGAGCTAGAGTAGGTGGGCAATCCAGTGAGAGATTGGTATCCTAAGATACAAAAAAATGAAACCTTGAGATAAAGACCTGCAAAGCTCTTAGTGGCCTCTCTATGGAAGATAAATGGTAATTAATGGACCAGAATCTTATAGAATGAAAAGGTGCAAATGTATTTTGATCTGTCAGAAGGTATAATATCCATATTGATGAAAACAGATTTTTCAAAAGAAAAAAAGAGAATCTGAGGATTTTATAGATGAAATAATTTTGCGCTGGACAACTAGGTGGATAGAGTGTTGACCTGAAGTCAAGAAGACTCATCTTTGCTAGTTCAAATCTGGCTTCAGACATTTATTAGTTGTGTGACCTTGGACAAGTCATTTAATCCTGTTTGCCTAAGGTCCTTCCCTGTAAAATGAGCTGGAGAAGGAAATGGCAAATAATTCCTGGTCTTTGCTAGGAAAACCCCAAATGAAGTCATGATGAGTCAGAAATGATTGGACAGCAACAATAATTTTGCTCTAACCACTTCCTCCTCCATTAATTTTACAAATAGGGAAATGAAGGTCTGGAGATATAAAAGGATTTGGTTAAAGCCACACAACTTGTTTAGTGGGAGAGTCAGGATTAGAACACTCATCTCTCCTTTCTAGGATCAATGGTATTTGCTAATATGTGAAACTGGTACATGATGATTACTTTTGTGACATTGGGCAAATTATTTACACCCTTCATATCTTTCTTTAATATCCACATGAAAATAGAAAGATTTACTAATCAACTAATTGTTACCAGTGATATTTTTCTCATTGTAGTAATTCAGTGACATGTACATCAAACATCAGATGCCCAGTTAAGGTAATGTAGGATGTCCATTGATTGCCTCTAATTTTACTACTTTTTTAAGGTGAAATGGGGGTTAGAGAATTATATCTGTCCATGAGACTACATCAGGAAATAGTTGAGAAAGAAAGCAGAAGGAAGTGGCTATGGGAAAGGGAGTGATTTTGTTTTCTTCTGAAAAGACCAAAGAGACAAGTTAGAAGTATAGAACACACTTCTCCAGAGTGATATATAGCATTGAACAGCAGATAAAGATTTTGGAATGATTAAGCATAGGTTCAGTCCCCACAGACTTAAACCTCTATAATCTATCCTTCCTCAGCCTCAATTAGTTGAAAGAATAAAAGCACCTACCTCAAAAGATTATTGTAAGATTCAGGTTAATAAGTATATGTAAAATTCCTTGAAAAATTTAAAGCACTATGTAAAAGTAAACTATTCAGCTATTCCTTCAATGCTGTCCTGTCATTCTGGCCCTTGGGCAATTTCATTTCAAAATATTAAATACTTTGTAGAGTTTGAAAGGGAAAGTCTTCTCTGATTAGGAAGGGAATCTCATATTTTATTTTTTCTTTGCCATTAAAATGCTGACACAATCAAAGTATATTTATTAGGTAAGAATCTGCCATGTTACAGGAGCATTACTTATAATTAAACAAGTCACTTTAAAGAGTATAATTTGGGTCACTGGGTATAAAACTTGTAAATTAAAAAAAAAAACTCTGAGTCAAATGTTATCTTAATTTTCTAACCCAGAAAATACTTCTCTATGTTCCCTATTTATACTTAGGGAATAATTTATTTCCTTGGCAAGTACCTTATCCTGCTGATTCATGCTTTCCAGTTGCTATTCATCTATCAGAATCAAAGTATTTTCTTTAAAAAAGGACAATTTGCCAAACTTATTTTAGTCAATTTTTTAGGATTTTTTTTGGCACAAAGATGAGATATAAAGGGGGGGGGGAAGAGTTATGCACTTTGAGTCCACAGAAGAAACATGCCAATTCTCTGCTTTGTTCTGCTCATCTTTCTGGACCTTGTCCAGTTATTTACTTCTGTCTTCTTCAGTTTCATCATCAAAAGTCCTTCTCTGATGGGTAAAGCTTACTCTGGCTTACCCTGGTATGCCCCTACCAAGATGAAAAGGCTTTGAGTTTTGGTGTAGAGGTTTTCCATTCAAGGATCTAAGAGTATGGAGCATCTTCACCAAAAGGGGAGACAGTGATTTTTTTTGGGGGGAGTGAGAGGTCACAACTCATGTAGCCATTCTGCTAAATTGCGGATGAGATGCATCCTACAGAGGAGGAAAGAACCAACAAAATCATGGATCTTTTGATTATTGAGTATTGTAAAATTATCATTACTGACTCCAGAGGCACATAGATCTAGACCTCTAAAGGACTTCAGAGGCCATATGACATGATCCTTTCATCTTACACATGAGGAAAACGAGGCCCAAGGAAGTTAAATGACTTGTCCAAGGTCACATATGCAGTATCAGGAACAGGATTTGAGTTCAGATCTTTTGACTCTAAAGTCAGTTCTCTTTCCTCTGAATCATGATAATTAACTTTCCGATGTTTACATAACTAGTAAATGTCAGAAGTAGAATTTGAATCAATTCCTGCCTAATTCTTAGTCCCTTTCCCTATCCATTCTATCACATTAGTTTTTAATTGCTGCTGTTATTTCATCTGTTATTCTAAGCATATGTTTTCCTGTTTTGTTAGTCATTGCTTTAAAATGCTACCTATTGGATGCATACTCATTGAATAATTAATATAATAAGCTGATAAAGAAAAAAACATTTATTAAACATCTACTATGTGTCAGGCACTGTGCCAAGTGCTAGGGATACAAAGGCAATAAGTGAAATAGTCCTTGTCCTTAAGGCGGTTACATTCTAATATGCTCTAATAGAGGAGACAACACAAAGATATATAAGTACATACAGCTTATAGGCAAAATGAATGGAAGATTATTTTGAAAGGGTGGGCACTAGCAGCTGGGGTGGGGTAGGATCAAGAAAGATATCATAAAGAAGGTTAAATCAGTCAATTAACAAGCATTTATTAAGTACCCACATTCTACCAGGTACTGTGCTAAGTACCTGGGGGGAAAAAAGATGAAGAAGGGAGCTAAAAACTGAGTTTTGAGGAAACCAGGGATTCCAAGAAATGGAAATGAGAAGGAAAAGGATGCCAGGCATTGAGAGCAACCGGTGCAAAGGCACAAACATGAGATATAAAGAGAGGTAGGAAAAGAGATACACACTTTGAGTCCACAGAAGAAACATACCAATTCTCTGCTTTGTTCTGCCCAATCTTTCTGGACCTTGTTCAGTTATTTACTTCTGTCTACTTCAGTTTCATCAGCTAAAAAATGGGGAATATTAATTCTTATTTTCCTTCCATAATGTGAGGTCGTAAACCAGCCATTGTTTGAGTTTGCATAAAAGATATTCATTAATTCACTGAATGCAGATGTTAAGGGAACAAAGAGTTGACTCAGCTGTAGCATCATCTTCATATCACACACCAGAGTATGGAGAGGTGAATAAAAAGAGCAGTTTGTTATTCTGCCTTCTATATCTAAGAATGCTTTGTGTAACATTTCTTACAATTTTTAATAAGTTGTATATCTTGGGGATATAATTGTTTCTAAGTTTGATTTTAGAACTGCTGCTCTACTGGAAATAGATTTAATCTGGGAGATTTCTTTTATCAGCTTATATTTAGACTTTGCTTAATATATACCCATAAATTAAAAGGCTTTTGTGCATTGCACAGGTGTTCTGAAGTCCTTCCATTTCAACAGAGCAGTCACCAGGTAACCCAAAAAGACTTTCAATACTAGAAGTAATATTTAGGGCCATCAGTTTGCAGGCTGAGAAAATGTGTCACTTTTCTACCCAGTAATGGGAAGATGGTTGTCCAGACTTTTTCCTCTTCTACTCCAGTGACTTCTGTTTGAGTTCAGTATCTTAAATTTTAGGCTCATTTAAAAAATAATCACACCCACTCCTCTTGAGCAGTCCTACATTCAAATACCCATTCATGACCCAATGATGGAGTACTTTGCAGTGAAAAGAGGGCTGGACTTGCAGTCAGAAAGACTGGATTAGACTAGGGAACCTATCAGTCACATGACTGAAAATTGATTAGGGCTTTCTGAGTCTCAGTTTCTACATCTGTTGTGTAATTGGAAATCTTGTGCCTTTGAACTACATTTCCCAGGAGACCACTGACTTCCTGTCATTACATGCTGCCATAGACAGGGGATAAATAGGTTGGTCTTCTGTGACTAGCTCTTTCCTTCTTGGGTCAGGACATTGGTGAAGCAAGCTGTTTAAATAGGAAGATTAGCCATGGGTGTGTGGTTTTATTTTGTTAACCTTTTTATTTTGTTACTTCTAGTGATTATTAATAAATCTTAAAAAGTATAATATTCAAAGTTATTGTATATTAATTTTAATTTTTACATTGTTTAATGGAGAAAGGAATATTTGTACTACAATCTTCCCCATATTGTGGTAAAAGTAAACTTTAAAGATATTGAGTTTGCTAATATTAAAATAATATGTAAAACATAAGATATAAAATGGAGGGAAGACAGAAAATTATATGAATTAAAATATTTAAATTCTTAATATGTATAAGACATAAAATTATATAAAATAAATATGTATTTATAAACATATGAAATTATAATTCAGAGGTTTTATTTTTAAGAAACTAAAAATTATGCTTTTAAATAGTTGATCCAGTTGGGCAGATGTCAAAATGGTATTAATATGGATGATTGAGAGGAAACCAAAATTATCAAGGGTCAAGAAATGGAAGTCTGAACACTATTTAAGAAGAACTATTTAAGAAGTTCTCTTTTTGCTAATCACATTTCTACTTAGTGTCTTTGGATGCTTGTATTTGGCTGCTTAAAGAAATGCCCCTTTGGAATTTGTTGTCAACAAAGTGCTCAACCTGAACTGGGAAGGTGACACAGTCTCAGAACCACAACTGAGCAATGCTGACCCCAATTATAGGTCTTCTTCCCATATGGTTGGATATGCAGTGATCTGTAGCTGTGCTGGCAACCAAGAATCCCATGGAAGTATAAGGTGCAGTCACAGACAGCTAGTTAAAAATAGGCATCAGACTTCTTGTTAACTATGACTTGTTGGCTCAGCAGGGCTCCACTTTAAGCTTGACTGAATTCTGACCTAAATCCCAAAGATTTCTTCTGTTAGGATTTAGTATACCTCATAGTATACTTTATATACCTCACAAGATTCTAGACTTTATAGTTGGAAGAGGCCTTGGAGATATTCTAGTCTACATTTCTCATTTTTAGAGAAGGAAATTGAAGCCCAGAGAGTTTAATTAATTTATTTAAATTTACACAGGTAGGAAGTAAGAGAGCAGGGATTTTCAACCCAGGTCCTTTCTAAATCTGGTGCTCCATTAAGCTAGGCTATCAATCCTGGTTTTTGGATTAACTCCCAGCCAGTACCACTTTGATTTTGATCCCAGATCACCTGCCACCTTCTCCTTAATAACAAAGGAATCCCTTGTGATATTTGCTTACAACTTTTATTCAAAGCCAGGGACTATAAAATTAACAACTAGAAGCTGTTAGTTTCTTTGCTCAAAATTGTATGCAGTCGGTTTAATATATAAGGAGGAAGATTTCTATTTACTTAATTACTGAAATTATCAGTGGGAATACTTCCATTCATGCTGATAGAAATTCCTTTTTTGTTCCATATGATTATTATTCATGCCTTTCCACAAATGCTGCAAAGAATCACCTACAGGGAGAAGCCTTTCTCTAGTAATCTTAATGACACGAGGGTAGAACTATAATTTAGTTTTTAAATTTTTTATTATATGACATTCTTACTCTTTGACCCAATCACCTCATTTTCTTGTCATAGAGGGCCTGGATGTTACTCTTCACATGCAAGCCATCTTTGGTAATATACTACAGTCCATTTTTTCAAATTTTCCATGTTTTTTTGTAACAGGAAATTAGAACTATTCTTTTCATATCCACATATAATAATTGGGAGAATATTAATTTAATTTTATTGTTGTACTCAGTGTGAGATCAAGAAAAAATTGGGGAATATTCCAAAAGACAATTCAAACATATTTTCTTCTCTTCAACTCTGGGTCCAGCTCATTGTCCAGTGAAATGCTTATTCAATATATCTATTCGTTTATCTCTCTCTCCATTCATCCATCCATCTATGCCCCCATCTTTATGTACATAAAGTTACAATATGTCCATCAAAATGCATTTTTCAGTGATGTAATTTTACCAAAGTGGGCAAAAGGTCAATTTAAAAAAATTACTTAGTTTCATTGAAGTGACTATGTAGTGCTTCCTGGCACAATTCAGTTAGCAAAATATCATTAACAATTTGGGAAACATTTGGGTAACTTTAGCATTTTTATCCTTTTTCTTTGGATTTCAATGCCTTTTGTGACAATAGCAAATGTGAACTCCCCCCCACCCCCGTTTTATGCTTTATATGGTGTCAAAACACAGAAAATGATAGAATGTAGCTATATATATAGTGTCACAGTCAAAGTCTCTTGTAATTTGTGTGTGTGCACAAAGGTGTGTAAGATACATTGAGAGAGGTCTAAGGAGACCATATTGTTCTATCAAATCAGATGGTTTTTGCAAAATCAATAAACATTAGATTAGGATTTTATATTTTTAATATTTCTTAGTCTACAGAAAGATATGGTCTCTCATAGAAAATATCTGCAAATGCTTGCATATTTTCATATTTTAATTGAGGATATGTTAAATGCATGTGTTTATAATATGTATATGTGTTTAATGTTTGCCTCAGTTTCTCATCTATAAAACAAGCTGGAGAAGGAAGTGGCAAACCAATTCAATATCATTGCCAAGAAAAACCCAAATGAGGTAACAAAGACTTGGACATGATGGAAATGACTGAACAAACAATTAAATATATACATATTCAATACCCATAAAATTTAATAGAGATGGTTAAGCAGGAATGATGCCAATATTTTCCCAGATTTTGCTCACTTCTTTTAGTGCTAGAATACTCTCATCTTTTCCATTGTTTTAGAAAATTCCTCTTTTGGGGAAATATTGAGAATCACCTCTCTTGTCCCCAGGGCCTTGAACATGATTTCCTAAAACAATATATAGTGTTTGGTCAAATTCAGCTGCTCTTTTTGACTTAAAATGCCATCACCACTTCCACAGATTTAGTATTGAGACAGCAGAGTCCAAGTGTTGGGGTTTCATTATCATAGCTGTTAAAAGAGATCACTATAAAGTGATCAGCGCATATGATCCATTTCTTTGATTTCTTTCTTTGTATTCTTTCTGCAGATTCTCTTGGGATGATTTGTCTTAGCTGGTAAATACTCTGAGCTCTCTGCACACTTGCTTTTCCTCAGCTGATTTTTGCCACTTCTATTATTTGAGATGAAATTCTTCATAATCTTCCCTCTTTTCCTTTGCAATGCTTTGGGAATGAGCTCATATTATGAACTGGTATTGCCTTTGGCTTTTGTATGTCTCACTTGGGAAGAGAATCACATGTTTATCACCCGGGGTTGTTTCCAAATTCTCTTGGCTTCCTTAATTTGATTATTTTGTATTCTTTAAACTTCTTTGAGAAATGATGATAGTCAGATTCTATGTTCTTTGGGTCATTACACAATTTTTTTTTGCCATGGACTGTCTTGTTTAAATAGGTTGGAAATATTGCTATCAAACAGACTGCTTTTGTTTTTCATTTTCTTCTAAGTGGATGTTTACTTTGACCTTTTCTTTAATCTGTTGTGGACGTACTTATAGACAGATAGGCTATTCTAGAATGACTGCTACATTAGTAACAAGTTATTTCATGTCAGAAGAATAATTAAAAATGTGCTATGTTTCTCAGTGTTCATCTAATCCAACACCTTTGACTCTGATCATGAACATATTCAAAACATATGGGAAATAGGCTTTTGAGCAGTCTATATAAAACATTGGCTTTTTAATTTCTTGATCTTCAGTTATATTTTCTAAAATAGTGTTTGCTCTAGTTCCCTGTGATCACATCCACATTGAAATGACTAAGCATGAAAGTATATATTGACTTAATTGGGGGTATCTGATTAAATTATTTTAAAAGAGATCTTTTGTTTTGTTTTATCTCTGTCCATTTATTTCTTCCCCTTCTATAAAAGAGCCATTCCTTACAATAAAAATAATTTTTAAAAAGAAAAAAGAAAAGAAAAAAATTCAGCAAAATCAATCAACATGTAGAAACAATCTGACATTATATGAAATATTTTATACCCGTTAACATGGTAAAGGAGCAGAGGGAGATATTTTTGGAGCTGAGCTTGGTCATTATAATTTTTCAACATTCAGTTTAAATTGTTTTGTTGTTACTGGTTCCACTCACCTTGTTGTAGATTCTCTCTCTATTTCTCTCTCTCTGTTGTATTTCCTCTACTTTGCATCAGCTCATGTAAGTTTTCCATGCTTCTCAACATTTATTATATTCATTATTTCTCATATTAACAGTAATATTATTATTCATTCCTGCCCCATAATTTTCTCAACTACTTCACTAACATCTATTTTTCCCCCTCTTATTCTTTGCTACCACAAAAAGTGATGCTATAAATATTTTGCTGTGTATGGACCCTTTCTTTTTATTGGTGACCTCCTCTGGGTTTTTATTTCTTGATCGTGAACTACATTTTCTAACATAATATTTTTTCTATGCCACTGTAATCACTTTCTCATTGAAGTGACCAAGGACCGAGGGATATGTTGTTTTATTTTGAAGTATCTCATTAAATTCTTCATACAATTTCTCTATTTTCTATACTGGATGTTGGCATTTATCTTCATGGCTCCTGGTTTCCTTATATTTATAATGAACATTGCAAGACAAGACAATCAAGTGTCCCATGTAATGATATTTCATCTTGTATTTGGGTATAAGATGAAACCAATATATCACATTTACTCACTTCTTTGAGGAGAGAAACTTCAATTCAACCTTTTAGTTAGCTGTAACTTCATGTTTTGTAGTTCATTTATAGAGATAATGTCAATAAAGATTTTATTCAATCCCTCTAATAGTGAATTAATTCTGGGGTTACTGACATAGATTTAGAATTGAAAGAGAACTTAGATTTCAATCAAACTCTCATTTTTTTCAGATGCAGAAATCAAGGCCTAGAGAAGGGAAATGAATTAATTGAGGTAACATGGTAGTGGGCAGCAGAGTTGGGATTAAAACTCAAATTAGCCAAAGATTACACATTAAGAGTGTTGGTAGTTCAATTAATACTTAAAAATGTTATAAGAACTTTGTGATTCTTATTGCCTACTAATATTTTTTCTAATTAGTGTCCCTGCAGAATCAGCCTGGCTGCATAAGAATGTTGGGCCATTTGGTGCGCCATTTTGACCCATACAATTCATGATCTCATAGTCAATCTTCTAGTAGTAATCCTTAGCTAGGATAGTCCTGGTAAAGCAGACCTTGACTGTCATTGAATGCTGACCCAAAGTCTTGACATACTGGTAGAAACTGCCAAAGTTCATGCTACATTGACAAAGTCTTTGAGAATTATAAGAAGGCATCAAAATGAATAATTGAAATGACTGGTCAAAATAGTAGAGCTGATGCAAAACAATTTCCAGGTCCCTATTTCAAGTAATTGCCAAAAAGAGTTAGAAGACATGATTCTTTAAAATTAATTGTCCACCCAACTGATTGAGTTGTTCTCCTTCTTCTATATGTGTTATAATAATAATAATATTGTTGTTATCTTTCATAAAGGTCTAGGAAATTGGCACTGGAATCAAATAGTCAGATTTAGAATGTTATGGAATCTTAGAAAGCACTGAATCCTACCTCTCATTATACCAGTAAGAAAACTGAGACCTAGAGAAGCTAAGTGATTTGCTTCAGTCCACACAAGGCAAGTTGAAGAGTAAATTTTGAACACAGGACTCAGATTATATCTAACAATTTAAACCACCATCACTTTAATTGTACATCCAGTCAATTTGGTCAAGTTATTGCTTTGGCTGACTTCTTGAACTGAGTTGAATGTTTATTTGAGCTGACGGAAGAGAATTGAATTGTGGTCCAATAATAAGACAATAATGAATGCTATTTGTATAGTGCTTTAAAGTTTACAAAGTGATTTACATATATGATCTCATTTGATATTTAGAACAACTTTGTGAAGTATGTACTATAGGTATTTCCCAATTTACAGATAAGGCAATAGACCTGGAGAAACTGAGTTAATTTCCTATGGTTATTGAACTATGGTGAGCGATGAGATTTAAACACAAATTTTCTTTCCTTGAATTCCAACACTAATGGCAGAGGGTAATATAACATGTTTTTCTTGGGTTCTGTCTATTCAGTGCAATAAACAGACTAGTACCCTCCTTGAAGAAGGCTGGATAGACTGGATATCCACTCAAAGACATCAGATCTCAGATAATAAAATGCTCATTTCAAAGAAATGGATTCATGATAGCCATTAAAGTTCACTTCATACATTGGAGTGATTATTTACTCAATGAGATCTATCTGGTGGGAGAGATTCAGATCTATGATATCTTTGGTGCAAGGAGTTCCCAAGGAAGAAACTTATTCCAACTACAAAGACCAGCAACTATTCTGCAGTGGATGGTCTTAGATGTTATCTAAAGGCACTTAGAGATTAAATGACTTGCCTAGAGTCACATTAGCCACTTTGCATCTGATGTGAGACTTGAACCTAGACCTTCTAGACTCTAGGACCTGCTCTCTATCTACTATGTTACATGGCCTCTCAGCTTAGCAGAAGGAACTGGGTTAAATGATTTCTACCATAGTCATGAGAGACTCAAGAATAATATGCATAAAGTTAATTCTAAAGTATTGAAATATGCCTTTACTCACCAATCTCTTTATAGCCTAGAGAAAACAAATACTGATACTTAGACTGTCGTCTATGGATATTTTTGCATGCTTACACAATTTAAGCTTCTTTTCAGATATTTGAGTACATCATTTACTTTCTAAACCTTTAATAGCAGGAATGAATGGAAAACCATATTTACTGGAAAAGTTCACAGTGAGGATACTAATCCTTCTACCCACTCCACTTAGTATTATAAACCCAAGGACTCTCAACTCCATTCTCTCAGGAATTCTTGTTCATGTCTCACATTTGGCATTTTGAATCAATGAACCTATAATTCTATAATAGGGTATTTCTTTTAAACTTCCTTTTTCTGTAAGAGTTTTATGTTTATGATTTAAAATGACAAAGTTCTCTGATGAAGCTAGAATTTATGACTTTTATTTGTGCTTTTGACTTATAATCTATTGTTCACAGTTTTGAACACATAGTAGGTAGTTACTAAGTGTGTTTGGTTGATCTATCTTAAAGAATCTTCTCTCTTTTTATGGCTTGCAGATGAAACTGGGGGCTAGAAACTTGCTTTAATCTGATCTATTATTCTGGTAAATCAGTTCACTAGAGGGAGTGGTCAACTCCAGAATACTGAGTTCAGGAGGCTAATCACAAATGAGGCATAAAGCCATGATACAGAAGTGATGAAGAACTTCAATTTTCTGAAAAAGGGTTGGAATTCTTTTTCTGCCAAAAGTAGAACTGGAAAATAAATTCTTAGCTTACTATAACAATAATTTCTTTTATTAAAAGAATGAAGAAATAAGGGAAATTGTTCTTCTGGGTCTGATTTCTGATGAATAATAAAGAACAGGTTCCTGAATAGAAATAATGGGAATCTTGGGGGAAATGATCATTCCATAATCAAATTCATAATGGAAGAGAGTATAGCAGGGCATAGGACATGCCCTTTAATTTTTGAGACCATATTTCAAAGGATTCAGAGGAAGGATTGGGAGGAATTGCTCATGGCCTAAAAGAGGAATTTGGTGTAAGAGGGATGAATGAAATTCTGAGGATACAAACAGAAAAAATTCTGATGAGAGAAAAAATAGAGAGCTATCTAAAGAGACTGACATGGATGTACTGGGGACTCACTGACCAGTCTAGATTTAAAAGTAATGTGTAAAAAAATAGAGATAAGGACTGGTAATAGAGGATTAATACAAAAGAATCACAATCTTATAAGAATAGCTATGGCTGACAAGGAACATGAATGAAAACAAAGAAGGGCTTTAAAAGAACACTCCAGGCATGAGGAAGATAAAGGAAAGAATAGGACTATTGCTCAGGCTAGATAGGATGATAACACTTGACAGAGAGAAACTACTTAACTCTTATTTTGACTCTGTTTTCTTTGTTAAAAAGAATAACCTTTGGACTGAGAGGGAAAGAACAAAATTGGTTATTTAGAGTTGAAATCCAAGACAAAGGAAGAGATCTTATGAGAACATTTAGCTTCCCTCCCTAAAAACTCATTCCCTCAGAGCAAAAGGAGGGCAAGATGACCAGGGTTCATCTGTAAGATGGGAGAAATTTAAAGAGGAGAACAATTTTTAAACACTTCAACCATGTACAATTTTTTAAAAATCGGTTACAATTTTTATTTTGACAGCATTTTCACTCTTTCAGCAACATAAAAAATTAGTCAGCAGGACTAATTTTGGGGAAAAGTTAAACTAGAAAGCTACTAGATGGAATGCATATTCCTCCATCCTGGCAAGGGGGCTCCACTCCAGGTCAGATCAATCCCAACCTGACCCTTCACTGCTCTTCTTTGAATGGTAAAATCACCAACACTGGCCTCAAGGTGTCCCACGAAGGCTGGTGTCTAGATCTCCCTCCCCTATGACGGCTTTTAGGACATGTTGGTGCTGTTTGCCTCAGGGGGTAAAATGACTAGTTATGGCTTTGCTTCAAATCACCTGGTCCTCAGGCATTACTTCCTAGAGTACTGAATGCCAGGGCGGTAATGATTGCTGAGCCACTGTTGGTGCTTTATAAGATATTTTGGATAATAGGGAAGGTTGTGAGGTAATGGGGAAGGGCATCTTCAACTGTTCTGAGTTCAACTATGATTTGGGTTAAAATTCTCATATTTTAATGACCTAGACTTTTAAACATAGAAAGGGAAGCAATGATCAGCACAGTTTTATCAAGAATAGGTAATATCAGGCTATCTTAATTTCCCTTTTTGATGGGGTTATATCAGAGAAATGCCATAGACAAAACATGCCTAGATTTCAGGAAAATATTTGAAAGTCAAATCCTTGTGGACAAAATGGCGAGACCTGGACTATATGATAATATTGCCTGGATAATGGAATTCAGAGAGTAGTTATTGAAAGGTCAATTAAATTTGGAGGGAGTGGGGGCAGTTAGGTGGTTCAGTGGATAGAGAGTCAGGCCCAGAGATGGGAGGTCCTGGGTTCAAATGTGGCCTCAGATATTTCCTAGCTGTGATCCTGGGCAAGTCACCTAACCCCCATTACCTAGCCCTTCTCAATCAATACACAATATTGATTCTAAGATGGAAGGAAAGGGTTTAAAGAAATTTGGGAGGGCTCTAGTAGAGTGCCCCAAGGGATGTACTGCAGGCACAGGTTGGACCAGAGAATCTCTGGGCTCCTTTCTGACTGAGATTCTTTGATTCTATTAGTTTGGTGTTGAATTATCACTTTCAATTCTCTGTTGCTGAGTTGACCATTGTTTTTGGTGGCTTGAAGACGTGCTTTGATAGAGGGGCTTCATTAATTCATTATATATCAATTTTTAAAACTACTTCTATTTAAAACAGACTTTTAAATCTATTAGCATTTTCAGTTATAATTTTAAGGCTCATAGGGAATCTGGATGTATAATTTTATAATGCAGAGAATTTCCCAAGGAAACTTTACAATGTAGAGAGTTTCCTGTGGAAACTCCCTCTATTATTGGATCCTGGTAGCTTTCTGTAACTTCCATTTCTTGAGAGCTGCCTGGATCTTTTGAGAGGATCTCTGACATATCCAAGGTCACACAGCCAGTATGTGACAGAGGCAGGACTCAAACCTAGTTCTTCCTGATTTCTCTATCTTCTCTTCTACACATCTTTAGCTAAAATTATAGACATTTACATCACTATGACTAGGAAATATATTTTTTTCTATCATCCTAAACCTATATAAATATAAATGTCTTTTAAGGGCTAAATGAACAAGCTTTTCCACTTAAAAAAAACCCAGACTAAGCTTTCATAAAAATTTAGGTGAATTTGAAATCAGCTAAGATCATGATATACTTTAAAGGAGGGCTAATAGTAACAGAAATGTCAAAATGACCAACTTCTTAAAAAGTGGGAAGAATAGAATGATGAATGCATTTAACAGCTATTTGCTCAGGCCTTAATAATTTGGCTTTTATGATACTGAAAAAGAGAATAAGAGCAGCATAACTAGACTCCACTGGCATAGAGCTTTGTTCCTTTCAGAAGCACTATGGCACAAAGGAAATAACACTGGCTTTAGAATTGGGTTACATGGATTTAAATACCACCTCTGTCACTACCAATATGACTATGAGCTTCTCATTTATCTTCTCTGGGCCTCGGTTTCTTCCATATAAAAAATATCAGACTTTGTGGCCTCCAAGTTCTCATCCAGCTCTAAAGTCATGACCTTATGATACATAATATTTGGAACATGGTAAAGTGGCTAGAGCGTGGAAATTGGAGTCAAGGAGATCTGGGTTAGAGTACTACAATTTTTACTAGCATATCATGATTACTTTGAGTCCTAGCTTTCTCATCTCAAAAATGGAGATAATACTTATTGTCTCATAAGTTTATTGTGAGTATCAAATAAAATAATGTTTATGACATGCCTTGCAAGTTTCAGAGTGAAATATAGAGTATTAATATTGTTATCAAAATTGTTAGCATTATTATGAGCTAAAGCTAATAAATAACCTTTTGAGACAAATCTGTAAGAATATAAGTCATTCTCCAGTTGATAAATGGTTAGATGATATGAATAGACTATTTTTAGATGAAGAAATCAAAACTATATGAAAAATGTGCTTGAAAGTATATGAAAAATGCTTGAAATCATTGTTAATTAGAGAAATGCAAATCAAAACAATGCTAAGATATCATCTCACACCTCTCAAATTGATGAAGATGATAAAAAGAAAAAAATAACATGTTGGAGGGGATGTTGAAAAATGTGGACACTGTTAGTAGAACTCTGAACTGACTCAAATATTTTGGAGAGCAATCTGGAACCATGCTCAAAGAATAAGCGATAGCAGCATTAGCTTTTATTCCTAAAGTTATCAGGAAAAAAGGAAAAGAACTTCTATGTTCCAAAATATTTACAGCAGTTCTTTCTGTGGCAGCAAAAAAAACTGGAATTTGCAGAGATGCCCATTAGTTGGAGAATGGCTAAACCATGTGTGGTGTATAATTGTTAGGAAATACTATTGTGCTGTAAGATATGACAAGCAGGTTAATTTTGGAAAAAATGTGGAAAGACTTACATGAAATTATGAAGAATGAAAAGAACAGAACCAGGAGACTATTATACACAGAAACAGAAATATTGTTTGAAGAATGGCTTCTATAGGTCTAGTTAGAGAAAACTGATAAATAGAAATAAGTAAGACATAGTTTTTTATATGTAAATATATCTTTTTGTCAAATGATGTATTCTTTAATGGGGGAGAAGAGAGAAGGAGGGAATTAACTGAGTATTTTAATGTGATGAACAACCTTCCCCATTCCCCCAAGCTTGAGCTGAGGTTATAATAATCATGGGTCTAATGCTCACTACCTATGTGACCTTGGACAGATTACTTCAACTCTGTGGACACCAGTTATATTATCTGTAATACAAAGGGGTTCATTTTTTCATTTATAGCCTCTATGGACCTCAGTTTTCTAATTTGTAAAATGAATGGGTTGAACTAGAGGGATGTTAGGGTCTTTTCCATCTCTAAATCTTCGATCTGTTAGGCTTGATTTATACTTGAGGTAGGTAAATGACTAAAGGGGAACCAGCAAAACATTTTATTACCTATTGACATTATTCATCCTTATCCTTTATCTGATTATCTATCACCATCATAAAACATGGAAGCTAGGTGGAAGAATGGATAGAATACTGGACCGAGAGTCAGGAAGACATGAATTCAAAACCTCAGACTTTTATTAGCTATGTGACTCTGGTAAGTCACTTAACCTCTTTCTGTCTGCTTCAGGTTCCTAATCTGTAAAATGGGACTAATAAGAGCATCTACCTTCCAGAGTCATTGTGAGGCTAAAAGCAGATTGTATTGGTACAGTGTTTTACAAACCTTAAAGCACTAGTTTTATTATTATTATTATTAGTTATTATTGTTCATTATTGTTATTATTAGTAGTATCGTTAAAGAATTCTTGGTATTTTTATGTTATGCCTAGAGTCCAAATTCTTGTATTGCCTGTGACAAGTAGTCTCTAGACATCCTATAAAATGTTTGAACTTTACATTTGGCTTGTCACACATATTTACCCAGGCACTAATCAATTTTCTATTCCTGTGGAGAGCTATTTATATATGGCAAGTTTGTTTGTACCCACATTGCTTGGAAAACCGTGAATAAATCACATTAATGTAGCTCTCAAATTGACCAAGCATAACCTGATGGATATGGTAGGACCTGACAGTATTCATTTCTAGAAGAGTATATTTACTGTTGGTGAAAGGTCTAGATTGACAGGCTGACACAAAGAAATTCTCTGGTGAGTCTTAGGGTGAATGCAATGGCTGGGCAGGCTGTAGTGCATGGCTGGCAAAATCAAAATGCCACAGTTATCTTCTGGAAAGAGAATTTCATATTCAGGAATAATCTATCCCCTTTGCTTGAAACTCTTAATCAGCAGCAGCTATAATGCTGGGAAATAGTAGAGCCACCTGAGAGATCACTATGCTAAGGTGAAAGGATGCTTTGAAACTCTGAGCCTAGATTAGCCTGGGAGTCTAGTCTCATCATGTAGAAGGTCTAGTATTGGCGAATTAGTTTCCAGGATTCACAGGAATTGGCTGCATGATAAAATGGATAGAATGATGACTGTGGGGACAGGAAGATATGGGTTTGAATCCTGTCCTAACATTTAGTAGTTGTGTGCTCTTGGTCAAGATCTTTAACCTTAATGCCTCAGCTTCCTCTTTTGTAAAACAAAAAGAGTTAGACTTGCAGCACTTACTTCATAAGGTTGTTGTGAGGTTTAAATGAGATTATATTCATATACATACGAATGAGATTCATCTCATTTGTAGTAAATTCCAAAGTGCTTATTTTTATTTTATTTTTAATTTTTATGTGATCAGTGTATTCCAGGTTAATCTGAATTTCAGAAATTGTCTTAAAGTTATTTTAAAATTTAATTATTTTCAATGATCAATGATTTATTTTTTTTCTCCCTCCCACCCAACCATTCTCCAAAGGAACCATTCCCTGTTTTTTCCATTAATAAAAAGACATAACAAAACAAATTCCTCCATTGGCTATACCCTTAAAATGTGACTCATTCTGCATATTTTGTTTATTACTTCTGTCAGGAGCAGGTAGCATTCTTTATCAATGGACCACTGGAAGCATGGTTGATCAGAATTCTTAAATCTTTAAAAATTAGTAATATTTAAGATGCTTTCATTATAGTATAAGTTGTCCTCCTGGTTCCACTTGCATTTCTCTGCATTATTTCATATAAGTTTTACAAGGTTTCTCTGAAACTGTCTCTTTTTATAATTTCTTAATATTTCATTATGCTAATGTATCAAAATTTGTTCCAATGTTTCTCAATGGATGGACACTTCTTTATATTCTAATTCTTCTACAGATCCAAAACTATTGTGATGTCTCAAGATGGTTTTGAGCTTATTAGAGAATATTGCTCCTCTTCATCCAAATCCCTTGGACTGAAACACCAAGAATTGGCTCTCATCGTCAAATTGATTTTTATTTAAAGCTTTAAGGTTTGCCAAAGACTTTACAAGTATTATTTAATTTGATTTTCATAACAATCCTGAGAGGTAGCATTAAGATATTATAGTATCCACTTTACATATAAGGAGACAGCCCCAGAAAGGTTATGTAACTTACACTGGACACATAGCTAGTAAGCTGTGGAAATGAATTCTATACCCATCTTTCCTGATTCCAAGTCCAGTCCTCTTTCCCAATGGTTTCCATCCCTCTCCACCATTTTGCCTTAGGTTTTTTTCTAATAATACCAGTAACAAAAACAATAGCTGCATTTATATAGCATCTTAAGTTTTACAAAGTTTTTTTGTGAATGGGACTTGCCTGGGGTCACATAGTTATTAAGATCTGAAATTGTATTTGAATTCTGGAGAAAATGGATAAAACCTAGATTCTGTGGGTTTGTAGAGAATATCTCTCCCCAAAAGTAACTTCAGTGGTCAAAGAAATAGCTATGGAGTTGTATTAGAGACCTTTAGGTTGTCAAGGACAGGATGAGCTTTAGTCTCTTGAAGGAGGTCTCTACTATCTTTCCTGCCTACCTGGATATTGTGATAAGACTAATGTTAAATAAGTTAATTATCTCTCAGAAAAAACATGATCTTGGCAATTACAGAGGTTCCAAAGTTAACATTATAATCTTAAGGTTAACATATTCTCCACCAAATCATCTGATATCCTGTCCCTCTTCCTCAACCTCTCAAATGAGGAAAGTGGCCGAACAGTCTGACAGGCTTCTTTTTGGCACTGGTGATATTTCCTAAAGGCTCCCCATCAACTTTATTTTCTGGACATGCCTCTTAATTTGTTGACCTCTAGTTAAGTGGACCAAGGGAGGAACTACTCTCTGGAAGGTTCTTGAGATGTCTTAGGTCAATGAGTTCCACCAGGGAACTCAAGTCTTCTTGTCTCCAGGTTCAGAGCTCAATACTCTGTACCACCTAACAATAATACCAATATCTTCCATTTAGATATTATTTTATATTTTCAGAGTGCTTCCCCGTGCAGCCCATGTGATTCTGCTAACAGTCCTCTGAGTCCAACTGACTGGGAGGTTGTTATTATACCTAAAAAACTAGTTCAGAGGAGTTAAAAGTCAACTTTCTTAGCATCATAGTTATTTGGCTAATAAGAACATGGGAGTGACTACACAATTTGTCTTTGATAGACAAATTTTGATCACAATTCACAACAGGTCAATGATTAATATGGGAACATCAATATGATTAGGCTATCTAGAGCTATCTATTTATTTATATCTATCTATATATCCATCTGTTTTAAAACCCTTCTGTCTTAGACTCAATACTACATATCAGTTCCAAGGCAGAAGAGCAGGAAGAATTGGGTGATTGGATTTAAGTGATCTAGCCCAGGGTCCCAGAGCTAGGAAGTGTCTGAAGTCAGATTGGAACCCAAGTCTTCTTGTTTCCAGCCCTGGCTCTCTCTCCACTGATCTACCCAGCTGTTCCCTAGCAGGCTATTTTTGATTTGGTACTTCTTTCTTCCTTTTTATCCTTCCTGTAGGCAAAATTCTAAGAGGGAAAAAAAGTGATGTCCTTTTCTATAATTATTCTGTTATTTTAGAAAAAAAACATATTTCCTCTTTTGATGCTCATCAGGATACTTGTTTTAACATTCACATGATCTGATCTTTGATTTCTTCAGTATATGAAATTTCCATTTTGGGCAATCCCTTCCTCATTGCAGAGTGCAATCCTGTCCTAGTGAGCAGGATAATATGCATATAGGTTAAGAGACTTTCTCAGAGTTATAATACTCCCATTAAATGACAGAGGCAGAATTTTAACCTCTGTCTTCCTGACTTTAAGTCCAATACTTTGTCTATAGCAGGTTACCTCTATACTTGTTTTTAAACATGGAAATAATGCCTTATGCTCCTGTAACACTTTTCTTTTGACATCCCCAAAGCACTTTGATACCTTATCCCCATTCCATCCATCCATCCATCCATCCATCCATCCATCCATCCATCCATCCGTCCATCCATCAACAACAATTTATTAAGGCCCAGTAAGTTCCAGTAATTCACTAACAAGGCCCTGGGGATTAAAAAAATGAAAATACCTCTGATCCTACCTTTAAGTCTCCGATTTATAAATAATTAAGTTTGTCAGAACATAGTGATATAAACACAGATTATTTTTTTTCTGCCCTTGAAGTAGGCAGTTTTGAGCTTACTTC
Source organism: Monodelphis domestica (assembly GCF_027887165.1). Taxonomy (NCBI): domain Eukaryota; kingdom Metazoa; phylum Chordata; class Mammalia; order Didelphimorphia; family Didelphidae; genus Monodelphis; species Monodelphis domestica. Next base: position 311,949,764 of record NC_077228.1, read on the forward strand.
AAAGCCAAGATTGGGGGTTTCTCTGATGATAAACAGAAATTAACACATTACAATCAGAATAGATGGTTAAAGGAATTCTATTCAATGATACAATTCATGTAGGCAAAAGTTTTCCTTTTTTGATGCTTACCTATTTAACTAGCTACCATCTATCTATTGCATAACCAAAGGTATCCCCTTCTACTGGTAGTAAAGATTCCTCTGCAAAGGAAAGCTACATCATTAACCAATGAACATGTATGCATTTATAAGCCTAATTAAGGACTGATCAATAGATATTTCAAATATGCTTTTCCCCAGTAAATAGTTTCAAGAATTGTCTTTCCATCTCTACACAAAAGAAATAGGTATGAATTATTAACTAAACAAATCATCCTGGCCTTGCTTTCTGGGTACTGTCACTTTGCAGAGATTAGGAATAAAGGAAATTAATTCAGTATTTCAGTGAATAAGGAAATCAGGAGCTTCAAGGCTGTATTGAAAGAACGTTTCAGTGTTCACTTGAATACATTTTTTTCAAGTATAGCTTTTCCCTACATGTTAGTCATATATTTTCACACATTGTAGCTGATATTGAAAAAAAATGATAAGACAAGCAGTTGGTGCCTGCTTTTTCACTGGGTACAAGGAAAGGCAACTCACTCTGCACTTCAGTGAATAGAAAAAGCAGGCAAGTCCAAAATCTCCCTTTCGCTGCCAAGCAGGAGAAACCACTACCCTAGATTTCTTTTCTTGACACAGTATCCCTTATATCCTTTCTCCCCTCTTGGATTTGGGCCTAATCTTTCAATACTTTGTTACCAGTGATTTGAAAATGTAGGATTTAGGAGATCAGGGACACTGAGGATAAAAGAAAAGCCAGTAGATGTAACAGCTGGTGAATTAAGGAGAGAAAGCTGGATAATAACAGAACAGAATAATATCAAAAGAGTTATGAGCTTACATGACAGAAAATTCCATGTACTTGAAGTTTGCCATTACAAAATGCCAGCATGACATTAAGCTGCTTTAAACATGCTGGTGATTATCCATCTTTCTTGAGCATCAATTCCTGACCCTGTTTCTACAGTCCTCTAGAATGTCTCTAATCATTTTGAGAAGTGTCATAAAATTAAAAAAAATTATTTAGCAATTATGGGGCATGGAGCACTTTTACAAGGGATAATGGCAAAGTTCTTCCAATTTCTTTCCTCTTCACTAACCTCTTTCCTCTTCACTAACCAACCCCCTCGATAGAACTAATTGATGATTTATTCTAGTTCTTGAAAAGTTTAGGAAACTCAGCATTAAAGAGAACCTAATTATGAGCATGAGATAAACTGATGATAAGATTTTCATGGAAAGGTAATAAAAATAGGGAATTTTTTGGATTTCTTCTGCTTCCTCCAGCATTTTAGCTACCAGATACTCTAATCACTCAAATCTGGCTTATTCTCTCATGATAACAGCTCAGTTATCTGTTTACTCTATTTTCACTATCATCTTTTTAGTTTTTTTTTTTTAGTGAGTATTTTTAGTGAGTATTCCTTAAACTATTGCTTCTGAGTCTTACCTGTTCCCTTTCTCTCTTAACTCCTATCTATCTTATACTTCCTGATCCATATTCCTTATGCATAAATCTGATTATGTTATAACTCCACTCAAAAATCTTTAGTGGCTCTCCATTGCTTATTGAATCAATTCTAAATCCCTTAACCTGTTATTCAAGGTCTTCCACAACCTGATTCTAATCTGGTCTTTAAGTCCTATTTCACACTAATTAATACCAAAAAGCCTCATAGTACAATAGAAAGAGGCTTTATCCCCCCTCCCCCCACATCTCATGCTTAAATCTTTTATTTTTATTTATTTATTTATGTTATTTTTTAGAAAGAGGCTTTATAAACAAGATGACTGGGTTCATATTTTGTCTTTGATACTTGTTATCTTTGTAATAGAGGCACAATAGTGGATGGATCTGGAATTATGAAAATCTGAATTCAAATATTTACTAGCCCTTTGAACCTGGGCAAGTCACTTAATCTCTATTTTTTTTCAGTTTCTTTAATTGCAAAATGGGGATTTTAACAGCCTATACCTTCTAGGGATTTTATGAGAATAAACTGAGAAAATATTTGCAACCTGGTCAGCAGTGTCTGACTCACTTTAGATACTTAATAGATGCTTGTTTCCTTCTTTTCCCCCAGTGTGACTTTGGGGAATCTCTTCACTCTGATGGACCTCAGTCTTTTTGTCTGTGACAAAGATGAGATGAACCCTATGCCCTCTGAGGTCTTTTCTTGTTCTACATGAATGATCTTATTACCTTTCAGAAGTCTAATGCTTTAGCTAAACATTTAGACATTCTTAGATTATTCCCTGTACTCCTTCATTTCTGTCCACTTACTCATACTGTTTCCTCATGTCTAGCAATTTCACACCTAACATTTTTTGAGGTGAAATTCTGTTCAACCTTTTAGGCCTAGTCCAATTGCTATCTTTTCCATGTGACTTTCTTTATCTAACTTATCTCTACCTTGGACCTTATAAACCCAAGCATCTACTTCAGCCCTCTCAGCAGCAGGATTATAGGAATGAGTCACCAATCATGGCCTGTTTGATGTTTTATGAATCTATCCTCTTTTGAGTCTGATCTTTAGGCACCTTTATGCTTTACATTAAAAAAAAGCCCCTTACCTTCAAAACCAAGTATAAGTGCTGAGACAGACCAATAAGGGCTAGACAACTGGGGTTAAGTGACTTGCCCAGGATCACATATCTAGGAAGTATCAGGCTAGATTTGAATATAGTTCTTTCTGATTACAGGACTGGTGCTGCCAAATTCTATATTTTATGAACTCAAACTGGAAGATTCTCAATTTCCAATAATTCCAGCACATCTAAATAAAACATTCTAGTTTTCTTAAAAACAACAAAAAAATGAAGGTCCATAGGTTTTGCAAGTTATATTAATTACTTCTATAATTGCTTGTCTCTTTTACCTTCACCCTTAAAAATGAACAGAATCAGATTCTTTTGCCTATATTATGTATGCTTTAGGAATTATTTGACTACTTCTGCTTCTTTTAAAATATTAGTTCCGTTGCCTTCATGATCTTTATGTTGCATTGGCTTACTTAGATGAGAAACTATTAATAGGCAGAAACGATTTGTTTACCTCATTTTGTACAGGATGTAAAGTAGTAACAACAATAGCAGCAGCTCAGATTTATATAGCATTTTAGAGTTTACAAAGTACTTTCCTCAAAACAACTCCGGAGGTAATAATGCAAGTTTTATCATCCTCATTTTATAGGTGTTGGGACTGAGATTTAAAGAGTTTCCCTGATTTGCTCAGCAACACATGTCCAGTTAAGTAGCCAGGCTCCAAACCTGTGTTCTGATTTTAAGGTCAGTACTTCTGTAAAACCAAAAAGCATTTCTATATGTTTGGTGCCATATCCATTAACCAATCAACCCACAAACATTTTCAAGTATTTACTAAGTACCAGAGACCATGCTAGACATTATGGATATAAATACAGAAAGGAAATAGTTCCTTTCCCCAATGGGAGGAAAAAAGCTCAGTTGCTACCTTTTCCACATGTCTTTCTATGTCTCACAGATCTCTACCTCAAAACTTCCAAATGTGAGCAATCCACAAGTTTTAGCCTCCTCAGCAACAAGATTACAGGTGTGGACCACCAATCATGGCGTGTCTGCATGTTTTATGAATTTATCCTCTTTTGATCTTGTATGTATATATATGTTTACATATGTATATATATAAGTAAAATATGTACATATACATATAAGTAAATGCAAAATATATATAAAACAATATGATGAAGAGGCATTAATATTTTTAATATTCTGGAAAAATAAAACTGATGAATATCATTTTAAGAATTGGAAACATCATTAATTGCCTACTAATTCTACCTTGGTCACCATTTTATCTTGTAGACAAAGGTTTTGCAGCTATTCAGGTATGACATATCTTTTTTCTTTCTGGACATCTGACAAAAAAGTAATAGAAAATAATGGAGTGTTTACTGTGCCAGGCATCACCTCTTCCAAATAAGGAGGGAAACATATAGTATTGATGACTCTGGGCCAGCAAGGCAGAGGACAAGAAGGAGGAATGCATGCCAAAGAAAAGTGAGACTTTTCATTAAAATCTGAGCCATAAATTATTAGAATTTGTTATGGATCGAGGTGATTAATTTTTATCTATTATAACATCTTTTCTTGTTTTACCTAAAAGATATGTTCTTAGAAAACTGTCCAAAATATTGTTATATATTGAATTATACATTAACTCTACCAGGGTGTGAGAATTTATTATGGAAAGCAATTCTATGAGTATTATTTTGTAAGGCTTGGTTTTCACATATTGAGCTTACTTACAAAGGGGGCACAATGGAATCATTTTATGACTTAAATTATTAGCACATGTTAGCAGCACCAAGAGTCACACCATCTTTGAACACAAAAGATGACAATACATAAAATTTTCCCCCACATTAAATTGTTTCACATTGCTAAACAGATGTGAAATCATGCAATTAATTTTATGTGCTACTATTGTCTTTTTTTGTGATTCTTCTATCATGGGTTTCAACCTTGAGATTGAAAAAACATCCGCAGAGACTATATGCAGTCCTACTTTAGGGAAAATGCTTATTGTCTTCTTTCCTACTTGCTTGATATGCACAAGAAACACCTGTTCATATAAAACTCTCGCTAATGCATCTTGACTAGCCTTACTTAAAAAGGAGCAAGAAAAGAACATAGATTTTGTCATCTTTGATCAGAGAGGCAGTTCACATTCTTTATTAGCCCACTATCATTTCATTTTCCATTTTCTGCTGATTGCCTACATCGTTTCTCTTTTTAGTTTTCCACCGTTCTTACCATCAGTGCAGAGGACTCCAGACCGTCCATAGGGACAGAGGCAGACAGCATCTCTGTTGGATTTTGGAAAACACGTAGCACCATTTCCACATGGGTTGTTTTCACAAGTTGCAAATTGGCACAGCTTCCCTGAGTAGAGCTGCAGGCATTCACAAAGCCAGTTTTCAGTGTCACTGGAAAGAGGGAAAGAAAGTAGAAAAAAAGAAAAATACAACAGAAAGTAGTAATTATCTGATACTTATCTTCTGTTAATATAATCTGTGATTTCATTAGTATAGGGAATGTTTAAGGAGGAAACTCCTACCAATTTATATCAGCAACTACTCACAACTCAGTCTTAGGGAGTTTTCTGGGCCTCTGAGAGCTTAAATGACATATTAAAAAACCCTGTAAATGATGAAGATAGGACTTGAACTCAATTTTCCTTACTCTGAGGTTGTCATATCTCCATTTCTCCCTTCTTGCTTCTCCTCTCTCTTATTTCCTGTTTTTTTTTCACCTTTCTCATTGTTTAAAGGAAGTTCTTCTTAACTTGTTTTATGTCATGGACCTTTTGGAAGTCTGATTAATCCTATGGAACTTTCTCAGAATAATATTTTTTAATGAATAAAATTCAATATGTAAGGTTACAAAGGAAACTGTATTGAAATACAGTTATCAAAAGTCTAAAAAAACCCAAATGAAAATAAAAACAAAAAAATGTCATGGATCTGAAATTAAGAACGTTTGTTTTAGGGAAATATCTTATTTGCAAACTGATTTTAAAAAGTTATGATATTCCATTTTTTATTTCAACATATATGTCTTCTCAGCTATGTGCTATGTGCTAGTAACAGATGAGCACCTTTATAGATTACCTGATGCCACAGGTCTTACTTTGGGGGCTGCCCATTTTTACTTTTTAATTTGTCCCTCCTTTGCTTTCACATTGGGTGCTTCTCAGGCCTTCTCATTAAATATCTGTGGTATTGTCTCAGTGGAAAGCTTCAACTAACAACCAAAAGAGAGCTCTTGTTTTTAGTTTCAAAACAGAAAATTTTAAACACAAGATAAACCCCATATATTACAGGGAAAATCCAAACTCTGTTAAGTGTAGGACTTCTCGTAATGCTTGAAGAAGAACACAGTGGGGAGCTGTAATGACTGCATTGTATGCTAGCTGAAAGCATGTCTTTTTATGTCCTTTGCAGTAACTGCTGTATATAGGCAAAGCTCAGGAAAAAGCACTCTCTACTCTGATGGGTGAATAATTTCTCAGGAAGGAAGAAGGGTATAGTTTTTCCTTCTTTATTTCTTTTAAATTCTAATTTTGCCCAAATATAGGATCAAAGATTGTGAGATGGAATGGAACCTTAGAGATATTCGAATGTAGTCCCCTTATTCTGTAGACAATTTATTTATATATTTGTATATATATTTAATTAATTTATAGATTATATAAATGTATAATCTATAAATCATATAATTTATAGACAAATGAACTAATTCAAGAGAAGATAAATGACTTACCCAAAGTTAAACATGTAAAAATATATGCTGCCCAGATGTATCTTACCTTTATTGATTCATGCATCTAAGTTTCATCTTTGTAACAAAGTTAGGCCCTAGGGCTGTCTCTAAGAAAGATTATCAAGTAGGTCAAGTTTGTCTTTAATACTTCTATCCTTCCAATTTTTTTTACCATTTTTTACCATTTTCCCCTTACTTCCATGATAGAAATTACATATTCTTTTCAAGTACCTAATGATGCCAGTCTTTCTCTGTTTTCTCCTATTAAAATTAGTTTCAGGAACCAGAAGACTTGGGTTTAAATCCTGCCTCTGATGCTTACTGCAAACCCTTTGAGGTTTAATGAACTGAAACTTTCTCTGGAAAACATTCTCATCATAGACTTATTCCTCACTCCAAGGTACAAAAACAAAACAAACCTCTCAAAACACTGGTTCTTTGTCATGTAGCAATGGTACTAAGTGATGCCACAAAAATGAGACACCATAGAAAGACTGTACAGATATACACTTTCCCACAATCACTTCTATGAAGCTAGTGGACTATAGAAGGTATATATATATATATATATATATATATATATATATATATATATATATATATATATATATATATATGGAGCAAATCTATACCAGTTCTGAAATCCAGATGGTGCAGAAGCATTCTTCTTATACCCTGGAGTCTTACTTTTGCTTTATGAACTCTAATTATTAAGACACATGGTTGGTCAGCCTAATTATATCACTTATGCCATTCCTTATTCTTTCTTAAATGTTCTAGTGAGGCTGTACTAAGAGACCATGAAGTCCAACAGCCCCTGACCATGGTGCTGACCATTCTGACACAGATTAAGAGCTAGGAAGACAACAGTAAAGAGGAATGGAAGCTTCATAGGAAATCATGTACCTGAAAACAAACATTAAAGAAGGAAGGGAGAGGGACTTTCCCATGCCCAAGCAAGATATATTTCCATCATATTGTGTTCTATGTAGATAACTCATGACACCTCAGTTAGCCAATAGAGTATGTCTTTCTCCTTAAATTGAAAAGTTGCTTCAAAGTCAAAACTTTAAAAGAATTAAGAAATAAATATATCCTAGTAAATTTTTCTAAAACTAAAGCTATAATTTTGAAAAGTGGAGGTTAATAGTATTATGCTGGCTAAAGACTTCTGTTGGTCTAATGTTTATGATAGTATCTAGGTAGAGACCTCAAACTCTTCCATTGACTGAAAGCCACTTAATGTAGCTAATACAATGGATATTCTCTCTTTCTTCTCAAATACTAGTGGAGGGCACTATCTATGTAGCAGATCTATGTGCCACTGTAATCAACAAATATTTATTGAGCATTTTTTGTGTATTGAGTTTTATTTGAGCCATGGGTACTGGAGACACACATCTCATCATGAGAATGAAACCTTATGGGAAGAAGCAATTATAATTCTGGAGATAATGGTGAAGACAGAGTTGAACCATAAAGTCTATAGTCAACATCTCCTTGATATAGGTTATTCCATATATATTATTTTATATCGCTAGGCACAAAGGTTACTGTGGATGAATATATTTACATTTTCTTAGAGAGATTTTTATTATAACTCTATTCCCCTTTCCTTTTCTGCTCCTTTCTCCTTCCCCATTTAAAAACTTAAAAACTTAAATCTTAACCCTCAAGTTAAACTCTTTTCTTTTCTCAAATGTTCCAAAGTATTTTATCTGAAACTCTTTTGCATTTTTCACATACTGTCTCAATTACTGTGGGGAAAGAAATGGTACATCACTAGCACCTGTATATCATCTTTATGTCTCCTTTATAATCCTAACAAATACATGCTGAATTAAATTGAGGTGAATTAGCATAAAACTTCACATATATACAGTACTTTATAGTTACAAAGAAGACATTGACATAGACTTCAAAAGCTGAAAGTGATCTAAGAAGTCGTGTATTGCAACCTGTAACTTAAGAGAAATACTATCTATATTATTCCCGAATTGTCAGTCATCTCAGTTTTACTACATAGTTGTACTGTGAAAGTGAAAATTCCAATTCTATATATAAGCAAATAGAGACTCATACTTATCTAGTGACTTGTCAAGGCCAAAGAGCTAGCAAATCATAAGTCTATAGAGTTTGAATCTAGGTCTTTGGACTCTATTGTTATTTTTTGTTATACCTTATTGGGATAGTGGATAGAGCACCAGTTTGACTTAGTCTTTGCCTTAGTTTGTTCCTCTGTAAAAAGGGGATGATAAAAACATCTACATCTCAAACTTGTCATAAAGATTGAATGAGGGGGCAGCTAGGTGGCTCAGTGGTTTGAGAACCAGGCCTAGAGATGGAAGGTCCTGTGTTCAAATCTGGCCTCAGACACTTCTTAACTGTGTGACCCTGGGCAAGTCACTTGATCCCCATTGCCTAGCCCTTGCCATTCTTCTGCATTGGAACCAATACAGAGTATTGATTCCAAGATGGAAGGTAAGGGTTTAAAAATATTTTTAAAAGATTGAATGAAATAATTATAAAATACTTAGCACAATAGGAAGTGCTATAGAATATTAGCTGTTTTTATTACTAGCCCTATGAATTATGTAGAATCAGTATTTCAATCTTCCCCATAGATTAGGAAATTGAAGTAGAGGAAAGCCAGAACATCTTTCCAATTTACCAATAGATCTGGAACTTAAATACAAGTGTAGAGGATTATCTATATGGCAGAACTCTGTTTTTATCATTCACTATAATAAAATATTTCTTGAATATGTCTTGTGTATAAGATATTGTGTTACAATGGAAATTAGAAAAGAGTTCATAAAATAGTTTCTGTCCTCAAGGAGCTTCCAATGTAATTGTTGACAATATAGACACACACGACAAAATAACCATAATGCAAGGTAGTATACAATAAGTTAATACATGATTGATATGAATAAAAAGTATTGTGAGTTTAAAAAATAAGGTGATAATTATATAAGTTAAGTGCAAATAATTCTTTGAATAATGATATTTATAATGAAGTGATAAGTGCTTTGAATTTATTCCATGTTAAAGTCTATATCTATTACTAATTATTGATATGACTTGGGAAAATCATTTTTATCTGAGTCTCAGCTTCCATGTCTGTAAAATGGGTACAAAGCTGAGGTGAGGATCAACTGACAAAGAATTTTGTAAATGGTAAAAAGTGTCAGAAAGGAATTATTATTACCATTCTGCAATCACTAGCTTAACAGATTCCATAATATTTGCTTCTCCTCTCCTAATCTGTGCTATAAAGGTGAGGCTAATGAAAAAATACTTAGAGATCATTATGTTTATTAACCTTTTAAACACATAAATTGCTATCACACAAACTTTTTATTGCACTAAAATTAAGGTTTCATCTGAAAAATTCACTCAAGTTCTACAAATGCTTTATCTCCAAGATTCCAAATATCTCAATATTTCTAAAGATCTGAATAATTTGGTTTGGGGAGGTAGAGCTTCTTTTTGGTCACATACACACAGTGGGGAAATGTATCAAAACTACCATCATTCACTTTTCCTAATGTTAAAAATAAGTCTGGGAACATATCGCTGATAAAAAGTAAACAATTCCAACTTTAGAAAAGGTATCCTCTATTTAAATAACACAGTCAGATACCAGGAAATCAGCTAGGGCTCAAAGTCCTGCATTTATTAACTGAAGAAAATAAATAACTCTTCTGACAGTCTTTACAGCTAACAGATCATTAGCGCATTTCAAAGCTGGCCACCCACAGTTTCAGGACAGGGAGATTCTCAGCTGGAGAGCTTGCAGAAATGAATCCTTATGAATAATGTCTCCAGACACCTTTAAGAAATAAAATTGCTATCGGCTGCAATAGGCAATTTCTATGTATAGGCTGTACTATTTATAGTGCCACTGCAGAGGCTTAGGAAGGAATGCAAATGAGCTGTGGAATTGCTGTAGTTCCTGAGGTACTTTGATTCTGTTTTCATGATTCTAATAACACTGCAATGCAACTCGGCTAATTAAAAAGCAATAACCTTTCTTCAGGAGCTTCCTGAAAATGTTTGAACTATTGCTCCAATGTGTTGTCAAGTGTTTTTGGTGTACTGAAGGAATGGTAACTTGGTGGTGCTCATGCCTCATGAACAGTTGGAGTTTTTATATATCTCTATGAAAAAGCAACCAAAATGAATACTATTCTTTGCAGTTGCTCACGCAAGGCCACTTGGCATTTTTTCATTTTTAGCTTTTTTCTTTTAAAATGCATAAAAATAACTGGAAAAATATGAAGAACATTTTTGCCCTGAGGTTCTCTTGAAAACAATTTGGAGATACGCAATATGTGCATAATTTGTGCATAAATAGAAAATGACAGTTTGCAATGGTGACCTTTTTCTAGATAAAGGACTGCCTTTTAAGTGGAAAGAAAGAAGATAGATTTAAAAGAATGATCATAGTAACAGATGAAAGTCATAGGGTGGGAAAGAATATTCACAAAACACCAGCAATTCATAGAAATTTCATAAAAAAAACCTTAGTTTTCTTCTTTTCCTACGATCTGTCTCTTTCTATTCATATGCGCTTGGTAAAGGGCAACTGAATTTTGTGATATGAACCTTTACTGGCTGTTGAAACTAGAAGCTATATAATTCATTGACAAACAGGGATTTATTAGAAAATAAAAAGATATTGCATCTTTTTCCTGACACATCAGCTAAAGACACATGCCATCAGACGCTTTGTTTAATACCTACCCTGAATAGATACTGAGCCTGAGGCCCTATAGAATACAATTTAAGACATGTTCCCAAAAATGGGAATGCAAAAGCTCCATTTAAAGCCCCCAAAAAGGAATAATGAATAAGGTCAAAGAAGCCATATTCCAGTCCACCAAATCCAGGATTTACACTACCCCCCAAAAAAGTTAACTATCTGAAAAATTCTACAAATATCTTTTAATCCCTAGATACCAACCAGAAGACACTCTAATGCAAAATTCTTTAACATTTTTTCTTTTCTTTTTTGTTTAATGAACCCCTTTATTTAGTTTGGTGAAGCCTTTGTACTCCTCAACTAATATTTAAAATAATGGAAGGGAATACTAATAGTGAAAATAAAGATGTAGTTTTTTTTTCTCAATGGACTCTTTGAAATCAATCCATAGAACTCTCATGGGTCTGTGGACCCCAGGTTAAGGCATCATGCTATAGTAACTTGTACCCAGTATAAAATACAACTTTCTTTGTTTTCTCCTTCAAGCCCTTAGAATCTGGATCTCAAAGCATTTAGCATAATGCTAGGCAAATGGGAGTTGTGATATATAACAATGCTTGTTCCCTCCCTTCACTTCCTCTCTTCCTTGCCTTCCATGCTTATTTCCTTTCCTTCCCCTTCCCCTTCCCCTTCGCCTTTCCCTTCCGCCTCGCCTCTTCTTTTTTCTTTTCTTTTCTTTTTAAAAAATTAAACACTTTTCCATCTTAGGATCAATATTGTGTATTGCTTCTAAGGTAGAACAGCAGTAAGGGCAATGGTGGTTAAGTGAGTTGCCAAGGGTCACACAACTTGGATGTGTCTGAGGCCAAACTTGAACATAGGACTTCCCATCTCTTGGCCTGTCTCTCAGTCCACTGAGACACTTTGCTGATCACACCCCCACCATTCACACCCCTGACCCCCCACTCCCATCCCCCTTCAAACTTATTTCATGCTACTTCCTTTCATGAACTCTACATTCCAGTTAAACTAGCTTAATGATTTCTCTGGGCATGATATTCTATTTCTTTAATCTCTCTGGCTTTGTGTAGCCTATCCCTCTCCTTATGCATGGAATATGTTTTCTACCTTTGTTTCAAGGAACTTAATTCAGTCAATAAAATAAATATTTATTAAGTTCCTGTTAGATGTCCGACACTGTGCTGTGTGAAGTACAAATAGGAAAAAGAAAAGACAGTACCTGTCCCCAAGAAGCTTACAAACTAGCAAAAGAAGACATCTTAGCAGGAAGCAGGAAAAAGGGGAAGAGGGAAGAAACACCAGGGGTACTGGACCCAAGGGTATCTTGTTCCATGGAGTTAAAGTCAAACAGGGATGATAGATAGTAGATAGATAGTAGAAAATGAAATAGAAAGTACAGATCCTGCCCTCTACAAAGGAAAGCTTTGGGAAATTCAGTGTTCTACCATTCAGATCTCTAATCAAAGAGGAAAGGAGGCTGAGGGATGTGGGAAGGTGTTGAATATCCAAGACTGGGGCAGTTAAGTGGTCCAGTGGATAGAGTGCCAGGTCCAGAGTCAGGGAGACTCATCTTCCTGAGTTCAAATCTGGTTCAGACACTTAATAGCCATGTGACCCTGGGTAAGTCACTTAACCTTGTTTGCCTCAGTTTCCTCAAGTATAAACTGAGTTGAAGAAGGAAATGGCAAACTACTCCATTATCTTTGCCATGAAAACCCTAAAATGGAGTCACACATGACTACATAACAACAACATCCAGTGCAGGGGTAAAAAGCAAGGTTGAAGATATTATAAGTGATCAGTTTATCCAAGGAAGGACATTGAGTTTGTCAACATGGAATCTAGAAACCCTAAACTTGTAGCCTAGTAAGAAATGATGAACCCCAAGTTTTAGGACTAGTGACAAGCTTGTCCTAAAATTAGTCCTAAAACTTGGGGTTCATCATTTCTTACTAGGCTACAAGTTTGGGGTTTCTAGATTCCATGTTGACAACTTCAAACCAAACAGAGCTTCCCAGGAAGGAAAAAGATACCTTCAAAGCTCAGCTCAAACATCACTTCCTAAAAGAAGACATCTGGGGATTTTGGCATATTTCAACCTCAAAATGAGTCACCAATATGATATGGTGTCTAGAAAAGTAAGACTCAATCAAGAGAATGATACCTTCCAGGAATAAGAAGATAAGAGATTGTCTATATTTTGTTCTAATTAAACCATATTTATAACATCCTGCTCAGTTCTAGACACCACATTTTAGGAAAGATAATGATTAGTTAATGAGCGTGCAAAGGAGGGCAACCATCATGATGAAAGTTTTTTAAACCAAGTCATATGAGAACCAGCTGAAGGAATTAAGGATGTTTATCCTGATTAAAACAAGCTTCTGGGAGCAACCATAAAATCTGTGTTCCAATGTTTGTGGAAGAAGGATAAGATTTTCTTCAGTTTAGTCTCAGTGGGCAGTACCAGGAGCAATAGGTAGACATTTCAAATAGGTAAACAGAATTGATGACAAGAAAAATTAATAATTAAAACAGTCTAAATCTGTAGGTCATCTCAGGACATAGTGAATTCTGCAAGCAGAGCATGGCTGGCCAATTTTTAAGTTTGTTACAGTGAGAATTCCTTCCGGATGTGAGTGGAACTAGGTAAAAACTGAGAGTCCTTCCAACTCTAAAATTCTGTGATTCTGTGACTCAATCTGTCTTTCAAAAAAGTGACCTGAGATCTATATCTTCCTTGTGATATACTTGGGATCACACATCTAGACCTGCAAGGGACTTGTACAATTTATTGTTTGAATTTGTTCCTGTTGAATTTTTCTTATTAGATTTAGCTGAGTGTCCTAATGGGTCAGTGTCTTTGGAGGTTCTATGTCTGTCATCAAACTTGCTAGCTATTTTTCCCATCTTTGTGTCATATATGTATTTAACATTCAGGAAATTCCTCAGTTATTTTGCTAATCTCAAATTGCTCCTCCCCAAAAGGCTCATCATTTTAACATAAATATTCTCCCAGAAATATTTCATGTTTCCCAATCTTGGACCACTGTAATCTTTAAAGAATCAAATTTTTGAGTAACCCAAAGACTAGTGATTAGCTGCAGAGAGAGTGAAAGCAAATTATATTATCTTTAATGTCATCTAAAGCATGTCTTTGAAGAAATGTGTGACTGGAAAAAAGGGGGCCCCATCATGTGGAAAAATCAGGGGGGGAGAATCTTAATATTCAGAGTCCTCCATTGACACTAGCTTGAAAAAGACATAAGTGAAGGTCCTTAGGATTATAGGTGCCTCCTTTGTGGAATAATATAGACAAGAATTATAGAGGATGAGATATCAAAGATGAATTAAACTCAATGCCCATGTTGATGAAATAATGGATCAGTTTTTGTATATAATGATCATGTCCTACCAGAATAAATCTTTTAAATATCACAGTAAGATTGCTCTATTTCCTTATTATCAAAATAAAATTTGAGTTGGGTTACTCACTAAGTCCAGTCTTTGTCAATCTATTTTACATGATAATGCTTTAATGTACCAGAATATCACAAAGCAGTGAAAATCAGCAAAAGATTTTAGGATAATTACTTAGGAACTGCTATATTCTAACTTTGGCAAGGTATGAAAATACTCTATTTTGACTGACCCTTAAAGCATATAAATATAAAAGTCACAGAGACTGATTTCAGCTCAAATGTAAAATAATACTTTTATATGATTAGCATTCTTTAAAAGAAGAATGGAGTGCCTTTGGTTATAGCAAATTACATATAAATTGCATAATCCTAGAAGTTTTCAACCAGAGCTTGAATTATGAATGTTAAGTCAAAGATGCCAAAGTCCTTCATTGCATCTGGGGCCCTCAAAAGTCATATTTGTTTTGCCACTGGACTTTGATGGCTCTGGAAGAGAAGGTGAGGCAACTCTGCCTCCCTCAAATCCAATTTAAGGGCAAGACAAGAGATTACCCTGTGATGTCATTGGTCCTCTTTGAAAACTAAGGATGAACAAAAACAGTAATCCTTGAATGAGAAAGGCTAGGGTTTAATTTGGAACTTCACTTTCACTGTGAACCTTTGCTTCTATATAGCATCAAATTTTCATATACTTAGGGCACTGGCTCAAAGCAATATTTTCTATAACATTATAAAAATTGGATACAAAAAATAGACATGTTGAAAAACTGCTTTCCTGTAAACAGTATCATTGATAATAAATCACAGTTCTGCTGGCTTTTAAATGAATATGACTTTCTTTTTTTGTTTCCTGAAAGGGATAATTTGAGTTTTAAATACAAGAGGTTGAAAGTAGCTTCAGGCTTTTTTAATTAAAAGTTTTAGTTTTCAACTTCTTTGCTCTGTAAAGGGCTAAACCTCTTCCTTGAAATGGATGCCATCATGTTAAAATGGACAACCTTTATTTCTTAGAAAACCTCTCACAATGAACAACCCTCATCAAAAACAGGTTCCTGCTGGCGGGGAATTTCTTAGATCAGTGATCTCACTCATGGCAAAGGACAGTTTAAAAAAGACATTTGTACCTAGGTTAGCAACATTTTTTGACACTATTATGTGTGTGACAATCCAAAATTAAATGGATCCAAAAAACTAACAGTCAACCTTCCCTGCTGTTTCAATTAGTTTTTTCTCAATTACCCCATCAGATGGGCGAGATGAGATTCCACAATTTGGGGGGTCTCATTTTAAGCCTCTCTGCTAACAGTTTATTATTTTGAAAGCTCCAATGGCTTACTATAAAATGCATTTCCATCTGCAGGAAACAGTTCTTAAATTGCTTTGCTCAACAAATCCACAACTGACAAGTACACCATTGAAAAGAAGTCAAACGAGTTTGGGAAAGGGATTACCAAATGGGACTCATAAAACTCTTGCCTGAAATGGCTCTCTCCATGAAGAAGATCACTGAATGGCAAAAGCATATTACTGTCCAATCAGAGTTCAAATGTAGTTCAGTCAACTTTGTTTCAAGTATAGGATGACATTGCATGAGGTAGTGGTATACCATTTAATTGAATTTCAGTTATTTTACAAATTCTCTAAAGAAAGTTTAAATCGAGTTGCAACAAGAAAGCTTAAACCTTGTGTAAACAAATCCTTAAAAACAACACCCCCCCAAAAGTAATAAAAAGCAAAGAAAAGAGTCTAAAGTTAAATACATTTCCTTCTTTCTTAAAAGACCTTTTTTATATTGAAATAAAAAAGTTTTCACTACAACTTGGACTTGTAAGGCTTTTTGGTCCTATATCCCAAGTCTGTCCTCTTCTTTCTACTCATACTGGTAACATCCTGTTTCAGGTCCTCATTAGTGCTCAAGTGGAGTATTGTAACATCAGCCTAATTTGTCTCATTGAGTACAGTATCTCTTTTTAAAATTGTATAAGTTAGCCTATATTTCTTTTCTGCTCAAAAAGCTTTTGTGCCTCCCAGTTATCTCTACCATTCAAATAAGAAATTCCCAAGTTTGTTATACCTCAGTTCTACCACTGTGGGCTTCTTGAACATTGACTCTCAGTTCCAGGCAAACTGACTCACTGGTTCTTCTCTGTATATGTCGCTCCATTTCCTATTTCTATGCTCTTTTAAAGATGGGCTTCATGCCTAGACTGCCTTCCTTATCATTGCATTTCTTGGAATCCAGAGTTCCTTTCAGAACTCAGCCCAAATGCTAACTCTTATAAGGATGCTATTTCTGATTCCCTTACTTGCTAGTGTCCCTCACTTATGCATTCATTTGCATACTTAGTATTTATCTGTGTATATTTTATTTTCTCCCAGTAAAACATAAATTCCTTTATGGCAGAGACTTTTATGCTTTTGTTTTTGTGCTTTCAACACTTAACATAGTCCATGACACAAAACAGAGCTTAAGTATTTACTGAATTAAATTTAATTGGATTATATGGTTTGGATACTTCTTCCTCACTCCCTGGTCCATATAACCAAAGGATCAATGTTTATTCAATATTAATGCTATACAGTCCGATTTAGAGGTTGAAGAGACCTCTAGTCATTGAGATCATTGAGTTCAACTCCTTTATTTCACAGATAAGGAAGCTGATGCCCAGGGCAGTGCAGTGATTTGTTTAACATAATACAGGTAGATCAGAATTGGGATTTGGACCCAGATGTTCTGGCTAGCCTTTTCCAAAGTATTATGATGATTATGATGTGCAGCCTGAGGGACAACCTATTGAATTATTTCTAAATCTCACTTAAGGGTTCACTATAAATCCTATCTATTTAAAAGATAAAAGTAGGGCTCTAACTGTAGTTTCTAACCTAGTTAATAGAAAATGAAGAAGGGAAAATGAAGTGTTACAAGGAAAATGAAAAACGAGTTATTACCTGGTTTAATCTCATTTATCGAGCTGGGGTATTGTTACCCTTGGGAATTGAGAAAAGGCTGACTATTCTCTAAGATTTTTCAAAGAAAAAGTACAATTTATCTTAATATTGTGTCAGCCCTTTCCAGGATGAGATTTAGCCTTTTCCACTGGAAAGAAGTGACAAACTAAACTTTTAATTGAAAAAGCCTGAAGCTATGTTTGAGTTCTGATATTTAAAAATCAAGTTATTTCATTAAAAAAAAAAGACCAATAGAGAAGACCATCTCATCTGAAACTTGTGCAGTGAGCAAACATTTAAAAGAAGCTACATTATTAAATCTGAGAGTGCCTTAAGAATGCTTGGTGTGATGTCACATGCAAAACCCAGTGGAATTGTATATTGGCTATGGGAATGGGGGTGGGAGGGGGGAAGGGAAAGAACATGGTGAATCATGTAACCATGGAATAATTTTTTTAATTAATCAATAAAATAAAATTAAAAAAGAATGCTTGGTGTGGAAACCATTATTTAACAAATATTTATTAAGCAATGAACCTAGCATTGTTTTAGGTGCTGAGAATAGAATATAGAAAACATTGAAATAGTCCTACTCTAAGAGAAGTTGACATGTATATAGAAATTTTTTTTGGACAACCCTTACTTTCCACCTTAGAATCCATATTAAGTATCAGTTCAAAGGCAGAAAAGTAATAAGGGCTAGGCAATGGGGATTAAGTGACTTGTCCAGGATCACACAGCTAGGATGTGTTTGAGGCCAGATTTGGACCCAGGTCCTCCTGATTTCAGGTATGGCTCTTTAGCCACTGAACTACCTAGCTGCCTGATATAGAAAGTTAAATACAAAACATATCATGTGGAATTTCTAGGGGGTTTGAGTGGGGGCCAATCCTAGTAATTTGAGGAGATGAAGATAGACTTCCCAGAGAAAGTGACACTTCAACTGAAATTGAAAGCTAATGACACTAGGAGGATAGGGTCATTTCAAGTATGTACTGGAGAATGACAGAGGCAATTAATTGAATGTCATGTTTTGTTGAAATAGAGAATATCTGAAGGAGAAAATTGTGCAATAAACCTGGAGAGGTTGGCAGGAAGTAGATTGTAAAAGATTTAAAAGTCAAATGGAAAATTTCTACTAGAGGCAACTTGAAGTCCCTGTGACATCCTGAGCAGGCCATTGTCATGGTCAGATCTAGGAATCAGTAATCCAAATGTGACAACTGGGTAGAAGATGGATTTGAAAGGGAGGAAGCCTGAAGCAGGGAGCTCAGTTGGGAGGTCATTGTAAAAGTCCAGACCAAAGGTGATGAGGGCTTGAACTAAAGTGGTGGATGGCAAAGGGATCAGACAGGAAGGATCAGAGTAAGATCTATTGTGGAGATGTAGTCAACAAGACTTGGACCCAGTTGGATATGAAGAGATAGAATTGTTGAGGGTGATTCTCAGCGAGGAAAGATAATGAGTTCTGTTCTGGATATATTGATTTTGAGATGCCTACAGGGCACATAATTGGAGATGATTAATAGTTGAGGAAAGATTACATTTTAGGAGAGAGACTAGGGCTAGATCTATAGATCAGAGAATCATTTACATATAGATAAGTTCGAGTTTACTATTCTTATTACAAAAAATGTTTTTCACTTAAAAATAGTTTACCATCAGGTCTTTCTAAATGGGCTTCCCTAGTACATGTAAAATAGAATTAAATTAGTACATATATAATCCAGAACATATCTACTTCCCAAAGGAAGATAAACTGATAATTTATTTTAATATGTTGCTTTAGTCCTTACCCCTAAGTTAAAGATTTTAAAAATATAGGACTCGCAGTGATTTAAAGGAAAATTACATTATTTTATTCTAGCCTCTAGTGGCTTCCTATCACCTCCAGAATAAAATATAAAACCCTCTATTTGGTGTTATAATCCTTTCATCATTTGATCCCTTTACTTCCAATCTTCTTATACCTTATAAAATATCCCCCTCACCTCCAAGTCTGTGATCCAATGATGCTGAACTCATTGCTGTTCCTTGAAAAATACTCTCCCACTGTAGCATAGTGAATTGGGAGCTGGTTTTGGAGTCAGGGAGATTTTGGATGAGTTTCTACATCTGACAAAGAATGATGACCATAGTAGGTAAGCCAAATAAGATCTCAGAGCCTTAGACAGCATCCTACTATTCTGTTTCAGAATAGGGGATGATCTGTATTTGTTGAAGGAGTTCCCAATGTCTATGAAATCACAGGTCTGTTTTCCTCCCAATTGTTACCCCCTACCCTACTTAGATAGGCAATAACTTGTGCTTGTAGCTCTGATTTAGTCGTTTCTTTAGAGATGAGAGTACAGGCAAATTATTAGACAGCTTTTCAACTAAAGGAAGAAAAAAGAGTTTTGATCTCATGATATGCTGATCTATTCTTGTTCCATTTCACTATGCCCTGCCACTGCTTCCTCCTCTACTATCTTTTCCATTTCCTCCTCTTCCTTCACCTTCCTAACCCTAGTACCAATGCTATTCTGTTACTGCAATGAAAGATACTATCTTGCCCTCAAGTATAATCTACTCTCTTCTACCTACTTCTTTGAGTTAACTAGCATATTTATCTCCCTGGGGTAATTTAAATTATTCTTGAGTATAATGGAATAGCTAATTAAGGCCCTAGAGTAAGATCAGTCCAGACTTATGAAAGGTTTCAATATCTCATCTTAAAAAAGGTGAGCATTCCTATTTAAGGACATCCCTACAGAATTTCCATAAACACACCTTTGTGCTGTGCAATCGAATAGAAATTTGTTTAGTCATATGTAGCCATAAAAGCAAGACTTCAATTTCTGGAATCTAACCCTACCACTGAAAGGTGAATTAAAATCTTCAAGTTATAGCTTACTTGGCAATATTTTCCATATCTTTTCTATATGTTCCTGTAGGTGTCCCACCATGGATGAAATAAGAAATTTTGCCAGGATTATATAAGCCTAGTGTATATAGCAATGGATTATTCCATAAGCATGGCTATCAACAATGAAAAACCTGAAAGATCTCAGAGTCAGGAACCAGAAATAGGATAAATGGCACAATTCCCTACCAATTACAACTCCAGAAAATCCAAACTGAAGATTGAAAAGCAAGACAGTTATACTATTGTGGAAGGGAGGATAAAGAACAGAAGTGAATGATTAAACAGGCTCTGCCTTTTTTCTTTATCTAAAATAATAGTTTACACATATATATTTTCTATATATTATATTATATTTTCAGTTTGGCAAAATATCTAATTCACTGATAATAGTAATAATAATTATAATTAGCAATTACATAGTTCTTTATTATTTTACAAATATTACTTCATTTGATTCTCACAACAAACACTGGAAGTTAGGTGCTATTGTTATTTCCATTTTACAGTTGAGGAAACTTAAGGCAGACAAAAGTTAAGTGACTTGCCCAGAATGATGCAGGTAGTAAGCCTTTGAAGGCAAATTTGAACTCAGGTCCTCTTGACTTCAGATCTATCTCTCCAACCAACTGTGCCATCTATCTGCTGTATGAACCTCTCAAACAATCCTAGGATGTGGGTGCCATTGTTATTCTCATTTTAGAGGTGAAGGTACAGAGAGAACAAGTACATTGATCAAAGCCATAAAACTAGAACATGTCTTAGAGCAGGGTTTGAACCTACATCTTTCTGACTCCTAAAACAAATACTCTATCTACTATGCTATGAGTTTAGGTGTTCAATGATCATTTCTAGGCAGATAACTCCCAGATTGATATATTCAGCTCAAACCTCCCTTCCGTGCTCCAGTCTCACTTTATCAATTGCTTTTGGATGTCATGAACTGGATGACCCATAGACATTTCAAACTTGACATGTCCCAATCAGAGCTAATTAATTTCCTCTCCAAAACCTTTCCTGTTCTGGACTTCCTATTTTAGAAGGCACCACTATCCTTCCTGGTAAATAATTTGATTGTGATCTTTTACTATTCATTGCCATATCCAGTCTCCTACCAAATCTTTTCATTACTACCTTCACAACAACTAAATATACAAGTCTCCATTCCTATAAGTTTCTACTTGGTGCAGCTGCTTACCACCTCTTTCCTAGACTGTTTCAATAGTCTTTTGGTTGGTTTCTCTTTCTCAAGTCTTTACTTATTACAGTTTATCTGTAAAAGTGACCTTCCTTAAGTACAGGTCCAATCGTGTCATAACCCTTCTCATCCTCCCTAAAAGTTTAATTCTTATGTCTCCCTCTTACCTTCAGGATCAAATATAAAGTTTTTTCCCCCTCTTTTGAAGTCCTTCATGACTTGGCTGATTCTTACTTTTTTAGTCTAGACTTTGTTGTTCAGTTGTGTCTGATTCTTCATGAGCCATTTGGGGTTTTCTTAGAAAAGATACTGGAGTGACTTACCATTTTATTTCCAGCTCATTTTATAGATGAGGAAGTGGAGGCAAACAATGTTAAATGACTTGCCCAGAGTCACACAGTTATGGAGTGTCTGAAGCCAGATTTGAACTCGCAGAGAGGAGTCTTCCTGACTCCATATATGCCCTGCTATCCACTGGGTCACTTAGCTTACACCTTACTCTTCTCTCTCTATACCACAACACTGGTCTTCTTGCTGTTTTGCTGTTTCTCTTCATTTCCCATCTCACTGCCTTTCCATTGGCTGTCCCCAATACCTGGAATGCTCTTCCTTTTCTCTCCCATCTATTTTTTTAAACCCTTAACTTTTGTCTTAGAATCAACAGTAAATATTGTTTCTAAGGCAGAAGAGCAGTAAGGGCTAGGCAGTTGGTGTTAAGTGACTTGCCCAGGTTCACTCAGCTAGGAAGTATCTGAGGCCAGATTTGAACCTGGGACCTCCCATCTCTACGCCTGGCTCTGTATCCACTAAGCCACTGACCTTCCCTATCTACTTCATCTCTTGACTTCCTTAACTCATTTCAAATGCTATCTTATAAAGGGGCATTCAACTCTTCTCCTTTTCCCCCACTGCTGGTGTCTTCACTTCTCAAATTTTCTTCTTAAATTTTATGTGTACTTATTTGAGTGTTGTCTCCCTATTAGAATGTAAACTCTTGAAAGCAGAGATAGACTGTTTGCCTTTCTTTTTATTCCTAGAAATTAGCACAGTGCCTGGCACACAGCAAATCCTTAGCAAATACTTGTTGATTAGTTGTTCTACACTCAAATGGTGCTTATTAAATTTTAAATCACAGAAGGAACAAAAGATATGATTGGCATTGCTGAATTGGGATTGACTATTGACTACTGACTTGTTTTCTCATTGCTGTGGAATGGACCTTAGGGGTCATCTACTCTGATCTCTGACTTTATAGCTGAGAAAACTGATATACTAGAATGTTAATAACTTGCCTAGTGATAGTAAGTGGCAGAGGTGAGATATGAATGCTTATTTAAAAAAAACTTTAGAAAATTTACTTTTTACAAATTATATGTAATAACAAATTACACTTAAGTTTTCCCAAGTTATATGACCAAACTTATCTCCATCCCTCTCTCCCTTCCTTCCCTTTTCCTTCCCTGCCATGCTGGCAGGTTATCTGATCCAGGTTATATATGTATTATCATGCAAAACATTTCCATATTGTTCATTTTGTTAATTAATCTTGTAAAACCAAAACCCCAAAACATAACCCAAATAAACAATTGAAAAATTGTATGCTTGCATTTGCATTCTGACTCTCACAGTTCCTTCTCTGGAAGTGGATAGCATTCTTTTTCCCCAAATCCCTCAGAATTGTCCTGAATTTTTGTATTGTTGAGAGTAGTAAAGTCTATCACAGTTGATCATTGCACAATATTTCTGTTACTATGTACAGTATTTTTCTTGTTCTGTTTATTTCTTTCTGCATCAGTTCATGTAGGTCTTTCTAGCTCTTTTGGAAATCATCCTGTTCATCATTCTTTATAGCACAATAGTATTCCATCATCAACATATACCACAGTTTATTCAACCATTCCCCAATTGATGGGCATCCCTTCAGTTGCCAATTCTTTGTCACTACAAAAGAGCAGTTATAAATATTTTTGTACAATAGGTCTTTCCTCCCTTTTTTATCTCTTTGGGATACAGACTCAGGACCACTTGTTCCACATCCAGCATTGCAGCATGCTTAGGTAACTGTGAGAAAGGCATGAATGAATACACAATTGGTCTTGTTGAGACATGGTCTTCCCCACTTCATGATTAGTGTTAGCCATAAGACCAGTAAATGGGTGGCACAGAGGACCTGGCATTGGGAAGAACTCAGTTCAAAGTCCACCTGAACTTTTTACTCTGTGGCCCTAGACAAGGTGCTTTATTTTTGCTAGCCTCGGTTTTCTCATTCTTAAAAAGGAAATTATAATAATATTATCCTCATAGGATTGGTGGGAGGATAAAACAGAATATTTGTAAAGCACTTTGCAAATCTTAAAATGCTATATAAATGATAGCAATTATTATTATGTAACACATTGGCAGGTGTGTGACTTATAAAAAGCTGATAAGCATATCAATCATGTACTTGTATGAATATAAGCATATGGCTTACAGTTGCTAGCTGTTTGATCTTGAGCAAATCATTTTACCTATGCTTCCCTTAATTCTCCAGGGAAAGAAATTTCAAGTCACTTTAGTATCTTTGCCAGGAAAATTCCAATGGGGTCACGAAGAGTTGGACATGATTGAACAATAGCAACATTATTGGAAACTATTTAGATTCTGTAGTTTCATTCAGTGGAATGATATCAACTAAGCAGGGGTCCCCAATCAACCCACTTGTACATAGTTTTGTGTAACATCTCTATAATTACACTGTGTCCTTCTTGAGAGTAGAGAGCATATCATACTTCTTTGAATCCTAAACAATGTCTGGCACATAGAAGGCACTAAGTGAAAGCCAACCAATGAACTGAGAGATGGGCTTGGAGGACTCCTTTATCTAAAGTTTCAACATTGAATTTTTTTTTCTTTCTTTTAAACCCTTACCTTCCACCTTAGAATCAATACTGAATTTAATATTGATTCTAAGGCAAGAATAGTGGTAAGGGTTAGGCAATGGGGGTAAGTTACTTGACCAGGGTCACATTGCTAAGAAATGTCAGAGAACAGATTGGAACCTAGGACCTCTTGTTTCTATGTCTGGCTCTCTATCCACAAAGCCACTCAGCTACCCCATAGAATTTTTTTTAACTAGCACATAATAGAAACTATACAGTGGTGCTGTGGGGTTCCTTTGTGTATGGTCAAAATTGGAAAATTTTGTATGGAAAAATTTGGCTCTTCATTCTTGCCTGGGAGACTATGGGATGGCTGGGAGAGGAAAATAGCAGGGTAATTTCTTGTTATCTTCATTTGCTTTATTTTCTTGATTTTCACCTCTTTGACAATACATTCTAGATGAATGCATTTTTCATTGAAATGTGAAAAAATAAACATTTTAAAATGTGTTGGGAAATACAGACACTTCAACTAAATAGATTTATAATTTCTGCAAACCCAGAAGTATGTGATACTTACCTCTATCTTTTTATTTTTCTCTTTCTGTGTCATCTCTAGTTCTAATCAATAGCTCTTGATATATCATCTCTATCTCTTTTATCCTGTATTTTCCTGTTATTGAATCTCTTTGTCTCTCTCTGTCCCTCTATCTCTGTCTCTCTGTTTCTGTCTGTCTGTCTGTCTCTCTGTCTTCTTGTCTCTCACTCTCTGTGGCTGTCTGTTTCCTTGTCTGTCTCTTCCATGGATTTCAAAGGCAAATATCTTCACAGACATTAAGCACAGGAAAGATAAGATTTCACACTGACTCATCTGGTCCAGGATTTTCTCTAGAAAATTAAAATACTTTTGGTGATATTTCCAAGCATAGTTCTAACAAAATTGGGTTTCTGTCCATACAATGTCATGATCATCCTTTACTGTTTCTTAAATGTCAATGATATCCTAGACTTGAAGCAAAAAAGAAGTATATAGTCTAAGAAAGTTGCATACTATGACACAGTTACCTTTAAAATGTAGACAACTGATAATATTTTTGAAGTCTATCACTTTTGCTATCTGTTGAATAATGTCTTCTCTGAAAGAATTTTCTTTTTATTAGAGAGTTCTTTAAGAAATATGAATCTATTATAAAAATCAAGAGTATACAGTCTGGTAGACCATTATCTGAAATACTATTTAAAAATCCAAACCATCTTTCTAGATTGTATTTTATTTGGCTTTCCTTTGAACACTCCATTCTAGTCCAAGTGTTCTACTTATGGTCTCCTGCACATGGTTCTTCCTTTCTCATTTCCAAGTTTTTGCTATCATATGTCTTCCTACAATGCCATCTCACCTTCCTTTTTTCTGTGTACCTAAAATGCACTAGCCTTCAAGGCCCAAGTCATATTCTGTCTCCTCATTGACCTTGCTATGTCATTGAATTATTTCAGTGGAAGAACTTTTCTTTTTACTTATCAATTGTTTGATAAAACTGAGCTTTTGCAACAATCTTTCAACAAACTTGGCTTCTCTAGTGATTCTGAAACTGAATGACATCTCTTCCACTTTTCTTGGTGAGATCTTATAGGTATCATTTCACTAAACATGAGGGTATACATTCCTCAAAAAAACCTACAAGATTCCAATTTGGTAGTAAAATAAAATGTGAAAATTAACTTGTGGACAGAGACAAAATGATGTCCTTAGATTTTTTAAAGGTAGATATCCCACATTTAGCCTTTCTTGTATTTTACTTTTAAAATTTTATACTGGACACTTTGTCCAGATAGTTGGATTTTAGAATTGCAATGGAACTTAAAGGATATATAAACCCAGCTGACAACTCAATCTAGGGGTCTTTCTACATACTATGCTGCTCCATGACCTGAAACTGGTCCTGAGTTAGTAAGGGCAACCAATGGGCAAATATAGGATTCTAAGGCAGCGAGTTGGTTCAGGAGATATAGTACTGGGGCTAGAGCTAGGAAAATGTGTTCAAATTTGGTCTCAGATTATAATCCTAGGCAAGATACTTGACCTCTATCTACCTCAATTTCCTCAACTATAAAGTAGAGATAATCATAACCCCTATCTCAAAAACTTCTGTCATTAAAGAATAATATTGGGCATATTAACTCAATTAATCAATCCTACTTAGTCAATTTAGTAAGTGATGAATCTATTATCAAACAAACCAATAAGCTTTTATGAAGAACCTACTATGTGTCCAGGACCTTACTGAATGTTGGGGACAAAAAGATGAGAATCATTTCTTTCTGAATGAAAAAAAAATACTTCCTTCCTTTGAGAACATATTTTGCCTTAAAACAGAACTTTCATTAGTGAAAATAGGTTGCAGATTAATTAAAAATCCTTGCTAGCTGTTGTGGAAATAAATGATGTTACTTGACTTTGAGTACTAGAAGCATAGTTTTAGTTTTGTGAAGGACATATTCAATTTTTGTTTAAAATTATTATTTCTCTTAGGGCCCTTGCTAATTGCTAATAAAGCCATAAAATATGGCTTTGTTAACATCTTTAAGGTGTATTTGAGCAGACTTCCAAATTGGCAAGTTAATATTTTCTAAACTGTGGATTTCCAATGAGCCTTTTAATGCATGGTAACATTAAAAATTAATTCTCTAAGATGTGGTAATTCACAAAGTCGGCTCAATTTGATTCTGTTTTAACAATCATCTAATGAATGTATTTCCTATGCAAGTTAATGGGGACATAGAGGTGAAAAGAATGTAAACCTGAGATACAAAATACTCACAATCACCTACTGGCAATTGGATATGTATATAAATCATCATGGCACAATTTGGAATGGGATAGGTAAAAATGAGAGGTAAAAATGGAGATACCTAAGAAGCACCAGGTTATGTCAAATCAACAAGCATTTATTATGTACCTACTGTATACCAGGCACTATGTTAATTATTTGTGATATAAAGAAAGGCTGAAAATTTCCCTATCTTCAAGGACTTCACCATTTAATGGATAGAGAAAATGTTAAAAAAATCCCAACTATGTACAAACAAAACAGATACAGGATAAATTGATTAGCTATCATTTATATAGCACTTTAAAGTCAGCAAAGCACTTTTTTTTGTTTCTCAGGCTCATTTCTAATCCTTATAATAACCCTAGGAGTTAGGAGCTATTATCATTCCCATGTTATATAAAGGAATTGAGTCAGATAGATGCTAATTGATTTGCCCCATAGAGTCCCACAGTTAGTAAGTCTGTGAGGTAGGATTCAAACTTTGGTCCATTTGACTCCAAGTCCAGCATTCTATCCACTGTATGACCCAGTTGTCTTATAAAACCTTAACAAAAGACATGGCAACTTGATGGATGGGGAGAATTCCAACAAGCATATTCGATGATACAGAGAATTCCTAGAAGATATTCAGTAGTACTGGAGTCAGCTTTATATGTAAGTAAAATCAGTTACTTTAGTGGTGTGATTTGAGTGAACTGAGGAGGTTTCCCAATCCTACGTAATATATACATTGGGCTTTTGATAATGCATGAGAACCCATTATTAAGAATATTGTTTTAAGATTATATTATTAAGGATAAGAACTAAGGAGCTCTCATTAAAATGTAAATGACACTGGAAGAGATCATATAATAATCTGGTATGGGAACTAAGCATTTAGGGTGAATTAGTTGATCACAACGAGAGTAGTCTCTGATATGGAGTTTTTTGCCTTGGCAAAGGGTCACCTCTTTGAGTAAAGGAGATGGGAAGGCTCCAAAGAGCAGCTTCCCCATATTTATCATTTTTAAAAGATGGCAGATCTCAAGCTAGAGGATACCTTAAAGGACATCTAGTCAATTCTCCTCATTTTAAATAGGTGATAAAAGGAAGATCCAAAAGATTTAAATGAATCAATGTGACACGGTTAGAGAGTGGTAGAGCCAGAACTTGCATCTGGATCATTTAATTCCCAACCAAGTGCCCCTTTACTACACCACGTGTCCAGTCTATTACAGCTCACAGTAGAATCCCATTACGGGACATGTTCTAAGACTCGATGGATGACTGAGTCCACAGATATAAGCAAACATCTACTGATCCATATATATATATATATGAATGTGCACAAAGATACCTCAAAGTGTGTATATATATATACATATAGATGAGTGTGAACAAAGATAGCCTCAGCAAAACAGAGGTGCTGTTCCACCCGCACCAGGGAGGCCAACTCACCAGCCGTGCATTACAATTGACAGCACGCAGCTTTCTAGCATCAACACTTTCAAGTACCTGGGCAGCACCATCGCCAACGACAGGTCCCTAGACCACGAGATCAATGCCCAGATCCAAAAGGCCAGCCAGGCACTCGGGCGGCTGTGCTCCAAAGTCCTCCAACACAGTGGTGTAAGCACTGCGACGAAGCTCAAAGTGTACAACGCAGTGGTCCTCAGCTCGCTCCTGTAAGGTTGTGAAACATGGACACTGTACCGGAAGCACATGAAACAGCTGGAGCAATTCCACCAACGCTCTCTCCGGTCAATCATGAGGACCCAATGGCAGGACCGAATCACCAACCAGGAAGTCCTCGACAGAGCCAACTCCCCCAGCATCGAAGTCCTGGTCCTCAAAACCCAGCTACGATGGTCTGGACACGTCATCCGCATGGACCCACAGCAAATACCAAGACAGGTATTCTATGGTGAACTGTCAGCTGGACTCAGGAAACAAGGCCGACCAAAGAAAAGATTCAAGGATCAGCTAAAGTCAAACTTGAAGTGGGCTGGCATTACACCAAAGCAACTAGAACGCGCTGCCTCTGACAGAAGCAGCTGGCGAACCCACATTCACCATGCCGCCACCACCTTTGAAGATGAGCGACGTCGACGTCTTGCCGCTGCACGTGAACGCCGACACCAGGCCACAACCGCACCTCCCGTAACAACTGGCGTCCCAGGCCCCATGTGCCACAAACTCTGCGCCTCAGCCTTTGGACTCCAAAGCCACATGAGGGTACATCATAGATGAAACTGCACAAAGACAATCGTCATTCTCGGTCACCGAGAGACTCCCACTATATATATATAAACCCTCACCACAAAAGAAACCTAAAAAGAAGTGCAAGTGAAAGCAGAAGAGAGCTTCACTGGGGGTAGACTGCTGCTGTAGTTAGACCTCTACTGCTTTGCGTTGACCATGGATAGCTGAAATCACAGAAAACTAAACTTATTTGACAGTGTTTATATATTCAACTTCTAATATAGGCAGCCATCTATGAGGAGCTCAGAACTCTTCAGAGAGGGATAGACCTCATATTCACACTGATTAAAAAAAAAAAAACAGACTGAAGGGTCATGCTTATCACCAGAGGTTAGCTCCTAAATTAACTGAAATTGGACCTCTTAGGTTCCTGTTTCTTGATATGAAAGGATTAGCTTTAGGATATGAGACTATCCGGTTAGGCTCCCCTCCCAGAAACCTATGATTTGGGCTTCTAACCATCTCCCTGAAACTAATGGGCTCTAAGCAGGCACAAAATGAATTAGAAGGACTTGGAAACCATATGTAAAGCCTATCTAATATAGAAGGAATATTAACAATGATCATGTAACAACAATCATCATAATAACAGTCATATTTATATAACAGTATCTGTATAATTTACAAAATGTTTTGCTTGTAACAATCCAGTGAAGTAGTTAGTGTAATTATTATTGTATCTATATTGTAGATGAAGAAGTTGAGGCAGAGAGTAAGTAAAAGGGCTTGGTCAAAGGCATGTCAGCAGTCTGGGACTGACTCTAATTCCAATGTTCAATCCACTCTAACCCCTTTATTTTTTTGACCTTACAACATAGTACATTTTACACTTTTGATGCCCAAGTAGATGGATTTTATTCTGAGTACAAATGAAAAGATTGTAACTTGACTAATTTCAAATACTTCTTAAAGGGGGAAGCTGGGTGGCTCAGTGGATTGAGAGTCAGGCCTAGAGATGGGAGGTCCTGGGTTAAAATCTGTCCTCAGACACTTTCCCAGCTGTGTGACCCTGGGCAAGTCACTTAACCCCCATTTCCTAGCCCTTACCACTCTTCTGCCTTGGAACCAATACACAATCTTGATTACAAGATGGAAGGTAAGGGTTTAAAAAATACTTCCTAAAAAAGGAATTCTGTGGCTTCTTCATGATATAAATAAATAACAACCTATCTGATTGGAAGCAGTGTAGTCCGTTGGGAAAGAATGATGGAATTGGAGTTAAAGGACTGGGTTCATACCCAGCTTTCTCCCTTTATGCCTGTGGGACTCTAGATAAATCATTTAATCACTCTGTGCTTTCATACATATTACTTCATTTATTTGACCTATTTTCTCAGTTGCACATGGGAGATAATGCAATCAAGCCACAATTAAGACTATAATAGCGTATGCTGAATTAAGAAAAGAGTACAAACCACATATATGTCTATACTCTGAGAGGAAAAAATAATATCATTCTATAAATCCTTCTATTGAATCTCTTGAGACATGTTATGAAGACAGCAAGATTTGGCTTCTTCAAAATGGTAAAATCTCTCAAGAATTTTTTAAATAAAGTGATAACAAGGTTATGAAGAGTCGAAAAAGTTAGTTTCAGCTTTAAGCTCATAATCTTTATTGATATCTTCAGTCTGTATGTTGACCTTTTATTCTGATTGTTACCTTAGCTCTGCATTTCACACATTCCTGGAAGATGGTTATAAATTATGAAAGTTGAAAGTGCCCTAAAAAGTATAAAATCAAAAGCTATAAAATTGAGTGTTGACATTTTTCAAAAGTACAAAAAGTGCCACAGCGAGCTGCAGTGCCATTGAAAATGAACATAGTAGGAAGTTGCACCAGACTGGGGAGAGTTAGAATCTAAGGGGTTATCTAATTACCTGACCTTCATAACTGACACAAAAGGTTGTTTTTTGCCTCTCTACCCTCCCCAACTCTAATAGAATACTATTAAGACACCTGATGGGATTTCTCTCCTTTAAGTCACACATGGAGGAGGTCAGGTAGGTCAGGTAAAACAGGCTGGCTCATTTATTCCCTCTAAAATGCAAATGGTTGACAGAGAAAAGCAAATCTACTGAACACTGATCTCTGTCTTTTGGGAGGAGAAGAGAGAAGACTAGCAGCAGTCTTAAGAACTGGTCACACTTTATTGAGAACTTCAGATATGTAAATAAGTCATCCTATTCCATTTAGGTATTAATATGATTTTGCTTTTTCAAATCCAGTGCAGAATATAAGCATAATTCTTTTCAATATTATCTGGCTCAAAGCTTAGTGTATTTCCTTCAGATGAAATGAATATCAGAGGAACTACAGGCTCTCTTTTCTCACTAATGAAAAGAACAGAGATGTATTATAGAACAAATATATGTACTTATAAGAAGCATTCAAAAGCTTTCTATTCAGAGTTGAAACTGTATTTGTTTTTCTGTATTCTAGACAGTTCATATAGTTGTTATCGCTGTTTAGTTGCTTTAGCTATAGTTAACACTTTGTGACTCCATTTGGGGTTTTTATGTCAAAGCTATTAGAGTAGTTTGCCATTTTCTTTCTCAGCTCATTTTACAAATGAGGAAACTGAGGCAAAAAGGGTTAAATGACTTGCTCAGGGTCACACAGCTGTAAATGTCTGAGGCCAGTTGTGAACTCAAGAATATTTCTTCCTGATTCTAGATCCAGCACTTTTGCCACTGTGCCACCTAGCTGCCCATTTACATATTTAAAAATCATGCTATTTAGAATTTAAACAACATCTATTTTCTTGCATTCTTGGTAGGTCATGTTATTGTATTTCTTTTTGAGGTATTTGTCAACTAATTGCCTCATGGGACTCAGAAGTAGAAAATGCCTTTTACTTAAGAGATTTACCTCACTGAGAGATTTACCATTAGAAAGAACACCAAGTCTTGAATTAGAGGATTTAGGTTCAAATTTTGCTTCTGACATCTATTGCCAGTGTGGCTTTCCTTTCCTCTCATTGGGTCTAGTTTCTTTACCTATTGGATGAGAAGATTGAACTAGATGGCTTCTGAAGTCCATTCTGTTTCTATATCTATAATTGTAATCCAATTTTTACTCTTTATAAGTGGAGAAAAAACTGAGGCTAAGAGTTGCTAAGTGACTTACTGGAACTCACACAGATGAGCAAGGGCGATGGTAATATAAGGACTCATGATCTAAATTGCAAAATCACACAATCTTCTAACTTCATTAGGGATTTTAAATACCTATCACCTGGGCCGTACTTTGTGAGGTCTCAGTGCATATTACTAAGGAATAGGAAAAACCCTTTTCCCTTGGAGCAGCTTATTCTCTAAATAGGGAGGTAAACCAGATTCATCTCAACTTTCTCCACTGTGGTTTTGATATCATGAGGGTCAGTATAAGAAATTAAATGGGAATTTGGGGGGGAGTTTTACAGAAGCTGGAAACCACACATGAAGGACAGCAGACAACTTGAAAAGTTTAGAAACTCAGAAATGCATAAAATGTATGCATATTATTGAATAATATATTGAACATATTTTATCTTTTTATATACATATTTTTTAGAGTTAAAATAAGAAAAAAGCTAAGGTTTGTGAAAAAAAAAACATGAAAGTGACCAGAAGATACACAAAGGGTAGAAATGTTGAGATAAAAATTTTAATGCTGACCCACATGGAGCTTATAACTAAATACTTAACCCAAATTTCACAGTAAGGTACTTTTACCCTGTAAAAGAAGAAGAAAAAAATTCAGACTTCTCGTTTGGTATTTAAGGAGGGGCCAAAGAATTTTATGTGGATTTTCCAGATCATTGGGGTGCTGTACTTCTAACCCCCATGATGTGGAAGAGATCCCTCTGTGTGTGTGTGTCTGTTGGTGAGTGTGTGTGTAAACATAAATATATAGCAAATAAAGAATAGACTTATTATAATATATATGCAAGAGAAAGATGGCAAGACACTGCATGCATTTCTTTCAGGAAGTATGCTGTAATGAGCAAGAATCAACTATTCAACAAGCACTGATTAGCAGATCCAAAGACACAAAATGAAACCACACATGCCTTCAAGAAGCTTCCAGATTTCACTAGTCTTGGAAGAGTAGCAAATTCTTGTGTGATAGAACTGAATGGAGGATCACAGATTTGACCTTGAGGACAGTAGAGAATGGCAATGGATAAGAGAGCCATAGTATCTCAGTTGTGTTTTGCATGGTGATTTTTTTCTAGGGAGGGTTATATCATGGGCTGAATCTGTGCTCCTTATGGCTTAACAAGAAAGAACTCTAGGAGCTGAGGACATGGCATGCAAAAAGGAACAGTTCAGAGCCTATTAGTGTCCCAATGGGTGGAAAGAAATGGGTTTATATTGGGGAAAGCAGTTTGTGCTCTTTGATAAAGTGGAAACCTACTCCTTTTTCATCTGGTTCATCTACTATTTTGTTTTTACTCCTTTTCCAATAGTGGGATAAAAGAAAAGCCAATGATGCTTCTTCTTCTCCTTCCCCACCTTATGACTCAAACCTGTGTGACTGAATTTAGAATCCATTTCTTTGGCAGATTAAAAAAATGTTTTCTGGCTAAGTGTTTGACACTATAAAAATAGATAGCCATTAGACTTAGTGCCAATTCTGCTTACTTGAGAACTTGTGAGAGAGCAGGAAGGAAGGGAGGAAGCCCAAATAGAGTAGGATTAAATTAAAGAGGATTTGTAAATTCAAGCTGGAGATACCAAATTACAATTTATTTATGGGATTTTTAGAGCCACAAATACAAATGAGATGAAATTTTATTGTTTGAGAGAAAGAAAGATGCTCGGGACTTGATTCTTTTGAGATACAAGTCAAAGGGGGAAAAAGGAACTCAGAGGTGTTAAAGCAAATGTGGCAGAAGCAGTCATTTTCACATGATGAGTGAAAGGAAGAGGATGGGGCTGCTAAAACTGCTCCCATGAAAGGATGAGAGAGTGTGTTGCTAGAAAAGAAAGTCATACCCCTGGGAAGGGAGGAGGGAATGAGTTCCTCATTAGCTCAAGCTAAGGGGTGATTGATTGACAACAGAATCTGCCTGCTTGCCAGCACAACCTGGTAGACTATATAGCAAAATATATACTTTTTATGATGTTCACTCTCTCTTTCTCATGCCTCTTATGACCAATGGCATACTTTTTTTGTAAAGTAGCTGACTAAAAGCCATTTTTGGCAGTGGGAAAGAATGCTTCACCAGTTTCTACATCAACTAGAGATCATTGCACAAACTTTCAGCCTTAGTAAACTCAGTAGCACCAAACATAGTAAAACAAAACAACAAAAAGCTGAGTTAACCACCCTACATGGATATAAAAACTACAGTTCCTTAAAGAGAAAACCATAAGGTTCCCTTTTTATAATCCAACAGGAAAGGAAAGCAATAGCCTTGAAGTAATAGTATCAGAGGCTGCAGAGCTAAAAGGAAACGTTAGAGGTAATTTTAGCTAAACCTTTACTTCTATAGATGAGGAAATGAGGCCTAGAGAATTTAAGTGATCTGTCCAAAGTTACATAACCAATGTGGGTTTCAAAGCTCAGCTTTTCTGACTCTAATCCTGTACTGTTTCTATTATCTATTCTGTCTCTCTTGGGTTCATGTCTTTGCTTATGTGACTTTAAGGAAATTATTTTCCTGAGTCTCAATTTGGAAACTGTGGTTAGAACTACTTACACTATCAATTTCACACAGCGGTTGTGAGAAAAGGGCTTTGTTTACTCTAATGTGCGCTAGGAAAGTGAATTTCTCCATTTTTATGTCATTGCTGGGAGATGGCAATCACAGTGGGGTGAGATTGTCCAGGTGAAAAAGGAATTTTCATTTAGATGGCAATAGAACTAATTATAGCTTACAATGATAAAGAGACTTCCAGTTTATATAGCCTCATGAAAATATTGTATGAACTGCAGAACAACCTTTTGAGGGTAGATCATGTAGATCATGTGAGTTATATTTATTAACGCTGTCTTACAGATGAAGAGACAGGCTCAGGGAAAGTGTGATTTATCTGGCCAAGGTCACATAGGGCATGAACTGAAATTGCTAAACTTGAACCAAATACCCTTTTTACTCACTATGCTCTATTGCTCTGCTAAAAGGATAAAAAAAATAACCAGGAGAAGAGAAATAGTAAAAAATTTGTCCAAAGATATTAAATAAATTAGCAAAGGCACTAGGATATCTGATTATTCAAAAAGTTTTATCTAAGAGGACTTGTGGGGTGCCTGTTTCAGAGATTAATAAAAGGTTCTGTGGCTAATAATTCACATTGTATGCAGATTTTCAAGAACGAAGAATGCTATATAGTAAAAGAGCAAAATTTTAGTCTTCTCTCTACCCCAAAGACATTGTAATTAATTAGAATATATTTTGTATTTACTAATTTATATTATGTGCTATTTTATCTCAGTAGAATATAAAATTATGGTGGGCAAGGAATTATTTTCTTTTTCCTTCCTTCCTTCCTTCCTTCCTTCCTTCCTTCCTTCCTTCCTTCCTTCCTTCCTTCCTTCCTTCCTTCCTTCCTTCCTTCCTTCCTTCCTTCCTTCCTTCCTTCCTTCCCTCTATATCTAAAAATAGCACAGTGTCTGCTATATAATAGGCATTTAAAATACTTATTGTACAGAATAGGAAGAAAACATTTTAATTTTTGTAGTTAGCATCATCATAGACAATTTAGTCTTTTCAGTTCTCAGATGGCAATTTGGAGATCCTTTGATTTTGTGAAATAACCTTATGACATCTTTTTCAAAAGCATCTCTTACGGAGGCTATAGAAGCTGTCATTGTCTCCTTAAGAAGAGAAAGGTTCAGAGTTACCAATTGTAGCTGTCATGCTATAAAGTGTTTTTCTCCTAATAAGTTACTTTACTAAGATCTATGAAGAGTTTGTATAGTACATAGAGAGAATGAAAAACTTTCTTTTGTGTGAGGACTGTATTAGTCTATTTTATGAAGAAATATTTTAAAGATAATTTTATGAGGAATATGTCTTGAGAAAGAACTTTGAGTAGTGATGGCTTGAAGAGGCTGAAGAGATTGTTTTCTTGTCATGGCTACAGAAAAGCTGAAAAAGATAGAAAAATGATGGAAAAAATTTTTTCTTCATGGAACTCTGGTTCCATAGTTTATTTTATGAAGAGGATGAGGAAGATTCTGTACAAGGGATTTTATTTGTTATCCTACATCAACTGAAAGGGATAGGACTAATGCTTTCAAAAATACATCTGCAGTTTTACTGATGACTTGAGGCCATTATAGAGATAATATTTTTTACAGCTATAATATTACAAACATTTATTTTTATTTTTGTTATTTCTTATTAAATTGATAATAAATTATACATTCAGTAACTTTAATATTTAGTTTTAAGAAATTATGGAATTCACTATATTCATGGATATGAGCAACTCCTCATAGGAAATACAGCTTCTCTAATTTGTGAAAAAATAGCATTTAATGATGGGGACTCTAAGTTTAGTTGATTGAGATATGTTGAAATTTTTTTCTGATTGGTGAACAATATTCAGATTCATCCCTAGATTACACTAGAACTCAGGATGATGAAATTTAATATAGGATTGAGTCAAGTAATAGGCTGGAGGGGTGACCTATTATATATTATATCCCACCCATAACCTGGCTGTGGTTTTTGTATCTAATTTTATTGGACTTTCTATTCCACTACTGGAAGAATATTTATAAAGTGATTAAATCTGAAAATGATCTCAAATGCTAGCATGAGGGTAAACAAACTTCTGTGAGCCAGAAAATGCAAACTTTTATGGGTTCTATCTTATGGAAACTCAAAGGATGAAGTAAATGACAGCCTAACTATGTATCAACAGATCATGTTCTGCAATTATCCTAACCGTCCTATTTAATTACAAAGTGATGAGTTTTTAATGTACAAGAATAAGTGTAATTCTTGTTAGAAGTGACTAAAGATAGTTGGAACAGACCAACTTTATATTGATGCAATAATGGTTTTTGTAAAAGGTTAATAAATGTTATTTCAAAATAACTATGCTCTGCCCAAAGGTTAAATTTAGAGTTATTCAAGTCCCCCAAAGGATAGATTTTAGTGTTTGTTGACTGAATTGGTATTGGTAGAATAAATCGTTCTTTGACTAAGTGATCTTTATGAAGCCATTACATGTTGAACAAACTTATTTAACTTCCATTATCAGATAAAGTGCCTATTAAATGCATACTGAATTTGAATTGTGCTTCCTTTTCCTTGGTTTTGTAAGAACAAAAAAAGTCAGTGGTCATATTGTTCTTATGCTTTCACAACCATGATTTCTCTTATAACTGTTTCTCTCTTTTTCACATATTAGTCATTTAAAGGTCATATAGGAGATAACCATTGTTAGTTCTTGCCTCTTGTTCTTTAATTTTCCAACTTAACCCTACCCCACCTATGCCTCAGTAAATTCTTATAACTTTTGGAATTCCTCTAGTATAGTGAACAAACATCCTTTAATACTGGACCCCTTTCTCTCACAAAGTGAGTTCTTTGAGAAGGGGGATTGTTTTATTTTTCTCTCTGTATTGCCAGAACTTAGCATAGCACTTTGTACATAGTACACACTGAATAAATGATTAATTAATTCACTTATTCTTTCATTCACTCTCACATTCTCTTTATCTACTAGCCAATACTGAGACTGATTTCTCCCCTGAAGGCACTATATTGCTGACTACCTAGTCTACTGTATCTACTACCCCCTGAACAATGGTCCTGGAGAGAAAGAATACTGCTTGCTTCCCACTGCAACTTCCAGATCGTTACTACTATCATTTTTTAAATTTCATTTCAGCAACCTCTTCTCCTTTGAAGTCAGTTACAATATCAAAATTTTGCACCCAATTCAGATGATATTGGCTGTTGCAAACTGACTCTCCAGCTGCTAATTTTTTCTGAAAGAGTATTTGACTTTCTTGCCCTTTTCTCCTACTTAAGTCATTCTCTTATACTATGGAATCTTAGTATCCATGTCCTAGATCCCTCAAGTTCCCTTATCTCTCATTTCTTTAGTTATATGATATCTTATGATCTTCTTTGCTTCACCCCAGCTATACCTATGGATGATAACACACTAGAGCTAACACTATCCCCAAGTATTTCACTTCCCAAAATAAAAGCTAACTTTATGTA
This sequence comes from Monodelphis domestica, assembly GCF_027887165.1. NCBI lineage: Eukaryota > Metazoa > Chordata > Mammalia > Didelphimorphia > Didelphidae > Monodelphis > Monodelphis domestica. The sequence continues at coordinate 311,988,477 of NC_077228.1, forward strand.
ATCTCTTCTTATTTCATCTTTCCCTATGACTCACCCCTCATTCTTGAGACCTGTAATGTCTCCTCTCCTTGGTACTTTGTCCTGTCATTATCCCTACCTCAACTTCCCTTTTTATCCATTCTAATAAATTACTATTAAATTTTTATAACCCTTTACAATCTTGCCCCAACCAAATTTGCCACTCATTTTATATTATTATTTCTTATATACATTGCCATCAAAACAGATGGTATAACTTTAGAACTCTGATAAATATCATAATAATCTACATTCTGGACTTCTGAATTTAAAAGAATGAAGATGAATTATGGTTCTCACTTCCTGACAGAAAGGTGATGAACTTATAATTCAAGAAAGGACATACATTTTTGGAAATGGCTATTATGGGACTTTGTTTGTTTATTTGTTTCCCAGACTATGTAGCTATGCATTGAGATATTAAACATTTTTTCCCCAGTGGGAATAGTAGTTTAGTAGTAGGGACATAATAACAAGCAGCATTTTTGTTACAGCAAATTTGTTACTTGAAAAATTAAATAATAAAAAATTGAACTCTCTGTTCTTTATGTACAATATTTCATTGCTGATCTGCATGGCCTTGTATTGTTTTCCATGCCTAGAGTATATTTTCTTAACACCATTACCACTACTACTAGAATCCTTTTTTTTCCTTTAAGACATAGCTCAAGCACTACCTTCTAAGCTTTCTTTGGACCCCTTAACTACTAGTTGAACACCTACCCTTCAAAAGATTTGTGATTATTTATCTTTATTGCCTACTTATTTATACAGATTCATTGCCTCTCTGCAAAACATAGACTCCTTAAGAGTAGGGATTATTCCACTAATTTAATTAATGTAGGATCTTCATAGTAGGTACTTAATAAAAACTTTCTAATTGATTCGCAGCCAATATTTACATAGCATTTTAAAGTTTTTAAAGCAGATTTATTAAATATTGACAGACTGTGGGAACAGAGATTGCTCCCTCTCCCCCAACACCTGCTAAGCCCTAGTAGCACCTACATTAACATGTACCTGAACACCAGAACTGCCCATTACTCAGCCCTGCAAGTACCTCTTGCATGGCTGAACACCTTTCCTGAGAACCATCCCCTACCTGGAGACCCAGACTCCCTCTCCCCCCTCAGGAACATCTAAAGAAGTTAAACCAAATAGCTTACCATCCCCAGAGACAACCAATGAGAATAATCCAATTTGCCTTGTTCCCTACACTCCTTTCCTTCCTCAAATCTATAAGACTCTGTGTCTCCCCCCACTTATATAGATTCCATAGCAGTCTACTGCCATCAGGCTCCATCTTGCTGCTTCTCCCCCCGCCCCAGATCCTTTCACTAATCTTGGTGTTTGGCCCCCTTGCTGCCTCAAACAAACCTTGCTGTATCACCCTACTCTGGTCTCACTTGTCTCTTGTGTTGAACCCCTGTCAGTCAGACATATATCTATACTAAGTTCCTGGGCTACTGAGTTGTTTAGACAGAGCATGCATGAACATGCAAATACGTATGCACACACACACAGAGGGAAGATTCTTGTTCTAGAACCAATGAACTGGTGAGGGAGGGTAGCCTGTTTTATAATATTTTGTTTGGAGGTGGGTACACAATTTAAACATAGGCAATTTCATTAGATGTGAAAAACATCTAGGTGGGTCATGTCATTTTTAATTTGCTTTCTAATTCAGTCTTATAGCTGTCAGGGTTGGGAGAAATCCCTTAGCTCATTCTCTTCAGGAAGATAAGATGTAGTTATAAGTATTTTACAAATATGGCCACTGAGGTACAGAGTTTAAATATTTTTTTTTACTATCACTACCCTCAGTCTCCTTTTTTTCATCTTCTAGTACCTAATTTGATAGTTATGACCTACTTTACAGCTTAAAAGCAACATATGAATTTATCATAGCTAATGTTTATAAAACACTTTAAGGCTTGTAAGCACTCTTTACCCAAGCTGGCTAATTTACCTATGCTCTCTCAAATATCTGTGTTATCTCAACTGGTTCCCACAAGAACCCTGTGAGGTAAGTGCTATTATCATTCCCGTTACATTGTACATACACATTTACCCAAACACAGACTCATATATATGTGCATCTATGTGCACTCTATATGGATATATTGCTATCATTATTATTGAGGTAGAATTTCATATAGTGCTTTAAAATCTGAGTTGCTAATACCACTTTAAATTCAAGATATTAATGATACACAAATTGAGTGAGAGAGAGGGATGGTTGAAGGAAGCATTGTTATTGTTGCAGTTATAATTGCTACTACTACTATTATTATTACTAATATGCAGAAAATGTAAGTGCAACTCTCATTTTCAGATACTTTTCCAGGCAGAAGTATTTGTATTGTGCGTCGATTATTAAAATTCATTGTTTTATATATAAAGAGGCAGAGAGGTAGTACAGTGAGGCAGGTGAGCACAGAATTGGATAGAGTGCTGGGTCTGAAGTCAGAAAAAACTAAATTCAAATCTGCACCTAGACCATTGGGAAATCACTTAACCTCTATCTTCCTGAGTTTCCTCAATTACAAACTGGATTATAATAATGCTTATTATTATGATATGGGATTATGTTATATATTCTTATAATGTGAAGTTATAATAATACTCACAACACTTAGGGTTGTGAGGCTCAAATGATATGACATGTGTATAATGCTTAGCACAGTGTTTGGCACAAAGTAAGTGCTTAATAAATAGTTGTTCCCTTCTCCTTCCCCCTTTTCATGTTAAGATTTAATAGCTTTCTTTGAAGCTGCTTGTAGCTTCATCATTCTGCTTCAGAAGTGCAACAGGTTTATTCCCCTCTTTGCACCCAACTTATGCAAAAATTCTCCTCTATATCCTCACCTTCACTTCATTTAAGATATCAGTATCCTTGGTGAAGATTGTTCTCAGGATATTTATTTAGCATCCAAGCTGAGCAAATTGTCCCTGCTGAAATAATCAACACTTTTTATTGTTGAGGAATGTGGATCATACTTATTAGAACCAGCTCATCAGAGGTCATCTTTAAGACAACAGCTGAGTATACTTTTTATTTTTTGATTTTTTAATTAAGAAATTAGTTGCCTATCTCTTAAGATCATTTGATACAAATATGAATCAAGTTCAAACTGCCTTATTGACCAATCATGACGATGATAAAGGTTTCTGCACCCTGACCAACTCATTAAAGACTGTTCATGCCTCAGGTACTTGGATAGTTATTGCTCTTAAATTTTAAAGAATACCTGAAGAGTGAGAGTATCACCAATAAAGACAAATTCACTTATGAAATCTGTCCTCAAACCACATTTCCATTTGAATAATCTTGTTACCCTTTTGCAGATACTGGTACTTGTATTGGCATAAAGAAAACTTAGAGAGGAGAAAAGAAATTATATCTCCAGAGGAGTATGCCCTTCATATGGAAGCATCTGATGGGACTGTTGACAATTTTGTACTTTTTCATTCATGTGCTGGCTAATTGTTATTTATTGTGGTACAGCTGCTAAGTGGTGCAGTGGACAGAGTATATAGTTCAGAGTCAGGAAAACCCAAGTTCAACTCCAGGGTCAGACACTTCCTACATATGTGATCCTTTGCTAGTCGCTTAGCTAGCTTTAGCTTCCTCATCTGTAAAATGGGGATAATAACTTTATATCCCTTCCAGAATTATTGGGAAGAACAAGGAGGTAATAAATCTAAAGTGTTTAGCATAGTTCTTGGCATATAATAAGTACAATATAAATATCAGTCATTAATATGCTTATTGCTGCTGTTTTTGTTATTATCTTTACAACATCCTTCAATAAATCCCATTGCAACACATCAGTTGCACACTAAACTATGTTTCCAATGTTTCAGTGGCTTTGGTGGTAATATTTTGAGAAAGCATTAGTTGCCAAATATTTTGGGTTCCTTGGAACCAGCCTCATGAATCTAGAGTATTCATAGCTAATAAGTGACAACACTGATGGGAAGGAATTAGAATAAAAAGTCCCTTGCCTGAGGACTAAGATACCTTATTTTTCTAGGGAATGACTTAAAATATTGAAATTTAATTTAATAAGTTAATTTCTTTTCCCAGTACCAAGTTTCCTTGCAAGTTCCTATCATAAGCAGTCTCTCTTATGCTTTTCAGTTTCGATCTTCTTCATTGTCTGCCTAGCTTTGAAATAATCACTTCAAGAAGGCATCTTACAGAATTTCTGATGGCAAATGAAAGGCTGCAAGGCTTTCCATTCTTATTTTCAGATTTTTGCTCTTTATCTCTCCAAGAATAAAATTTCAATGTCATCCAAAGATTTAAATGCCTAGTTCATTGAGGCTCACTATATGCTTGTCCTTTAAGTGAGGAGGGAGCTTGTCATTTTTTGAAAATGTCTTATAATGATACCTTTTTAATTCTTCAGGATCTCAATATTCTTGGATAAGTTCTGAGGGACCCTTATAGAAGTATTTTTAGATAAGTATATATACACATATAAGTATTTATATGTAAGTATTTTATGTTTAAGTATATAGACATTTTATATAAAAGTATATGTATATATAATATATATGTTATTTCATAGATCTTATCCTGTTCATCCTTCACAACTGTTGAGCAATGTAATTAAGGTTCATCATTCTCATTTTATACATAGGGCAATCTAGTCTACAAAGTTTGTGGAAAAGTCAAAGTTAAAATCTAGTAATTTTTTTACTGTATCTGTGATCACACACAAGAAGGAATTTCCTCATGAGGAAACTCACTTCTAAAGCAGGGCAATATTTGAGCTGTAACATATTCTAGAGAATTCCCTAAGGCAATGAGAAGTTAAGTGACTTGCTAAGGATCAGACAGCTAGTGAACCCACATCTTCTTGACCCTCAAATTTCTTCTCTATTCATTATACTACAACTTTTTCTCTCCCAGTGATCTTTCCTTTGCATCTATGTTGCAGATTATGAAAACTCACCAATGCTAAGTAAGAAGGAATTGGATGGATTTTTTTTAGTAAGTGTATTGAGAATTACTGTTATCTAAGAAAGAAGCCAGAATATCTTTGATATAATGGGCAAAAGTCAATAAAGTCTGAGGTCTTTTAGCATTTGAAAGCTTCTAGAGACTTGTTATTCTGTGAGTCTTGTTATTCTGTGATATACAAATGTATTGAGAAAGACTAGATCTAGACTCTATAAATTTGACTTGTTCTTTTTCAATTAAAATAGAAGACTACCAAAAGGTAACCAGTACAATATAATCTATCTTTTGTTGGTACAATCTAGGAAGGGAGAAGGAATGTGAGAAGAACTATAGTATTGTGGAAAGAACAAGAGATTTGGAGTCAAAGGACTCCAGTTTTAATCTCAGCTCTGTTATGACTTAGATGATCTTGGGCAAGTTATTTAATCTTTATCCGCCCTTTATTTCCTCATCTGTAAAGTGAAAAGGCTGACTCTGCCCTCAGGGACATACATTCTAATAGAGAGGAAAATGTAGACAAATGGGTAAACACTAAACATATATAAAATATATACTTTAGGGCTACTTTCAAAAACCATTCATCTTCTAAAATTCTTTTTTTAGATCTAAATCTGTATATAAAAATGAATTTTTTTGTTTTATCTTTTTCTATCTGTTTTTTTCTACCTTAGTTTATATTGTAACTGCCTCTAACAAATTATTATGCCAACTGTCTGTCCCATTTGGCTGTTTGACCTCACCAACTATGTAAGATAAAGTCAGTGATCATACCTCTGACCTAGGTGGAAAGAGCTATAGAGGTAATGATTTGTTTGATCTCAATTACAACCTGCCCTGGCTATTCTCTAGACTAGAAGTTCAATGCCCTGGAAATAATTACACTCCTTTCACTACTTACCTCCCCCGCTCCTTCCCCATAGCTCCTAGTTCCTATTTTTTGGTGAGTACAATATAGATTTTTAGCATTATATAACATAATTACTTGGCAGATAGATAAAATGTCATGAGTTTTCTGAAAGTTATTTAGTATTTTGGGGACTGTATTATAGTATACACGACACCCCAAACTGGAAGGTCTTTCATGTTTTATCTGAGACTGTAACACAAATTACTATTCCCATTATGCTAATAGAGCTAGAAAAAGAAATCCGTTGCATTTATAACAGGACAGCCTATTAGCACTCAGTGTGATTTTATTCACACTCTGCTTCTCATCTCTGACCACAACTAGGCCTTCTCTCAGTGAGGGGTTAGAATAATCTTCATGTTTATTCAAAGTAAAGTCCTTTAATATAAACCTTTTGGACTTGAGGTACAAATAATGGCCTATTTAACCTTCTAGATCTAAGCCCCAAGAATTTATTGAATAAGTCCTGAAATGCCAAGAATCAGTGCTAGAGGGATCTTTTCAGCTCATTTTATTTAAGAAATATTGTGGCATATGGGACTTATTAAATATATTGTCTTGGCTAGCTGTGAGGATTGAGGTTCAAGGGAATAAAGAAGGGTTTGTAACAGGAAATGGAGGAGGTGAAGGGACATTGGCTAGCAGAGGTCAGTCAATCAATCAATGAATACATCAACAAGCATTTAGCACTAGCTATCTACTATATTCTAGGGACTGTGTTAGATTTTGGAGTTAGAAAGAGAAAATTAAAAAAGAGAAAAATAAATTAATTGCTACTTTCAAAGGGGCTTAAATTCTATTAAAGATAATATGTACATATATAAATGAATGTGATTTTTTTTTGGGAATAGAATTGTGATTCCATTGGTACTGGGAAATGAGAAAATTCTCTTATATGAGAATGAGAAATGAGAAAATTCTCTTATAAAGAGTGTGGTGTAATAAGAAAAGTAACTTTAGGAACTATTCCATATCTGACACACAGTTATGTGACCCTGGATAAATCATCCAACCTCTCACTGTTCTAAACATCTAAGAACTAAGTTTCAGGGAAAATACTGGACTGTACTGGTAGAGGGAGTTTCTTCCCTGGTTGTTGGTTGTTCAGTCATATTCATCTGTCTGACCCTTGGTGACTCCATTTGGGGTTTTCTTGGCAAAAATCCTAGAGTAGTTTGCCATTTCCTTCTCCAGCTCATTTTATAGAGAAGGAAACTGAAGCAAAAAGGGTTAAGTAACTTGCCCAAGGTTACACAGTTAGTAAGTGAGGGCATATTTGAACTCAGGTCTTTCTGACTCCAGGTTGGGTGGTCTGTGCATTGTACTACTCAGCTGCCCTAAAACAGTGAAATTACTGGTCCACTATCCAAATACATTTAAACACATACAAACATGCACACACAAATACAAATAAAAGGTAATTTTTGAGGGGTACCAGTAACTAGAGGTCTCAGGAGAGGATTCATGGAGGAGGCAAAACTTGAATTGTGTTTTGATCAAAACTAGAGATTTTAGTAGATATGGGTAAATTTACTCTGTCAGTTAAGAACCAGATCTAGTGATACAACTCAATCATCAGAGGACGCTGGCCAGTATGGAGCCCACAAACCAGTAGAGAATTCAGTCCTAATACATAACAATGTCAGTTGTCAACTCCCTTGGGCAAATATATGACACATATGCTTCTCACTTGATTTCATGAGTCATTTTTATTGTTTCCCTTGAATTAGATTTTCATTAACATTTATATGTATAGTACCTGAAGTCTCTGAAAAGAGTCACTCAATTATATTCTCAGTCTTTCATTGTTCTCACCCCTTTCTTCCCATCATGAATCTCAAGCCCCTCAAGTCAGAATTGGATTTTTAGTTGAAAATACCTGTAAGAACCTTAAGGGATTTACTTTTCTCTTCTGTTCTTTTTAATTAAATTCACTTGTTTATCTTATTTCCTTCTTGTATGGTTTAGACCTCTGTCAGATATGAAAGGTCTTCCTTGTCTTTCTTTTTGTGGGCAGAAATTTAATCTAAACAACATCTTAGTCATACTTCTGTTTGTTGAAGTCATACTTCAATTTCACCAACATTTCTTAACCACATCATCAGTATTGCTGGCTAGGTCAGAAGTATATACAGTTATTGCATTTTATTGAATTGTCTGATAATCTGAGAATGTCCAAATTAAAGCTCACAGTGCTATGAAGCCGATGAAAACCAAAATGATATTATATTCACATCATATGTGGCATTAATATAATGTATTGTGGTAGAAGAAATTTACATTTACTATATCATTTGATACTCATACTCACCTTAGGAGGAGAATACTATATTTTGCAGGTAGCAGGTAAAGTGGATAGAATGCTGGACCTAGAGTCAGAAACACTGGAATTCAAATATGGCCACAGACACTTACTAGCTATGTGAGCAAGTCACTTAACCCTATTTGCCTCAATTTCCTCATCTGTAAAATGAGCTGGCGAAGGAAATGGTAAAACCACTCCAGTATCTTTGCCAAGAAAACCCCAAATATGTACATGAAGAGTACCATTGAACAACACTATAATTTTGTTCATTTAAGAAAAAAGGAAACTAAGGTTCAGAGAGTTAAAACCAATCAGCCAGAGGTCCATAGCTGGTAAATATCAGGGGTTGGGTTTATACCAGGTCCTCCTGGCTCTAATCATTTTAAGCTTATATAATCAATATAATAATTATTATTATCTAGATTTGTAACATTTGTCTATTTTTGAGAGGTAAGTGCTCACACTGAAAATTTAAACAATTAATTCTTATAAATAGTTTTTTAAAAAAACTGGCTTTACTACACCCCTGAAAAACATTTTCAGCATATTTCATTTTATCTTTATAACAAGGTTGTGAAGCAGACAGAGAAGGTATTATTTCCATTTTACAGATTAGGAAACTAAGACCCAAACAGGTTAAATGACTTGTTCAAAAATCACATAACTAGTAGATAGTAAAACTGGGCCTTCAACCTTGTCTTGAGACACCTAAGTCCAGTGATCTACTTTTTTTGTTATGCCAAAAGACTTTTTAAGTTTCTTGGCTCTTCTAACTCTATATGTTTATTGTGTTCTATGCAAGTAAGAAGTAACTTCCAATTAGCCACCCGATAAGCTATCTCAGAGTTGGCTTGCTATTTCAATTGGCCCTTTATGCCAATTTACATATTTGTAAATATGTTTACAAGTTTGGACACTTCCATTTCCTTGGTAGTCATGGTAATGTCAATCAATCATATTTCCCTATCCCTTGGTTTTCTAGAACATATAGAAGTTTCCTAAATTCTTTTGTTTTTTTGGAGTCATCATCTTACGCATTGCCACTCCTGGGAATAATGTCCCCAGAGTCCCAAGGTGTAGACCCTGTAAAAGTTTTGGTGCCAGACTCTGAGTAAAGGGCTAAAATTAGACTTATCCTTTTCCTGATCAGTTGGAAGTTGCATAGCATTTTTCATTTTGCAATTTCCCACTGTGTTCTGATTTACAGACTTGTAGCTATGACATAATTGCTTTACAAAGTAGTTGTTAATTATTTAGCACTGGTTATTGAGGTGGAAAAAATAGGAACTCCCTCACAGTCTGGGTTTTGTCCTGGGCAGGTGACTTGCTTCTCATCCTCCAAGAAGATAGGTCTGGAGACAAGGGAGGAACACAAACACATTTGGATTGAACTTGTGGATCTGTAGATTGTGGTATTGTTCAATAAAATAAAATAATGCTGAAATTACTTGGGGCCAAGAAATGTAAAAACATCTATACATATTTCCATTCCAGTCACTTTCTCTACAAATCAGCTTTATCAGCTCCATTAGCAAGAGAAGCTGATAAAAATCTGAAGTAGACTTCCTACTGTCTAGTCTCTTAAGTGTCAGGAATAATATATTCCCTGTTACAAACGTCCTGGAGGTAGAAGCAGCTGCTACTTTCAAGGCTGCTATAACTTATTCCTTGGGATAAACATCTGCCTTTATGCTCATTAAAAATTACTTTAAAAATAGGAAATTGAGTAAAAACAAACTAATAAGCAGCCTAGCATAGGCTAACTGCCAAGAACAGACTCACTCTGCATGTGGATAGGTCTCCTGCTGGCATCAGAATTGGCTTGAGGCTTCATTCATTTTTTTCCATTTATTCCCATTCATTTCTATATTCATGTCTTTATTTGGCTTCTCATGTTACAATGTTAACTCCGAGACAGTAAGAATATTGAATCCCAATCTCCCTGGGACTGGAATCAAGTAAGCAAGCAACAGGAATGTATTTCATACTTACTGTAGGCATATGAGGGATACCAAGAAAAAAATGAAAGCAATCACTCTCCTCAAAAACTTTAAATTCTTTTTTTTTCCTTTCCTTTTCCCCATTTTATTAATCCCCAGGTGTAGAAGCAAAAATTTATTAAGTAACTTGGCCAAGCTCATACAAGTGATAAAATTTAGAGTCAGGATTCAAATGCAGGTCCTTTTTATGCTACATTCGGCACTTTTCCCATACTGGAATACTGGCATACTACCTCAATTATGGTGAAACTTTAAATTCTAATGGAGAGATAGTATATACAAAAATATGTGTGAAATATACTTATAGAACTGTAAAAAACTATTTATTCCTCACCTGACTTTGTGCTATAATAACTTGTTCTCTCTTTTAAAAGTTTTGTGCAACATCTCTGTGTGTCTCTCTCTTTCCATTTAATTAAATTTGAATTATTCAATTTTAAGAAGTTTATCCCACCCACAGGCATAACTGGAGAAACCCTGGGGTGTTTTAATTTCAGAGCTGAAGAGTTGAATTGGACTAACACTAAAAATACTGACATAAAAAAGGACAAACAAATGATCATGCATTGTAGGGTACTCTCCCAATTTGTACTCGTCCTTGTGGTTTGGGTCCTGGGAAAGTGGCTGCTTTCTCAAGTTTTGGGGTGAATCAGTGAATCTGTGAATCTTCACTCTTAACACAAAAGCTCATGATCTCTACTTGGCTGGCATTAAGTTTTCCCATTAACATTTAGTAAGTAAACATAACTTGGGATTATCTTGTCAAAGATATTGGAATGGTTTGCCATTTCCTTCTCCAGATTATTTTATAGAGGAGGATACTGAGACAATCAGGCTTAAGTGACTTGCTGAGGGTCAAGCAGCAAGGAAGTGCCTGAAGCTGGATTTGAACTCAGGAAGATGAAACTTCCTGATTCCAGTCCTGGAACTGTGTACCTAGCTGTCATTCTTTTCTTCTTCTAGGGGTCTTGAAGTTACTTGAAGTTGCTTTCTTCCGTAGTTTATATTCATGTATTTCATGTATCTTTGCTCTCTGTTGGATCCAGTATCTCTCTCTACTGATTAGGTAGCTCTGATTCAAAGTGATATGTTGATGGGGAGAAGAAGTAAGAGAAATCTCTTCTCATGGAGTAGGGGGTCTCACTTTACAAATGTTGAAAGATTTGGCATCTAAGACCTTTATTTAGAGCTTTAATGGATATGGATAATTTGTTTTTAGCAATAGTTAATTTCTTTTTTTTTTAATTCATCTCTGGGCTTAGAGGTGTATTTATCTTCCCATTAATATTTTGCAATTACATTCCAGGCCTTTTGTGACTGTGTCACTTGAGGTGCATGTGCATGCCAGATATTGGTCATCTCTCTCCACTGCACAAATAATAGGTACTTGATGAACTGAATCCTCTTCTAACTTCTTGTGTCTGTGGGGCAAAATGTGTGTGAGTGATGGGGTAGGTAAGTATTTGGATCTTTGAGTGTTTTTTCCCCTCCCTCATTTAATCCCTATGGCTATAATGAGAGCAATATAATAAGAGCAAAGAGAGTTGCTAAGGCATGTGTTTTTGAGGTCTTCTCTCTCCCACTTACACCTACCCACCTTTTATTTTTGCCATAACTAAGGAGTAGATGAATGCAATTCTAGATTTAGAGTTAAAAGGAACCAAGTGGTCATCTAGTCCAAGTCTTTCATCTTAATAGAAGTGGAAACTGAGAACTAGAGGGGTTAAGCAACTTGGCTTCTGTCTTATAGTGATACCCTATGTAGGTACTAAGAGAACAGAACTATAATTTGAACTGAATCTTCTAGCTCTACAGTTAGAGTACTGAAAGAAACTATTTAGTTTTTCACAGGAATGTCATATTTGTTTTATTTGGCTTATTACAATAAACCATTAACTATTTAAGTCAGGAAATGGGGGAATCTGGTTGATTGAATTTTCTGGTTAATAGAGGGATAATGTAAATTATCATTTAAAAAATCTGTATCACTTGAAAGATTCTGGACATAATTGAGCTTTTCTTGGATGACAGAGAAGGTATTTTGGGATCTTTCAGTGCCTTAGGGTCCTCATTCTGAACATCAAATTTTGTACTGGCAAAGCATGAAAGTGCTGTTTGATAGAAGTTTCCAGTTGATAAAGTCATACAAAGCAGATTTTACTGTAATTAAATCCTTGATAATTAGATGATGAGAGGCAACTGTAAATGGTCCTTATGGGTAGAGCAATGCACTACAGAAGGAATTCTCACATTGCCTTTTAGTTTTCCTCTGTCAGAGCAAAAGAAAAACAGCAGTGGAATGAAGACATCCTAACCTTCAGAATTTCCACTTGAATGGTGCCACTTCTTCCTTTATTGTTTATATTTAAAAGTTATATTTAGGTATACAAATATCCTATGGCTAAACCTGGGCACATGCCTAGGTAAAACATTCCTTAAATGATCATTTAAACCAAATGTCAAATGGCAGGAACTGAAATTAAGAGACATGAAAGAGGCAATAAAGTTAAAATCAATAGAGTTGATTACACAAAGGGTTGAGTTATGCTTCCTTTATAGCTAGTCCAATTTTTAGGATAGATAGAGCCCCAGGGATCTATTCTCCCATTGGTGTGCATGCCTCATTCCTATTTACTTTAATGTGCCTAACCAGTGGGAAACAAGGGGAAATAGATTCTACAGCTCTTGTTTCCTATTGTTGGCTACAGAAAAATCCATTATCAAACACACATGGTGTTTTACTTTTGGGTACTACAGGTAGTTCCTGACTCATACCCATCTAACTTATGTGTATGCCCCCTTACATAATAATAGACCTTTTTTGGCAGTCAGGAACCCAGTATCCTTCCTGTGAACAGAGATTCAGATTCTCAAGACCCCATCACTTGAGGCATGGGCATCCCTCCTTGACACTTTACTAATTAGCTTCTCTCCCTTTCCCCAACATAGATATTCTCATTCTTTATCAGAAGCTACACAGGTTTTCCCATCACCATATGGAAATTTGCAATGCTCTTTAGGCAACTGCCTGTATATGCTGAAGCCATTATGATAAAAGGCTGTTGAAACAATTAAATCAAGATTACCACCAATGCATTTAGGGTCTGTACTGTAGTACAACAGGTTTATGTTTGTTTCCATGATCTGTTGGTAATATGGTTCTATGCAGTACAGTCAAGTCAAAGTATATTTTTACTCAGATGCCTAATCAGTTTATTGAACTATCATTCTACTATTCTATAATATATAAAATGATAGATGGTGCCCAAGATCCAGGATGCCTTAGTAATGGACGTGACTTAGTTGTAATATTTAGTTTTCCAATGTGGTGTTCTCTTTATTAAAACATATCTGCTCATTCCTTTAGTGTTGTCCCCCTAGCAACAATAAATCTAGCATTTGTCTTTCTTCTAAATGAATTTTTAGAGTCAAACTAAAAACCTAGGTTTCTTTGCCTCGTTAAGCCAAAGGAAATGTTTTTTAAAAGGCAGCTATATTTAATTAAATTTAATAAAAAAGCTTTCATTAATTGTATGGGTCACAACTGAGGTACTTGCATTCAAGGTACTCGCATTCTAATGAGGGAGACAACATACAAATAAGTGGTTGTGTGCGTATGTATATATATATGTTGCATATATATTATGTATGTGTATATATATATATATATATGTGCATACACATATACACAAAGATTTAGTCAGTGTAAATGGAAAGTAATCTCAGAAGGAAGGCAAGAAAGGGACTCCTGAGAGAGAACAGGGACTAGGAATTCAAGTGTTTTGGGAACATACTCAAGGCTATTCTGTCTTCCTTTTATCTATTTCCTGTGCTTACTTCTTCCTTCAGAATCACCTTTAGCTGTAGCTCAACTCTAGCTCCACAGTGCCACCTGGGTAGAGGAGGAAAGAGAAAAGTGGGGCAATCTCATGGCTAAGGAGTTTGATAATTTACAGAAGGATATAGAACAGTGTGAAAAGTGTTCGTGATATCCCACACTTGACTTAAAGTGATGACCTGTACATATTGCCTTCCTCCCATTACCTTTCCCTACATCAAATGATTCTATCTCAATTTTGACATACATAAATAGAATTTATTGTACTGTCATTAGTATGAGGACCATGCAGAAATAAGGGCATTTTAGCAGCACTCTAACTAAAAGACAAGTAGTACAAAGAGAGGATCATGGAATCTTAGAGCTCCTCATTTCTCATGAGGCTAAATTCTGGACTTCTTTATCTATCCCAGGTATACCTTCTTACTAGAAAATCATTTTTAAGTCCTAGAATCAACACCTTATCAGAATCCTCTGCTCCTGGGGAACCTTCTTCTAACTGGAGATTAGAGAGCTTCTCCCAGAATCTCTAGTTAAGAAGGTCAGCCAGCCATTTCTTTATTTTCCACTAGAGTATAACCTAGTATAACCATGCTCCTGGTCATGCTACTTCTCTCCTTCTAACATGGCCTTTTCAGTTTCCCTTTAGATGTTATTTCCCCTTTAAAATGTAAGATCTTTAAGGTCAGGGACTGCCTTTCTTTTGTGCTTGTATTTATTGTTTAAACTTGTACTTATATTTCTAGTGCCTAACACAGTAATTGACTATTAAATGGTAAGCACTTAATAATTACTTGCTGCCTTCTTTAGTTAGAATCATCTTTAAATATGATGTAGTTCAAGCCATGTATGTTATGGGTGAAGAAACAGAGGTTTAAGGGTCACACAGCTAGATAGTGACAGTGGCAGGACTAAAATTCAATTTCATTACATTGCTTCTCTTATATGTGTATATAAAATTAAAAAACAGTGCTAGCATTGTTTTTCTAAAATTTAAATTTGTGTTACGTTAAAATACTCAGTTAAGTCTTCCCTTCACCATTACAAAATGCATTTGACAAAATTATATATGCATATATAAATTTATTTTGATTTATTGTTTCTTTCTCTGGAGGTAGCCATATATAACTCATTCTTCAAACAATATTTCAATTGCTATATATAATGTTCTCTTGGTTCTGCTTGTTTCATTCTTCATAATTTCACTTTGTTTAGCCATTACCCAATTGATGGGCTTCCCTTTAATTTCCAATTCTTTGATACTAATACACTGTTGGTGTAACAGTGAAATGATTCAGTCATTTTTGGAGATCAACTTGGAATTATGCTCATAGAATTTTATAAAATTCTGTATATACTTTTTAACTCAGCAATACTACTAAAGTGATCAGGGAAAATAATTAAAAGAACCTATATGTTCTAAAATATTTAAGGCATTATTTTTAACATTCATTTCCATTTAACCTGATCTCAAATATTGAATTGTCCCTTATGACAATAAATTTAAATGAAACCAACCAACACAGCAACTTTGCCTGCCTTTTCATGTCTATAATCCCCATATCTCAGTTGAAAGGAGTCAGGTTTCCTTTTCTGTTCCCCACCATCAAAACTGTTCATTACAATTCACCAAAATTTGACTCCTTTTAAGGTGATAATGATTTATACTTTTATAATCAATGATTATATTAGACTCTCTGTTTCACATCCTTCATATTGCATCAGTCTGTATAAAACAAGGGATCATAGAATTATAGAACTAGAGATAAAAGAGACTGCAGAGGCCATCCCTTATTTGAAAGATGAGAGAACTAAAGCCCAGGATCCTTAAGTGGTTTAAATATCACAAGTAGCTAGCTAAAATGATGATGTTAATCCAGTTCTTCTGACTCTTGAGCCAATGATCTTTCCACCATATTGTATGATCATATTCTATTACATCCATTTACCATAATTTGTTCAACCACTATCCCATTGTGCCTTTTCATTTTATTTGATTTTTTTTTTGTGACCACAAGAATTTGGTCATGAATATTTTGTTATAACCTTTCTTGTTGCCACTGTCCTCATTGGGGGCATGTGGTCAGTAGTGGTATTTCTAGGTCAGAGAGTATAAACAATTTACTGAATTTACTTGAGTCATCTCAAATTGATTTTCATTCATTCATAGTTGCAACAATGGTATATTAATGTGTCTTCCCTCAAGATAATATTCTCGAGAATTTAAATATTCTAGTGGCTGTTTTTAATGACATTTTGGGCAAATTATAAATCATTCTGTTTAAAATAAGCTTAACAACATGAGCCATGACTGGAAATAGTCAAACTGTTCACCAGCTGTAATTTAAACAGTCATCATCTTTGTACATTTTGACAAAAAGCACTAATGATAATGTTTGATATCTATAAAAGGGCCACATGTACCAATATTAAGAGGAAAATTAAATAATTAACTATCATTAATTTGTAATAAATATTTATGATTGAAAATTATGCCCTCATTTATATTATCATTAAAGAAAATGGTTTGTCTGCAAAGATTTCATTATATACCCAAAGCATATACATCCTCACTTTTGATGGCATGACACTAATATGCATGCTGGGGAACTATAACATCAGTTTTTGGATTATTTATTCATGTTATTTAATGACTGAGTTATTTATATATAATGACTGAATATCCTGAGGCAAGACAATTAAGTGTTCTGTGCCTTGGGTAACTTTCTAAAATTGTAAGTTGTAGATTAGATGTAGATCTAATTTGAGAGAGGGCATTTCCTCACTGGCAATCTAGACCAAAAATCATAGTTTTGGTTTTTATATTATATGACATAATTTATAAGTGAGAAATTTTATATTATGCTACATTATGTTTTATGTTAGCATATCATATTGATCATATGATATAAATAATGTGATTGAATATGTGAGCATATATTCCAAACATTATATTACTGTAGATTCTCAGGCAGAATTTTGAAATATTTTCATGTAACTAGCAATAGCTATCATTGCCACCATCACTCCTGCTACTATTGACATCTATATAATGCTTTAAAGTTTCTAGAATACTCTGGTAGGGTACATGCCACAGGAGCATGTATTTGGGACCTGGGGTCAGAAGATTAGGCGTTAATTCCAAGTTTGTCAGTTGCTATCAATGTGACCTTAAACAAGTCACTCAACATGTCTGGTACTAAAATTCCTTCTCTAGAAAATATTGGGGTTGAACCTCTGAGGTTCTTTCTAATTCTAAGTCTGTGATCTTCTGATCAAACTTTAACCTCATACTAACCCTCTTTGCAGATATTATTGTCCCCAATTAATAGATGAAAAACTGAGTCTGAGAAAGGTTTCATTGAGGTCATATAACTAGTAAATTTCTGGACCAGGATCTAAATTTAAAGGTTTCTGGCTCTAAGTCCAGCATTCTATGTACAACGTTATGAACTAAGAGAGGCCTAGATTTAAGCTATTTATTCCCAAGACATGATGGATAAAGCATCAACTTATTGGTAAAGTTTGAAACATTTTTAATTAATGTAGAGTAATTAAAAAAATCCACCATAATGGCAAAAATTGGAAAGTAAATGATTCTTGGACTTTTACATATGAACATGGTAAATATCCTCCATTAATTTTTCTTTAGTGAAATATCCAGTAGAAACAGGGATTAAAATAGAAATTATAATAGTGGAAAAGAAACATGGAACATAGATTTAAAGCTAGAAGGGAATTTACAGGTTATTTGGTTTAATGCTCTTATTTTTAAGAATGGGAAGGAACAGGCTAATGGAATCAAGTGACTTGTCTAAGATCACATAGTGGCATAGTTTACTTTACTTTCAGGCTCAGAAACCAAATCTAGCACATCTCTTTCCCCTGCATCTTGGGCTCTACTCCCAGCTTTGCCACCAACACACTGTTTGAACTTTGGCAAATTCCTTGTGCTTCAGTTTCCTTTTCTATAACCTAGGCATAACAATCCCCTATCTATCTATCCATCCATCCATCTATCTATCTATCTATCTATCTATCTATCTATCTATCTATCTATCTATCTATCTATCTATCTATCCATCCATCCATCCATCCATCCATCCATCCATCCATCTATCTATCTATCTATCTATCTATCTATCTATCTATCTATCTATCTATCTATCTTATCTATCAGCTATTTATCTGTCTTATCTATCATCTATCTCATAGATTGTAGGGGTTGAGTGATGGTGGTGAGAGGGTATCTTTAATGATCAAATGGGTAATTGTGAAAAGAAATAAAACATTTTACAAATGCAAGATGGCATTACATTTATTCTAAAGAACTAGGATGCCATTTATTAATATCCCCTTTTGTTTCTTCCTCTAGTGAGTTCCTCTTTGTAATTGTATTGTCTCTGCCCCTTCTGGCCCTATGTTTCTGAAGGAAATGAAAATAACCTACTGTCTCTCTAGACAGCATAGAGTAGTGGACAGAGAGTTGGCCTCATAACCAAGCCTGGGTTCAAGTCTTATCTCTGACACCTATTAGCTGGGTGACCTTGGGCAAGTCATTTAATCTTTTAGTACTTAAGGCAAGTTCCCAAGACCATAAATTGCCAAGACCAGATAAGGTGCTACCTCCATTGGTAGCTGGAGTTTTCACCAGTGGAATCACAGGCTCTCTAGACCATCTTCCGATAGGCTTTAATCAGTTATGCACAAGGTAGAATGTAGTTTAGTGGTTAGATAAGCAGATTAGAAACCTCTCTCCTTCAGAAACCTGCATTGTGAACCTTAACTTTCCCCTGCCATTTGCTAATGGATAATGTCACTTCTTATAGAAATTTTCTGGCACAAAACATCTTAGAGATTTGAAAACAAAGGCGAAGGAACCACCCTAATTTATTCCCTTTATGTCTTTTAAATTTATAGAAAATTAAGTGAGGTTCCGACATTTAGCCGGTGAAGCAAGGGGAAAACCTTTCTTCTTTTCCTTAAGCCATAAACAGCCCAGGCTAATAATAGGACACCACACCAGATCCTTTTCTGGATCATCTTTGTCATTTTCCTCAGGATGACTTACTATGCAGAAGCCACTAGGTGGGAGCAAAGAGTAAGCTAACAGCTAAGCCATTACATTAGAAATGGAGATTTACTGTGGCAGATCAAGCACACTTTTCTAGGAAGTGAAAGCTAGTGAAATTGCAAGTTACTTTCTCTTTTCTAAGATATTATCCTTAAAAAAAAAAAAAGAAAAAGAAGGCCTAAACCACACAGCCCATTTCAGTGTGGGCAATGACAATAGGCCAATCCATTTTTACAGGTAATTCTTTCTTTTCCTTTCTATACTTTGGCTTCTAGTGCAGGAAATTAAATCTCAAATCACTTACTTTAATGAATGCAATCTGATTGGATCAGTGGGAACAAGGTCAGCAACGAGCCAAACAGCTGCTGCTAATAATGAGTGGGTGAAAAGAGGGTACGCCCCTAGAAGCCTCAGTTTTTGCTCTAGAGAGAGCTGACTCCTGTTAAATTCAAAGAGCTTCTCTCTAAATGCTATAGCACGATAAATCCAGTGATGAGAAAACCATTTCATTCCACACTGATGTATATTTTCCTTCCGAAACAATCTGTGTTATTCTACATTCTTTTCCAAATAATAATAGCAAACATTTACGGTATTTTAAGGTTTGCAAAGTGCTTAACCAATATTATCTTATTTGATCCTCAATACTAGCTGGTAGGTAGGTGCTATTGTTATCCTTATTTGACAAATTAGGCAACTGAGGCTGGCAGAAGTTAAATGACTTGCTTAATCATTTAATAATAAGCAACTGAGGCAGGATTTGAATTTATTCCTATACTCTATCCATTTTCCTGTTGTTGTTTATATATTTTTCAGTTGTGTCTGATGCTTTATGATCCCATTTAGGCTTTTTTTTTTTTTGGCAATGATATTGGAGAGGTTTTCTGTTTTCTTCTGCTCATTTTGCAGATAAGGAATTGAGGCCGATAGAGTTAAGTGACTTGTCCAGGATCACACAGCTAGGAAGTGTCTGGGTCAGATTTGAACTCAGTAAGACCAGTCTTCCTGCCTCCAGATCTGGCACTCTATCCACTATGCCACCTAGCTGCTCATTTTCCTTCCTAACTACCACTAAATTGATCACTTCTCTTCAATCCAGTTTTTACTTGAAGATGTGTGATAGTTTCTTTCTGTGGGCATGTTATGCTGAAAATCATAAAATCTGGGCTGAATGTGCAAACACACCTGAACATGAGCATTATCACTATCTCCTCAGGGTGCTCATTCTATGCCATACATGAAATTGTGTTTGAGAACAATGGATAGCAGCCATTATTCTGACTCCAGCCCTTTTTAAGTATGTCTTCCATGAGGCCACTGAAGGAGATCGTACTGATGTTCATTTCTTTCAATGTTTTCCTAAAAGTAGAAAATCAGGATTTAATCTAGTCAGTCATCCCCTTTTCCCATTTCTGCTATCACTGCAGGAAATTTTTTTGAGAAAAAAGGATCTTTACTAAATGCCACAACAAATTATAATAGGATAACAAATGATCTCTTCTCTGAAAAGCAAAACAATCTTAGGCAGCAAAAACTATCTATTTCAATATTCTACATATGTGTTTATCATTTAGTGTGTCATGTATAAATGTCAAATACTGATAGGATGTTATACCTGTTTTGGGGGACTTGGTGTTATGGAGGATTTGTTTGGTAGGGCCCTGGAGGCTTGTATGATGTATGGAAGTAAAAATGTAATAATTAAAGTATATTAATGCTATTTTAGACTTAGTTATGATGCTTTCTATTTGACAGACATTTATGCTTCATGAAAATTCTCTTTTTTTATTCTTCAATGGAAATAATATATATTTTACTTTTATTTGCTAAATTACTCTATGTTAAATGCCTACCATGTTTAAATATTTTTCTAAGAGTTTGGAAAATGTAATCAATCAAACAATTAAACAAGAACTTATTAAGCATCTTCCAGTGCCTGACACTATGCAAGGCACTGGTAATAGAAAGATACAAGAGAAATTCTGTTGAGAAACATGAACTCTACCCTCATGGAGCACACTGGGACATTGAGAAATATATAATGTACAAATATATATGTAAATAATGCTCCAAATGAATATATCATAATAAAGAATGTAAGGTGTCAAGAGCAAAATTAAGTATATAATGACATGTAAGATTTTGAATAAGGAAAAAGCAATTCCGGCTGAGGAAATGTAGATAAGCAACATCTTCAAGGAAGAAATGAAATTTGATCTGGTTTTGAAGAATTGTTAGGATTTTTAAAAGTGAAAGAGGGAAGGAAGGACAAGAAAGGACATTTCTGGCATAGCGTTTGGAATGAACCAAGAAAATTCAAATAGAAAAGTCTAGACTGTTTTGGGGTCGGATTACAATCCAGTTTGGCTGTGAGATAGAGCTGTATATAGAATAAGGGTCCAGGTTGTGATGTTATGAATCATATGCTATGTAGTTTTTTCTTGTGTCATCTTTCACTATTTTATAAACAGAAATGAAGTGGAGGTAGCAGGATAATGCTTAGTTAACATAGTTGCAGCTTTCAGTACTATCTGTTAGCTCTCTGTCCTGGATGCTCACTTCTTCAGCTTCAGAGATGCAGAACAGAACTCCTCATTTTCTTTTGCTGGCCCTATATCCTATTCCCAACCTACTAATATGGGTTGTACCTTCTCCCTTTCCCCCTCCATGTCTTTTATTTCTACTTCAAATATTATTCCCTTTCTTGATTTCAAATACAATCACTATGCAGATGATTCTTAAGTCTATACTTGTATGTCTTAGTTTCTTTTCTGATCTCCAGATCTGCATCTCCAACTGTCCACAAGACATATCTATCCAGATAACATGCTAGAACCTTAAACTCAGAACATTCAAGACTAAAATTATTATTTTTATCCTTAAACCTGCTTGTTTTCTGAAACTGTTGTTTCTGTGTAGAGCACTACCATTAGCCTGGACTTCTATGTTCATAACCTTGGGAATTTCTTTGACTATGTTCATTCAACTCTAAAATTCAGTTATCACATAGTATCACAGTCCTTCAAGTCTTTACTTAAGAATCCTACATTCTGCAAGAAGCCTTTCCTCATCCCTCTTAATGTGAATGTTTTCTCCTTTGAGAATGCCTTTAATTTGTCCTCTCCACAACTTATGTATGGGCAGAGCAGATAGGTGGCCCAGTAGATAGAATATTGGGTCTGGAGTCAGGAAGACTCTTCTTAAATTCAAATCTGACCTCAGACACTTCCTACTTGTGTGACCCTGGGCAAGTCGTTTCCTACATGTGTGACCCTGTTTTCCTCAGTTCCCCATCTCTGAAATGATTTGGAGAAAGAAAGAGCAAATTACTACATTTTCTCTGCCAAGAAAACTCCAAATGGGGTGATGAAGAATTGGAATCAACTGCAATAACTGAATAACAAACACCACAAGATTATAGATCTTGTGCTGGAAGGGATCTCAGAACCTATCTTCAAACTTCTTTATTTTTTTTTAACTGATGAGAAAAACTCAGGCATAAAGAAGTGATATGACTTACCAAGGTCAGAAGCAGGATTAGAACCTGGTTCTTCTGAACTCTGAGGTAGTGGTCCATCCCACCCTGTATCATCTTTCACATTTGTCTCTTCCTCTTTATTCCCTTGACATCCTCACTAGCTCAGGACCTCATTGCTACTCTTCTGGATTATTACGATTGGTTTCCCTATATTTTTTCACTTCTGATGTTTGCTTGATCCAATCCATCTTTCACAACACAGCCAGAATACTTTTTCTTACACATAGATCTTGGCTGTAGCATTCCTTTCCTAAAAGAATTTTCAATGGCACTACTGCTCTTTGAGCAAAGTTCATACTTCTTTGTTTGGCATTTAATGACCTCTCTAACCTGATGTCAACTTGACTTTTCAGTCTTATTTCACATCAGTCCTTTCCATGAACTTTAAGTTACAGCCAAATTGGACAAATTTCTGCCCCCTTCACATGCACTGTGCCCTATTGCATTGGTTCAGGTTATTCTCTATACCAGAAAGCCTACCTGATCTTTGTCTGTTAGACCAATCCTTTAAAGCTTAAATCAAACACTGTATCCTCTAGAAAGCTTTCTCTGACTTCCCCAATTGGTGGGAATTGGTTTCCAAAATTGGTTTTCCTGAAAGCTCATGTAATGCTTTGATTTATAACTCTGTAAGACACTTATTATATAATACTGTGAATTGTAGCTAAACGTGTTATTGGCCTATACTGGACTATATACTCTCTAAAAATTGTTCTACTAAGCTATATATCTGTCCTTTTATGGTTCAGCTACAGGGCAAGTAGGTAGTACAGAGGATGGAGTGCCATGTATTGAGTAAGGAATTCTGGAGTTTAAATCTAGCTTCAGATGCTTCCTATTGATATGGCCCTGGGCAAATCACTAGCCCTTTGCCTCTGTTTCCTCATCTGTAAAATGGGGATAATAATAGCATTTCTCTCTCAGAGTTTGTATCAAATGAGTAATGTGCTTGGTACATATTAAGTGCTATATAAATGTTAGCTATTATTCATCATTATCATGATTATAGTGCTTTGTTCATAATAGAGGATTAATACAAATTTATTAATGAGCTTGACATTGTCTCTAGCAATATTTATTCATTTCACTGTTAAAGAAAATGATGAATATTATTGTGATAACATTTTATAGTACAAAACCCAATACTAATGGCTAATATTTATATAGCCCTTTAAGTTTTTTGTTGTTCAGTCATTTCAGTAATGTTAGACTCTTTGTGACCCCATTTGGGGGATGTTTTTTGGCAAGGATACTAGACTTGTCATTTCCTTCTTCAGCTCATTTTACAGATCAGGGAACTGAGGCAAACAGGGTAAAATGACTTGTTCAGGGTCACACAGCTAGTAAGTGTCTGAGGTTATGTTAGAACTCAGATTTTCCTGACATGAGGTCAGATGTTTTATACACCAGGCCACCTACCTACTTCTTTAAATTTTACAAAACACTTTAAATATGTTGACTCATTCAAGTCTCTTAACAGTTGTGTAAGAAAGGTGCTACTGTTTTCCCCAACTTATAGATTAGAAATTGGAGGTACATTATAGCTGTGCTCTTTGTGGTGGCAAAAATTGGAAAATGAGGGGATGCCCTTCAATTGGGAAATGGCTGAACAAATTGTGGTATATGTTGGTGATGGAATACTATTGTGCTCAAAGGAATAACGAACTGGAGGAACTCCATGGGAACTGGAACGACCTCCAGGAATTGATGCAGAGTGAAAGGAGCAGAATAAGCAGGAGAACATTATGCACAGAGACTGATACCTTGTGGTATAATCAAAGGTAAAAGGCTTTTTTTTTTTTACTAGCAGCAATGCAATGATCCAGAGGAACTTATGAGAAAGACACTATCCATATCCAGAGAAAGAACTGTGGGAGTAGAAATGCAGAAGAAAAACAACTGTTTGATCACATGGTCTGACAGGTATATGATTGGGGGTTTTGACTTTAAGTGATCACTCTATTGAAAATATTAATAATATGGAAATGGGTTTTGAACAATGATACATGTAAAACCTAGTGGAATTCCTTGTCAGCTCCTGGAGGTGGGAGGGAAGAAGGATGGGAAAAATCATGAATCATGTAACCATGGAAAAATATTCTAAATAAGTAAATTGTAGAGAAAAAAATTACCATCATTAAAAAAAGATATTTGAGGTATAGAGAAGTTAAGTGACTTGTCCATAGTCCTACAGATAGGGATTGTTCACAACAGGATTTGAACTCAGATCTTGCTGACTCTAGGTTCTGTACTCTAGGACAATGAACCATCTAGTACATAGTGGGTAGTAGTATGGTTTGTAAGTAGTTCAATAGTATGATTCTAGGTGGTACAGTGAACAGATGGTAGAACCTGAAGTCAGGAAGATTCATCTTCTTTGGATCAAATTTAGCCCCCCAAAACTTATTATTTGTTGGACCCTGGTTAAGTCACTTCACCCTGTTTGTTCTAGATTGAGCCAGAGAAGGAAATTGTAAACCACTTAAGTATCTCTTCCAAAAAAACAAAACAAAACAAACACAAGTGAATTCATGAGGAATAGACATGATTGAAATGCCTGAACAACAAGAAGTATGACTCATCCATCACAGCATCTCTAACAGCAATGAATACCTAATAAACTCCTAGGACACTCTCTTGATGATTGCATATTTTATCATGGCCATGATCATAGATTTAGAGATAGAAGAAGTTTCATAGTCTTTCACATTAAGAAGCTGCCTGTAAAGTAGGATATAAAAGCAGGGAAAGACTAACTTTCTTAACATTCCTAAACTCACTATCTTAACCAGTGTTTTGGCAGAATGGAGCACAAGAAAGCAAGTTAAGATATGGTAGACAAGGTTTTTAGATAAGATTTTTAGACAAGATTTCTTGTGCCTGCATTAGGGTTCCTGCAGAGTGTGTGTCCCTAGAAAGTCTTCTGCATTAAACTGTTTTAAACTGGACATCACAGGCAACAGATCACATCGATAGATGAGGGACCCAAGGCCCTAAGAAATGAAGGGATTTGCTTAGGGTCACAGAGTATGTTGCATCACTGAGACTCAAACCCTAGTCTATTGTTTTTAAATCCAGTGTTTTTCTAATATATGATACTGCCTCTTTAACATCAAAGACAATAATAATAATTTGATTTTGGGCCATGACTATGCTAAATACCTCTTTTGGATTCTTGTTGAACTATGGAAATTCATGTCTATATTGTTTACATATACATGATCTCATTTGATAGGATGATTTTGTGAGGGAGGGTGGTCTGGTTTCATAGATTAGACCAAAATATATGGTCAGGCTAAATGACTTTCCTAGTATCACTAGTTAATGAATAAGTTGAAAGAGCCAAATCCTCTGACTTCAGAGGCAGGTTTTTTTTTTTTTTTTGCTGTATCATCCCACTTCTTAAGTCTTGTGCCAGTTTAGTACCATGGCAGCCAGGAAATAACAATGCACTTTGGCTCTTCCCAACCCCCCACTTTTAAGAGAAGGGAAGCATATGGGTATGCTCTTGGGTACCTGCCATCTGGCATTTTTTCAAATGGATCAGGAATATTTCAGAGACACTTTGTGATCAGTGTTTTTTCCAATTTTGAATTTCTCTTCTGCAATATAAAGTCTACATTTCATCCCTTATTTTCCATTTGGGTCAGGTAGTGCCTGCCTAGGGACTCTTTTCCTCCTGACACTTCAATTTCAAGATACAATTCACATCTCACTAGCTCTAGCTGTGCTTGGATCAACACATTAGTGCATTCAGTTTAGTAAGTCTGTGCTGAGTAGCTTCTCAAATGCCTCACACACATAGATGATTACAAAAAAAAATCACATAGGAAACAAGCATGTTTAAGGAATCTCTATAGGGATTCAAGAGGAAGCTCTGAAAAATGCTCCACAATCATGCCTTAAATGCAGACTTTTCTCATAACAGAGTTGATGCTAGTCAAAGTGGAGTTAGGAACATTTGTGATTCACAGACATCTATTAGCACATCAATAGAAATTTTAGGTTAGCTGAAATAGTGAATGTCCAATTCTGATTGAGCTCAAGAAAAAGCACTGCTTAGATTTTTTTTCTAGTGTGTAGATGAGCTGAATTATTCAAAATAGGATCCATGTCATACCTATGAGTATTTCATCAATAATGTGTACTGATGTATAATTTAAGGTGTTTTAATGAAAACTAAATAGGATGAAGTCAACTGTATCTAATCTGATTTTTACTGTATCAGACTGAGCTTTCTCTACTAAAATGAAGCTTGGGAAATTTAAAGAAAAATAAACAAACCGTGATCAGTAGACAGTAAAGAACTACAATCTTCAGGGCCCAAGCATCAACTACTATTTTTTTAAGTATTTGATTCCCAACATGCCAGAAGACTCTCAGACATTTGGGATATAGGAAGGCAGAACAATTGAGCTATGGAAACAGAAAAGCAGCAGCATCTGTCAAAGGTTTCATTGTCTTTCATACTAGGAAGCTGCCTGTAAGTAGCATATTAAAAACAGGGAAAGCCTAACCTTTTGAGGTAACATTCTTAAACTAGTTCTTGTATTGAGTGTTGTGACAGAGTGGAGGAAAAGAGAGCCAAATGAGATATGTGAGACATGGGACTAGTGAGTCAAGTTATTATTACTATTATTTATTTTTACTTGCCAAATATTTTTATTGCCCATTTTACAAAACCAAATGAAACAAGCATTTCTATATACAAAGAAAACAAAGATAGTACATCATTGATATCACAAGTGTCTTATATGTTTAACTTACTTTTCTTCATAACTGCATGATAAATGCTGTCCACAAGTATTCCAGCTCCTCACAAGTCAAATTATTTGGATTGCTTTCCTTGGGTCTTTTTGTATGTGTGTGGGTGTTACTCTATTATATCCCTATGAAGACGCTTGTGAATTGGACAGTGATTGTACACTGACATTACCAACACAGAGCATGTCAAAGGGTTCAGCATAATTCTATGTTACAAAGCCAATGAGAGAAGGACTTGATATTCTTTTGTGTTCCAATTCATTAAGCAAATTTTAAGTGACGAATACATAATTGTATTTGTACTGTGTTTTCAGAAAGTCTATAAGGATGGTAAATCTAATATTATTATAGATTCACGGAGAAGAAAATAGATGCAATCAGACTGAGAGGTTAAGTGATTTGCTTGGGGTTACTTAGCTAGTGAAAGATAAAGTTAGGTTTACTTCCTAAACTCAGTAACCTTTCCCACAGAAGTAATGCCTGGCATGGTTCATTGCAGCCCTGGCAGTTATCAGTCATACTCAGGACATAATAAGAACTCAGGAAAAAGGAACCATTGATAAGAAAGTTTTTCCTCCTCTAGAACATTGGGAATTACAGCTTTACATAGATTTTAAAAGTTTACATGCTATTTCAATTCTTTATCTTTTGAACCTTTTGCGTCTTCAGATTACTAAAACCAACATTTGTCATTATCAATGAACAAATACATCGAAAATTGCCTTGGCACCAGAAAGAGTGCTAAAATAAGGACTACATCTCTAAGATTACTAACCTCTTACTGAGAGATGACAAATTCAATCAAACTATTTTTTTGTTATCATATAATTATTTTACTGATTTTCTCACTAAACTCCAAGACTGAATCAATCAAAATGCCATTGCTTTTAAGAATTACAAATATTAGTGAGTTTAGAAACTTTTTAATATTAAAAAAAAGCCCAGTCAGATTTTCTTTGTCATCTTAATATTTGGTTCCAACAGGGAGATCATAACTTTTTTTGTGTCATGGAACACTTTGGCAGCCTGATGAAGCCTATGGATTACCTCTCAGAATCATGTTTTTAAATTCAGAAAATGCATGGGATTACAAAGGAAGCTGATTATATTGAAATACATTTATAAAAATTTCTTAATTTAAATTAATTTATTTAGTGAATTTATACCATTATTTCTTGTTTACAAGAATCATATTTTTTCCCTCCCTCCCCCTCTCCCTACCCTTCCCATAGCTGATGTACAGTTTTGCTGGGTATTACATGTGTCCTTGATCAAAACCCATTTCCATATTGTTGGTGTTTGCATTAGGATGTTCATTTAGAGTCTACATCCCCAACCATATCCCCTTGACCCAAGTATTCAAGCAGTTGTTTTTCTTCTGTGTTTCTACTCCCACAGTTTTTCCTCTGGATGTGGATAGTGGTTTTTCTCATAGATCCCTCCAAGTTGTTCAGGATCACTGAATTGCCACTAATGGTGAAGTCCTGTAAAAAATAGACTCGAATTCAGGACTCCAATCCCCAGAATCCTTTGCTCCACTTCCCCAGAGTGCTTTGTAATCTCACTGAATTCTCAGGTGGGCTGAGATCGAGAAGGGATTTAACCTGATTGCAAAGGCTTTTGTCACTCTTTTGGACTTCCGTTTTGGGGCAGAGGTGGCTCTTCCATGATGTGAGATTATCTTGTCTAGGCCTCTCTGGCCTAGGCACATTTTTCTTATCCTGTATTCTCTTTAATCCTTAACTTTTAATAAACCTCTAAAAAATATAATACTCCTTGCAGAGAGAAACTCATTTCTACCTGCCTGTCTCTCCTAAATTTTAATCTTTATAGTCCATTACATTCAACTGTACCACAGTGTGTCAGTCACTGTGTTCAATGTTCTCCTGGTTCTGTTCCTTTCACTCTGCATCAATTCCATCATTCCAGTTCACTTGGAATTCCTCCAGTTTATTATTCCTTTGAGCACAATAGTATTCCATCACCAACATATACCACAGTTTGTTCAGCCATTCTCCAATTGGAGGACAACCCTTCATTTTCCAATTTTTTTGCCACCACAAAGAGTGCAGCTATGAATATTCTTGTACAAGTCTTTTTCCTTATTTTCTCTTTGGGGTACAAACACAGCAGTGCTTTGGCTGGATCAAAGGGCAGGCAGTCTTTTAGCGCCCTTTGGGCATAGTTCCAAATTGCCCTCCAGAATGGTTGGATTAATTCACAACTCCACCAGCAATGCATTAATGTCCCAACTTTGCCACATCCCCTCCAGCATTCATTACTTTCCTTTGCTGTCATTTTGGCCAATCTGCCAGGTGTGAGGTGATACCTCAGAGATCTTTTGATTTGCATCTCTCTGATTATAAGAGATTTAGAACACTTTTTCATGTGCTTATTAAGAGTTTTGATTTCTATTAAAATATTTTTTAAAAGCATGCTCCTGGGTTCCGAATAAGATCCCTACCTAGCTGACACTTGTATTAGTAATAGCACAATTTTCCAATCTTTATTTTGAGTGCTGGAGAACAAGGATGATGCAAAAACTTTTTTTAGTCATTTTTTTCCATTTGCTGATGATATATGATGTACCAGGGGTGATATAAACCTTTTTTTTAAAAAGCATATTTTCAATTATGTAACATTCAAGAAACTGCATAAAAATCAACATGGATATTTGTGGACTTTTAAAAACATTATTAGGATTATGATGCTAAGCTTTGGAGAAAGTAAATATCACAATATATCCAGATTTCTCTCTGGAAGTCCTTTTTATTTGGGAAAAAGACAAAAACAACTGAACCTCTTTCCACTGATGTGACCATGTAGTGCTAATGCAGGGCAACAGATACCAGGGAAAGAGATTCATAGACATACAACCTCTACCAGGCTGCTTCACAATGTATTAGTGTGTCAAGGAAGAGATACCCTTTCAGAGAAATTCCTTCCTGGGAAACATAAAAAGAAAGAAAAAAGACACATATCTGTTTCAAGCCCCTGAGACTTACAAGGGTCTTACACTCTGAGACAAATTTAAATTGCCCAGAGTGTCAAAGAGTCTTTTACAGAATATCTAATAGAGAAAAAGCCCCTCTTCCTTCTTAAATATCCTGTTTAATGCTGCCTGCCCTCTATTGTGGCTTAACAACACAGCAAAGCAACCATGCTCTACCAATGGAGCTAGCTGCTACTGCTGACCATGGTACTGATAATTATTCTAGTAGTCCTGGGATGTAGTTAGGATCTGAGACTGGAAATAGAGGACCTGAATGCCATGTTTGTATTACTGAGATATGAAATGAATCAGAGAAAGGCATGCAGTATATTATATGTATTTATTTGTGGAAGGAGATAGATAAGGATTGGATAAGATGATAAGGCATGTAGGCATTGTGCTCTACCCCTAGTAAAGGCATATCCACATTCATACTCTTCTGTCTGAATCCATCTACTTAAATATCTAAGGAAATTTCTTTCTTCATGTTAGTACAGTCAACTATTTTTTATATCAATAAGAGTCATTTAATTTTGAAAAAAAGAGTATTTAATAATTTACCAAAACAAAGTGAAAAAGTTTTAAATGATTTTTCTAACAGGGAAAGAGAGGCTAATTTTAAAATGGATAAGGTTAGTCCTCATGTACAAATCTTTAAAAGAACATATGTATATAAGCCTTAGGATGTCATAAGACAAAAAATTTACTGACTGTATTATCCAAATATAAAAGTACTCAATTGCAGATAGACATATCTGATCCACAAATGATAAGATGAGTATCCCTAGATCATTCACCCCAAGTAATTTTCAGTTATTCAAAACCAACAGAAAGTTGGGTATTCTTTAAAATAGCTATAATCAATGCAAATATCAAGGGATATTTACCCCCCAAATAAACACTATAATAAATGAGTACATAAAATGCTTGTAAGGCACCTATACTTTGAAAACTTCTTAAATGGTCTTTGAAGAGAGCAGGGCTTCGTTATTATTCCAATACTGTGAGGCCTCAATGTGTTAATGTATTAAAGAATTCTTTGCATTTGAATAAAGTTGATTTGACTGTTTACCTATCTATAACTTGGTAACTATTCTGCGCCCTGTCCATAAGAGGAAATAGGATATAGTGGAAAGAATTCCAGATTTAGACTCATAAAAGAACCAGGGTTGGGATTC
The DNA here is from genome assembly GCF_027887165.1 of Monodelphis domestica. Lineage (NCBI taxonomy): Eukaryota > Metazoa > Chordata > Mammalia > Didelphimorphia > Didelphidae > Monodelphis > Monodelphis domestica. The sequence goes on from NC_077228.1 coordinate 312,020,063, forward strand.
TAGTTCAGAATTATCAATTTACATAATCAAGCAAGTTATCCAAGCTCTCTGAGCCTGTTTCCTATATGGAAAATTAGAGAATTATAAGAGATGATATTCTAGAATCAGAGGACTTTGTGTCTCATGCTTACTCCTGTGAAAGGGAATTCTTTATTCTCTTTGTCTACTTTGAGTTAACATTTAGTCAACTCTTTCTTTTAGTACCCCTACTTAGTACCTACCTAACCACTAAGTAAAGAGAGATCTGCTCTTTTAACCCAATCGATCAGAAACCTGTGAATACCATGATAAAAAAGATTCACACCTTCAGAGGCCTATAATAAGAATTAACACCTTCAGAGGTGAGATGTGGATGCTAGTTATCAACTCACCCAAGTTCCCTCCAAGAGGCAGGAAAAGACTATGACTCCAGCTGAAGGTGACTCCTGAGGCTGACTTTCTTCCTTGAGCTGATCTTCTTCTTTGAAGCTGACTTCCTTTTTGGAGTCAAACTCCTCTTGAAGCTGACCTCCCAAACCCAGAAATTCAGGGCCTTTTATAGTGGCTTCTTGTTCCTTCCCTTCTTCACAGGGGCCAATCACAGCTTGGAAGCTGTGAAGAAGTGGATACTCTGTCTATGTGGTGTTAGGTGATCTACTTAACTATGAGCCTCAGTTTTCTCACATAAAACTGAGAGGTAGGGTTAGTGGCTCTGAAGGTCCCTTCCAGCTCTTTGATCCTTCAGTACCTAAGGTTCCTCCTAACCCAATATAGTTTGAAATAATAGCATAACTATGGTTTGTCCTTAATTTTACTCCTAAGTTTCATAAACTCTGAACAAAATAATTCATTTCTGGGTCAAGGTTTATGGCTGCATGTAAGGTAACATTTGGACTCCTTTATGCTGACTATTAAGTTGTGTTAGCCAACTTTGCATATAGCATGATATGTCCTAGATTTAAAGAGAATGTACATTAGAAGTCATCCAATTCAACTTTTGCATTTTACCAATTGAGGAGTAAAGCCAAGAGAGTCTAAATGACTTGCTGAAAGTTACGTAAGTAGAAAATGATAGATTTAGGTTTTGAACTCAGATCTTCTGACTTTGGATCCAGTGTTTTTCAGTACCCAATCATTTGTGTACTATTCTTCAAAAATTGCTCCAAGAACTTTTGCTAGGTTTCCAAGGCAACGATCACATGATGTTTTTGATTCTTTAATTCTTCCCTTTCCCCATTTTTCTTTCATACACAGGAAGGAAACAAGCTTAAAAAACAAATGTTCACATTCAGAAAGGAAACAGGATTGTACTTTGCAAATATTATTTTATTTGATCCTCACAACAATACTGGGAGGTAGATGCTTTTATTATCCCCATTTTATATTTGAAAAAACTGAGGCAGAGAGAGGTAAAGTGTTGTGCTCAGATCGCACAGCTGGTTGTGCTTGAGAGCAAATGTGAATTCAAGTCTTAAACCATCAGAACCAATCCTCCATCCACCCACCTAGCTATCTCTGTATAAATTCTTTTTACTTTAGCTTATCATTTAAGGCTCTTCATAATCTGATACCAACCCAGTTTTCTGTTTTTATCTGGCAACTAGCTTCCTCTATGAACTCCAGACAAACTGGGCTAATTACCATCTCTCTATAAAAATTCCATGTTTCTCTGCCTCTGTGTCTTTGCTCATACTGTTATCTGGAATGCCTTCTTCCAGTCTTGTTAAAAAGTTGTTTAAAAGTGCTTCCAATATTCAGCTCAAATGCCACCTCCTCTTTATTGCTCAGTCAGAAATGACCTTTTACTCATCTTGTACCTGGCACTTTGAACAAAAATTTAAAACTTTAATGAACTTATTAGTTCTGTTTTTTATTTGAGTTATTTTTATGTGTTTAAGACAAGCTTAGCACAGTGCCTTGCACATATTAGACACTTCAAAGATGCCAATTGAATTGAAGTGAAGGACTTTTGTTGACAGTTTTCCAAATCTGTTTACAACAAAGAAAAGTCTCCTGAGTTTGTAATACATATACATTTTAGTCTTTCTACAATATGGCAGAATTTGATGAAGCTATATTTTATTTTTATGTTCTTTTTAAGAGCCCTATTGGTATAGCACAGAATATGAACACAAGAAATCAATATGGTAATGATAAAAGCAACCCCAGGTGTGGATAAAATCAATTTAATGGATTGGAATTTAGGGTTCGCGAAGAAGTAGAAATCTGCGGTGAATATGCACATTATAAAAAAATTATTGACCTTCACATAAGATGATGACCCCGACCCATTTTCAATGGAATTATAGAAAATGAATTATAGCCCCCCGATGGAATAGCACTAAGATCTTGTAGACACAGGTCAGGAAAAGGGCAGGACACCCAGACCTGGGAAGGCATTGACTCTTTGATGGATGTTAACGAGAACTCATACACAGTAGATGAGATTAGCTGTCTACGAGAAACCTTCCCAGAAGTAATTTGGAGACATCTTATTGGAGATTCAAGTGTCTCCCTAAATGTCATGAGGAAGCAATCTCAAATGCAATCATTGGAAAATAAGCTGCAAACTGGAATATTGTAACAAGCTATGAGACCATGTTTAAATGAAGAAAGGTGATGTTATAATGACAAGGGCAAACAGAAGATTCTGGTGGTGACCAGCTGGGAATACTGAAAAAGGGTTGCCAAAGAAGCAGCTTAGCTACTGTTTCTCCAAACTCCCCAGGAGAGACAGACATTAAAATTTACAATTATGGTGAATTCTATAGTGGGGGGGGGCATGAAATAATAATGAACATTTATATAATGCTTTATTAATGCAAAGTGCTTTACATATATTATCTTAGTTGTTCTTTGCTACAAGAAGGCCTGAAATAGAGTTAGGAATGTTCAAGTGTGTGTTTTTTATTTCATTTTTGTGGGGTAAACACACATGATTCCTTCTGGGTGGGGCATTTAGAATGGAAATACCATCCACTGATACAGACTATCACCTTGTGAGTAATTTATAGTTTATAATATTTGACTAGATCTCTAAAGAGTTAGTGTTTTTTCCAGGATCACATAGTATATACTCAAGGTAGAATTGGGTTGGGGTCTCCAATCTTCTATCTACTATGCATGGCATCCATTAGTGTGAATTTTGTTATCTTTATTTTCAGATGAGAAAATTCAGTTTTAGGTAGACTAAATGACTTGCCTGATTAAGTGGAAGAGCAAGGATTTGAACTTAGATCTTCTGTGAACTTTCTACTACAAAACATTTCTACTATACTTTATCATATTTGTTTAAATTTTATGTTCCAGCCAAATTGGTGTTATTTCTAAAAAAAAAAAACTTCACCTTCTGTATTGTGTATTGGTTATAAGGAAGAAGAGTGGTAAGAGCTGGGCAATAGGGGTTAGATGAGCTGCCCAGGGTCGTACAGCTAGAAGTGTCTAAGGTCAGATTTGAACCCAAGACCTCCCATGTTGAGGCTTGGCTCTCAAACCATTGAGCCTTCTAGCTGTTCCCACCAAACTGGTGTTTTAGCAGTTCTAGTACTTGATATTCTATTTCCTGTTTGTATCTTTGCATTGAATGCCCTCTCCTTTTTCTTAGAACATACTCCTCATTTTAGTTCTTAAAATCCTTAGCTTCAATCAAGGCTTAATTCAAATACAACCTCCCGTGAATGAAGCCTTTCCTAATCTTTCTACTTGTTAGTAGTTTCTCCCTCCTCAAATTTGCTTATGTATATATATATATATATATATATATATATATATATATAGTAGATAATATGTTATATCTTGCAGCAGGATTCTTGTTTCTTGAGGGCAGGCAGTTTTGTATTTTTGTCTTTATATCCCCAGTGATCTTTGTCCATCATATATGCTTAATGAATGTTTATTGAATGAATGAATTGGCCTTGGTGAAGCTATTTGACTTCCTTTCTTTTTAATTCTATGTCAGGTAAACAGGCTACTGATCTAAATTGGTTTCCTAAGTAGGTTTCTTCTCCTGGGATGAGAATATGCTGACCAGCAGATAGGAACATTAAAAAATTATAATTCATTTGGCATTTTAATTTCTCATTGTAAATTAATAAAATGGCATCCTGGCTTATAAATCAGTCTCTTGTGAGTTTGGGTATGCAAGTCAATTCATCAGGGCTTGATCACCGCAGGTGAACTAATAAAATTGAATTTCTGAACCTGCAAATCAGAGGGCAAGACCCAAAATCTATGGCTGTAGATCATAGAGTGTCATAGCTGGAAGGAACTTCAGACACAGTTATGTTTGACCTCCTTCTTTTGAAGGTGAGGAGACTGAATTTATGAGAGAGAGAGAGAGAGAGAGAGAGAGAGAGAGAGAGAGAGAGAGAGAGAGAGAGAGAGAGAGAGAGAGAGAGAGAGAAAGACTTTCAGAAGGCTACACAACAAGACAATGGCAAGTTAACCTGATAATGTGACCAGGGTTTCTTTTTGGTTGTAGTGACTAAAGGGAGGAATATATACCTAATTAGCTAGTTCCAAATTTTCCAACTTTAAAAATCATATAAAAGCAATCATTGGTGATGGTGATCTATCTATAACACTCTTCCTAGTTTCTCACTACCCTATATTTCTATTAAAATAGAAAAGGCGAATAGAAAAGATGAAAAGATGAATTTGGAGCATAAGGGGTTGCTCCAAATTGTCTCAGAAATCTATGTGTTTTGAAAGATGATTTCAAATTATGTTCACTGAATAGTACCAAATTGACTGTTACCTTCAATAAGTGGTCCCAAAATATCAGGATCATTGATACTCTGTGCCCCAATTGAACTAACATGAAAGAACCATTTTGGTAGATGTCTTATGGCTTTTTCTGTCTCAAGTCTCTCCTCACTGAACTCTGTCTTCCATGTAGCTATCAAAGCTTTCTTAACTGCAAAAATGACTATATTATCCCCTCTCTCAATCAATAAACTACAGTACCTACATATAATCTGTAGGATTATTTATAAAATTCTCTGACTTTTATGACTTGGTTCTGTCCTACCTTGCCAGTATTTTTATATTTTATTCTTTTGTATTTAATATACAGTCCAATGACAATGGCCACCTTTTTTTTTCTCTGTGTATTTTCAATTCCCCATGAATAGAATGCTCACTTTCTCTCATTCTCTACCTCCTTGTTTATCTGGCTTCCTTCAAGTCTCAGCTAAATTCCTTCTGCAAGAAAGTTTTCTCATACCACACTCCTGAGATTACGTCTAATTTCTTATATATATGTATATATTTGTACATAGTAATTTACATGTTTTCTCTTCCCTATTAGAGTATGAGATACTTTAGGTCAGGAAACATATGTTTGCCTTTCTTTGCATTGTCAGTTCTTAGAATAGTGATTTACATATAGTAAGTTCTTAATATATGCTTGTTGACCCATCAGGGGCATTCCCCTGATCAACTTGAAACATTCTCTGCTATTTACTACCCAAGTGACCTTGGGAAAATGCCTTAACTTTGTTTCATTTGATCTCAGTTTTCTCATTTGTAAAATGAAAGGGGATTGATAGATGACCTTTAAAATCCCTTCTGATGTAATGTGATGTAATGATTTTTAGGTGAAAGGAAGGCAAAATTTTGAGATGTATTTCTAATGGAGGGTTAGGAGATATATGTTGACAGGCTCATTGAAAGGATTAAAGACATCTTAAGCAATGGAGGATGAAATGATTGAAGATTGTAGTCACCTGGGATTTTTTGTAGTCCTGAGCTTTTAAAAAGGGATGGGCCTTTTTCCTATTTTTCAGAATTAGAGAAAGAACTGAACACAAACCTTAAAGCAGAAGAGGGTAGAGGTTGAGTAGACTGGGTAGAAGGAAAGCCTTTTCATCCATTCATCCTTCCTATACCTAAAAATGGCTTCCTTAACTAGAGATGGCCCAAAGGGTTGTATCATTTAACAATAGTAATAGACTTTTGGGGAATTTTCTATTTGAAAAAAGCCAAAAGTCAATTTGTAAGGCATAGATTCAAAATGTAAAAGACTGATGACTTAGCCTTAGAGAAGTTGGAAAAAATCAGGGAATTTACCAGGTTGTCAAAAAGAAATTTAGATGATTTGCAAGGTGATTTAAAACTAAGCCACTAATTTAGTTTCTCTTAAATCTTGTCCAAGACTTAAGGTGAGACAAGTATACATATTCTCTCCAAAGCCCTTCTTTGAAAGTGTGACAGCCAAGTTACTTTGATATGTTTTAAAAAAAAACAAATAAACAAAAAACCAAGCCAAAAACAATATACCTGAGTAGCTTAACAAGTGGATTTGGTGCTGAAAGGTCTCAAGTAGAGAAAACAGATGATCTGCACTGAGGAATCCTGACTTTAATTATCACATGCTTACAAAGGAACCCAGTGGCTTTGTCCCTGTTTTATCAAGGCTTGGGAGCTCAAAGGTGAATGGAAAAAACAGAAACAAAAAAGACAAAAAACATTGCAGCCCTAAGCTCACCAGACTTAGCAGAAAGCAAATTCTTCAAAGTCATTAGACTAGTTTTGAAAAGAGCTTCACGCTGCTGTGACTGAGCTCTGAGATCAGGACAATAAGTGCTATGAATTGGAACGGAAGCTTTTGGAAAGACATATCTCCAGTTTTGAAGAATACTTTTCCCAGACAGGCTTCTTTGTGAGGAGATTTTTAACAAACATGTCTTTTTTTTTTTTAAACTCAGCTCTGAAATGAAATGTTTCAAAGACCCTTTCAAGCTTAAAACACATAAAATTACATCTTTGTAGTTCAATTTTAAATAATATTAATATATCCATATTAAAATTTAACATGTAATATTTTAAAAGCTTCATAGATATACTCTATTATTTAAATTATAAACTTTATTTTATATTTCCTTGTTTTTGGAGAAAAATAAAAATACTACCCAGATAAATTAGTCAATTTTGAATTTTTTAAAAAGGAAAACAGATTTAAGAAAGATGATATTTTATTAAAAAGAGAACAGTTGCTTCTTTTTGATAATATTTTTACAAATCTTGTATTTTTTTTCAGTATTCACCTTTTTTGAGCAATTATTGCTATTTAGTTTGGAAACAAGGTAATGACAAAAATGCCATGATATTCCTGTTATTTGGAACATGGAGCAAGGACTAACTGTTGAAATTATCTTTGAGTGATAATATTTCCCTAGACAACTGAACTTGAGACAAATTGACTTATTTGAAATGAAATTTAAAAAAAAGAGTAATACTGACATTATTGTCTCTATTTACAAACAATAGAGTCTGATAACCACTCTTACTTCCTGGGCCTTTTCTGATATTCTTATGGAACCTATGTCCTTTATCTATTGCAAAATATTTCTGAGTGTAAAGTTGAAATGTCTCCATCAGTTCAAATTACATTGTTTGTAAAGATTAGCAATTGAGGAGAAACAAAAATATCCTAATAAGTTTAGGACCTTGAATTAGTTCCATGAAGTCTTTTGGTTAGCTAGTATCTCCTGATGTAGATTTTCCCAGTGCAGATCTGAATAATTAACATACTTATTTAAATGAATTCAAGTTTTCATCTCAATTCAAGATGCTGCCCATTTAACTTAACATTATACTCTACTTTGAAATTGGAATAATTTCCCCCCTCCCAGCCCAGATTACAACCACTCTTTTACATGTCATTCAATTCTTTTCTTTTCATGAATCTTTTCCAGATAATCTATTTAATATGGTAGAGACCTTTCTCTTATTTTTGAACATTTCTAGTATAACTGAACCCTCCTCAGGCTGTCTATTTTGTTATTATTTGTTTTGACATATGACAAGTATACTTATTTTTCATCATACATGTCCCTGGTAATATCTTTTATGCCACTGCTTATATGTAAATTGTTCTTGGTAATATATTACAGTCTACTGATTTTTCTGTGATTAGTGTATGAAAGAGAATTCCTTAGAAGTCAGAGTCCTGAGCTCCTGTCTCTGACATTTACCACTCAGTGACCCCAGGCAAGGCACAACATCTTAGTGCCCCAGGCAATCCTCTAAGAATATAAGAATGAGGGTGGGGTGCTGATCACAAATGGTAAAGAGAGTTTCTTCCTTTGGAGATCTCTATGTCAAATGAAATCAATGTTTTGGTCTAAAAATAGTATTTTAATGGTAAAAAACCAAACATTTTCTTCATATTTTCTTTTTGATTAATCTACAATTTGCTTCTTCTGATATTATGAGTCTCTTTCTGATTCATAGCATATATAGCATCTCCAGAAGAATAATGGCATTGAAAATATGTAGTTTTATTACAAGAGGAAGTTTCAGATCATTGAAAAGCAACAGTTGCTTAGAGGAGAATCAGGCCATTCTCCCTATTCTGATAAATTTTGAACCTAGACTACTGTCCAAATATGGTGTCTATACAAGGTATTGATGGCTTTCTAATTAATTGAAATTTGAAATCTTAAGAATGAGCAGTCTTCATTCTACCCACACAAATGATCCTGTTCCCTCCCATCTCCCCCCAACAGATTATTCCCTTAATTATCTCCACTTTCTCACTGTTTAGTGGATGCTTCCTTAATGCCTACAAAGATTACCATGCCTCCCTAATCCTCAAAAAACTCTTACTTGGTCCATATATCCTCATATCATCCCATATTTCTTCTATCTTTTGTAACTAAAATTCTTGAGAAAATTTCTCTTCTTTTATGGCTAAACTCCTTGAGAAAATTTTTCTTCTCCTATATTACTTTTTTTGGTGAGTTCATCAGCTTCCTTGGATTTAATCATTATTTCTATGCTGATGATTTTCAAAATCTACTTATCCAGCCCTACTGTCTGCTTACCCCAGTGTCTCAATTCCACCTGCCTATCAGGTATCTCAAACTGAATGTCCAGTAGACATCTCAAACTCAACAGGTCCAAAACTAAACCCAAAATATTTTCCCCAAACTGCTCCAGCACCACCATCATCCCAGTCCCCTAGACTAGATGTCATCCTTAATTCCTCTTAATCTCTCGCCCTCCCAAATCCAATCTTTTGCCAAAACCTGATGATTTTACTCTTGGATACACTCCCTTCTTTTCTCTGAAAGACTATCACCTTTGTCTAAGCTTTCTCTCCTCATGCTTGAATACTGCAATAGTTTGCCAATTGGTCTATCTGCCACCAGCCTCTTTCTACTTTACTTTAGCTCATTCTCATCCATCAAAGTGATCTTCCTAAAGACCAGATAAATCCATACACCCTTAGTCCCTATTCTACAAACTTAATCAACTCCCTATTTTTTCCAATATCAACTATAAAAATCTTCAGTTGGGCATTGAGTCCTTCATAACCTAAACTCAACTTTCTAGTCTTTTTTACAACTTATTTATTCCCCACTATGAATTCTTTGATCCTGTGACATTGGCCTAGAAAGAAATACTAAATACCATGGCTCTGGGCATTTTCTCTCAAAATTCCCCATGCCTGGAATGTTCTCTCTCTTCAAATCTACCTACTGATTTTCCTGGCTTTTCAAAGAGTAATCAATCAGTATTGCCCTTGTCAGCCTCTTGTCTTCTGTTATAACTTGTGATCCACTGGCATAATATTTTAGGCTTTTAGAATCAATGGTTATCTCCACAGTGTGATTAAGTGCTGAGGTAGGATTCTGGTGGAGGGTAAATTATATATAGCTTCAAAATATGAATCCTAAAAAAATATGAATCCTATAAATGAGAGCTTCTGCAGATTTTCTCTTGGCACCTAGGCATCAGCATGGAAATTACAAGTGATTTCAAAGATCCATGAATATTCAAACAGAATTCAGGAATATATTCAATGTTTGACTGTATCAAGAAAATTTGTTTAGTAGGAAAATATGGTGCTTTATTTCAAAGGAATGGTTCTAAACCTGTAAAGAACTTAAGAAACATTTCCTATTTTATGCATGTGCTGTACACTGCTGATTTTCTATGCTGCCCTCAGTTCTGCATTTTTTTTTTTACATATCATACATAGTGAGATGTAACCAGGTCATCATCATATTTTAGCACATATTAGCCCTTGAAAAATTGGAAAGTGAATCCTGAAAGACAGATGATGAGATAAATTAGAAACCCAAACTGCTTCTCATCCACATATGACAACAGTGTAGGAAACTAAATGTTTTAAAGTCTTTCTTTACAATCTTCCATACATTATGATGAACATTCCTATGATTCTCCAAACTCCCTGCCTATTCTTATTTTTCTTTTTGCTTGTTCTTCATCCTCTTATTGCACCTTGAACATAATAATTGACAACAACAATAATAATATTTATATAATACTTTGTGCTAGATGCTTTTCAATTAATAGGTCATTAGATTTTCATAATTCTAGGCGGTAGGTGCTATTAATATTCCTATTTCATGAGAAAACGGATGCAAGCATGAATTAAATGACTTTCCTGGGGTCACAAAGATAATAGGTTATCTATGGCAAGATTTTCTTGATTCCAAGCCTAGGGGTCTAGCTTCAGGATGCAGTGAGAAGAGTGCTGGATTTGGAGCCAGAGGATATGGTTTCAAGTAATGCTTTGCTACCTACTACTAGTGACCTTAGGCAAATCATTTAAACTTTTGAATTCAAGTTTCCTTACCTTTAATATTAAAGGGTATAGACTAGAAGAATTTGAAGATCTTATTTCATATAAATGAATATCAATGCCCCCAAAGATTCTGTTCTTGACTATTTTCTTCCTACATGCTGTCCCAAGGAAATTTCATCAATTATAAATAATAATATAATAATATAAAAATAAATGGCTTTATCTCCTCTCTGTAGATGATTTCCATATCTGTAGTTCTCTTTTGTACTCCAGTGAAAAAATACACAGTGGTTTTTATCTAGTATGGTATATCTCCTTTTCCAATTGCCCAGTGGGTGTTCCTCAGACATATTTTACCCATATCTGAATTGTTAAAAAAACCTACCTTCTCCCTTGACTTCTCTTTTTGCTTCCAATCTTTGATCTTTGCTCCCAATCACTCAAGCTTGTCATTTCTGTGATTCAGGAGTCATAATATTTCAACTTTGGATGGGAGCTCAGAGTTTGTTTAGTACAAACCATGAATGAACAAGAGCCCCATTTACAACAACCCAACACACCCTCATACAGCCTATTTTAGGACTTCCACTGAAGGGAAATACACTTCTCTTGAGATGCTTATCCCATTTTAAAAATTATTAGGAAGTTTTTCCTTATATTAGACCTAAATTTGTCACTTTGTAATTTTTTCTTTTTGTTCCTTACTCTATCCTCTGGATCCAAGCGAATAATGTCTAAATTTCCCTTCATACAACATTCATTCAAATGCTTAAAGACTGGTATCAAGTACCTGCTGAGTCTTTTATTGTCCTTGACACAAAACACATAGATTCAATAATTGTTTTTTTAAGGACCACAAAGAAAGATGAAGCTTAAGCATGGAAGTCTTGGCCCTTTTTCTTCTTGTCCCTTTCCAGTTTAAAATGCTTACATCTCTGTATAATCATCATCTTAGATCTAACTCAGACTCAACACAGTTAAGTCTGGAATACAATCAATGTAAACTTGGTCTTTTTTTCTTTTGCTTTGTCTGACTACCAGGGCACTGCATATTTAGTCATAGAATCTTTCCCCTCGAATTTATAGGAAGCCTTTGTTCTTCTTGCATTGCATCACTTTGTGAGGTTGTGGTCTGCTGTATTTCTCTTGGTGATTTCACCAGGTTTGGGTGATATCAACCTTGGTGGTGATAGTGTTGTCAGAATGAAGAGAGTGGTCCTCTTTGATTCTTCCCATTTTTTTTTACTTCATTCATCTAATTAATTGTCAATTCTATCTTTTTATTATTTCCTGTATATTTTCTCTTTTCACAGTTGCATGTAAGTGGTACAGGTGATAGAATGCAGGTCTTGGAATTAGGAAGACTTATGAAAAAAATCTGGCCTCAGACACTTAACTGTGTGGTCCTGGGCAGGTCATTTAATATGGTTTTCTTTGAATTCTTCATCTGTAAAATGGGAATAATATAACTACCTCTCATGATTGATGTAAGGGTCAGATAAAGCATTTAGTACAATGCCTGGCACATAGTCTACACTATATAAATGCTAGCTATTGTTGTTGTTATTATTGTTTTATTTCTATTCCCACTGTAACTACATTAAAGCTTTTATCTCTTATCTCCTACATTATTTGCAATTGTCTTCTAATTGACATTCCTCCCTCCAGGCTATCACTTTTCCTATCCTTTTTTCTATTCTTTCTCAACATTGTTGTCCATATACATTTTCTAATGTACAATTATGATGCTGCCATGCCTTACTTACATATCTTCAATTCCTATAATAGGTGGTGGGGGGGGGAGGGCGTGAAGGGAATAAAAAATATAAACTCCTAAATCTGGCCTTCAGGGTTCTGTACAACCTAGCTTCAAGCTATTGCACTAACCTGACATATAATTCCATCAGGAATAATTAATCATACCCTTTGATTGTTCCATGATCTTCCCTCTTCATGCTTTTGCTTATGCCCTCCCTCATGCCTGTGAATTTTTCCCTGATATCAACCATTTCCATTTGTGATTGTTCCTTCATTCTTTCAAGATACAGCCCAGGCAGCCTTTTACAGCCATGGAAAATTTTCTCTCTCAATTTCTCATAATTTTTTTTTTTGCCAGGGACTGTTCTTTTCTCTAAATACCTTCATCCATTTCTATGGCTTTAATTATCTCCTTTATTTAGATGATTTCCACATCTCAGTTTCCACCTTCCATTCCACAGTGATTTTTATACTCTCTACCATGACACTTCTTGCAATTGCCTGATGAATGTTCTGCTTGGAATACTTACTAGCACTTTGAATGTATTTTCCTCCCATAATAAAACTAATCTGCTTATTCAATCCTATACTAATTAAATTACAAAAATATTTTATTGAACTAGAAAAAAACAACAAAATTCATTTGGAAAAGTGAAAGGTCAAGAATATCAAAGGAAATAATAATGAAAGTTAAGGAAGGAGGTCTAGCAACATCAGATTTCAAACTATATTATAAAACAGTAATTATCAAAACTATCTGGTATTGGCTAAGAAACAGAAAAGTGGATCAATAGAATAGAATAGAATAGACATATAACAAACAACCATAAAAGAGTTTAATAATCTTGTGTTTGACAAAGGTAGAGATGCAAGTTTTGGGGATAAGAATTCACTATTTGGTAAAGATTATTGGGAAAATTGGGAAGCAGTTTGGCAGAAACTAGATATAGACCAATAAGTTATATCATTCACCAAGATAAGGTCCAAATAGCTACATGACCTAGGCATAGAAGAGGTTATTATAAATGAGAAAGTGAAAAGAATACTGATTATAATAATTCATAGGGTTTGCTCAAGCCTGCATTTGTCCAGGAGTTTCTGATACATAACAAGAATCCATTGCCACTTTATGCATAAAGAAATGGGGCCATACCAGCTCAACCCTACCCCTAACTGTACCAACAAGGCCTGAACTGAGAATAATTCCAGGAACCTTTCCTGATAAGATGATCATTATTTGCCCAGGAAAGGCTCCTGAGATTTCCAGATTAGATAACTGTTATCAGCCTATCCCCTCGGCACCCCAAAAGCCACTCCAAATACTTTATGTCAAGAATTTTCTCTTACACCTGTCCCTGAAGCAATAATCTTGTTTCCCCCTTTTTTCTTCTTCCACAAATTTCAAACAATAAAAGCTGGCTAATTTCTTGTATCTAATTAGTCTCTCTTCTTAGGAGAGGGGTTCCCATATGCATGCTCGATATGCTCAGAATACATCAAAATGCCCTTTGCTTCTTCCTCAATTTCTTTCACTCAATTCGTCTCTGATCTGTTGGGCTCAGACACTTGGGAAGAGAGTGGGTTGATGCTAAGTCATTGGAAGGACAGAGAACACATTACCTATCAGATGTATGGATAGGATTAGAATTTATGAATAAGTGAGAGAAAGCATTGTTAAATATGAAATGGATAATTTTCAATACATTAAAATGGAATGTTTTTATGCAAATAAAACATAGTAAAGATTAGAAGGAAAGCAATAAGTTGGGGAAAAGTTTTATAGATAGTTTCTTGGATAGAGGTCTTATATCTAAAATACAGAGAGAACTTTATTAAATATATAAGAACATGAGCCATTCTCCAGTTAACAAATGGTTAAACTATATGGACAATTTTTGGATGAAGAAATCAAAGCTGTTTATACTAAATGAAAAATGCTCTGTCATTATTAATGAGAGAAAGCCAAATCTAAACAACTTTGAGATCCCATCTCATATCTATCAAATTGGCTAGCCTGATAAAAGCTGAAATGACAAATGTTGGATGAGATATGGAAAAATAGGGTCACTAATACCTTGTTGGTAGAACTGTGAACTGACCCAACCATTTTGGAGGGCAATCTGAAATTACACTTAGAGAATTATAAAACTGTGACCCAGTAATTTTGACTTACTAAGACCAATAAATTTAACTTATTAGGTTTATTTCAAGGTGATCAAGGAAAAAGAAAGAAATCATATGTTATGAAATATTTATAGCAGTTCTTTTTGTGGTGGCAAAGAACCAGAAATTGAAGGGTAAAGAGATGGCCATCAATTGAGGAATGGCTGAGCAAGTTGTGATATATGCTTATAATGGAATACTTATGCCATAAGAAATGAGAAACAAGATAATTACAGAAAAACATGGAAAATTAAATGAAGTAATGTAAAATTTAGTGAGCAGAACCAGGAGAACATTGTACCCAGTTATAGTAATAATATATGATGATCATCTGTGAATGACAACTATAATCAACAAAGTAAGGATCCAGGACAGCTCTCAGGGACTCATGACAAAAAATATATCCACTGCCATAGAAGAAACAGATGAAGTCTGAATGCAGATAGAAAAATACCATTATTCACTTTATCTCTTTTATGAATTTTTCTCTAGTGTAAACCAAATGTGTCATGTTTTACAACATGATGGACAGGGAAATATGTGTTATGTGATAATATATGTACAACCTATATCATATACATTTTGGGGGAATGGTGGGAGAAATGGGAAAAAAGAGTGAGATATTGGACATAACTAATGTGACATTTTATTTCTTGTGAATAAGAATATTTATTATAATTTATTACATATTTATATCAAATAATATGTATTATATGATTGTTACATATATTATATTGTATATAAAAAGTAAAAAAAATAGAAATAAACTTTAAAAATCCCATTTTAGTATGGGCATTATCTATAGATTTTATTCTCCTTTATGAGAATATAAATGCTTTGAGAGTGGGGCATATTGGATCCACCTTCATATCCCTAAAGCAAAATCTTTCATATAGCCCTTCAGAGTATAAACAAAACTAATAAGCATTTGTTGAGTTGAAAATTTTTGGTAATCTACTGGACACTCTCCAAATTGTGTTAATAAATATAGTACTCTTTGGGCTTCTAACTGGTTTATAGTAAAGCTGTGTGTATGGGGGCAATAGAATCATTTGGCATAATTAATAATAAATTATGTTTGGCATAAAGCTGCTCTTTATGGCATTTCAAGATTGACAAGTGCTTTACAAACATGTCATTTTATATTCACAATAATTGGACAAGGTAGGGATTATAAGGATTATTATCTACAGTTTGCAGATGAAGAAATTGAACCTCATTGAGATGAAGTAACTCGGCCATGGCAATATAGCTAATAATGATTGAAGTCAGAATTCTAACCCAGGTCCCTAAACAAATTGTAGTATTCTTTCTATTCATCATGCTTTTAGAAGCTATGATAAAGCAATCTATGTTGGTAGAAAGAAAGAACAGATCTCAGAGAGGAGGCAAGTAGTTGATATTGGATCAGCTTTGGAAGCTGTGATAGCAATTCCTGACTCGGGGGGTGGGGGGGGTGGGGGATGGTATATAAGAGGATGTGGGCTAGACCTGGCCTCTCACCATCTGGGGTAATATTAATCCATGTTCTGTTTCTCTTTTATATGCATTTTAATAAAAGCCTGTTCTATATTCCATGCCTTGATACTTTAATGCTTGCAGGAAGAAAAAATACCACTAAGGATGAGCTAGAGATTTTGATGGTTCCATGGATATTTCCTAGTAGGGGCGAAATTAGCCTTAGAGTAATTATTGAGAAGAATGGGTTGCATTTCTTTAGGTATTTGAACAATCGATATATTTTAAACCAAATTTTGAAAACTTTAGGCACATAAAAGGAGATTTTAGAGAAACATAATTATCATTTTACCCCATGTGTCAAAGATATTTTGAAGTTCATTAAGTTTCACAAGGTGACAAATAGCTTACACAAGAATAACTTTTAAAACTTTATGAAATAAAGAAAAATAATTCTGTGAGTGCTTTTTATGGTGGTTTTTGGATCAGGCAGGAACCTATTATACTTCCTAGGATAGCTATTAATTCCTTAGGAACTAGGATTGTTTCATTTACTTTCTTCCCCAGTAGCTAGTATGGAGTGGGTTCTTAATTAATTTAAAGAAAATGTTAAATGAGTAAATTAATAAGTGAAATAATAGTGATTGCCTAGCAGAATTTAAGTAGATATCCTTTTTGGCCACATTTTTTGCTATCTTTTTTGAGGGAAAAGTAATGATTTTCACAGAATAATTTAATTTTAGAATAAAAATTATAATTTGAGTTTAAATGTATTTGTGTAGGAATGTAGTTATCTTGTACTTGATATACTATTTTACAAAGCTTAAGGTGTTTGGTTTTTTGCTGTTTTTTTTCTTTTTATTTGTATTCCTAATGCTTAGCACAGTGCCTGGCACATAGTAAGCAGTTAATAAATACATGCTGATTGATTGTGTTCTAGTGATTAACTCCTTCCAGAAAGCCAAATAAAAGCAAGGTTAGCAATAAAGACTATACAAGTTTATGCAGTAATCAGTGATATTGACATATAATCAGTACAAAAAATTAATCAAGGAAAATACTTCTGGCTCTAACTTTTTCTGCTTTACAATGATGTTCTTCTGGGACACAGTATTGATTAAATAATTCTTTTCTATTAAATCAGGGCTGCATAAACAGGCCAGTTTTGTATTGAGGGGTCTTCTTATTTTCAGACTCAGCTAGCCATTTTTCCAATAACCAGTTCTTAAATAATAAAGTGCATTTGTTCCCAAGTTCTTTCTTTACTCATCGTTTCTTTTATTTCCCCTTGGGAATCTTTATTCAACTTCAGAATTAAATGCAGTGCTATTGAGTCACAAATCAGAAGGCACTGTATAAAATGTATTATGGCACTGGTCTAAGATAATATTAAACACATATTCACATCTTAGATGATGAAAGACAAAGAGGAAGGTCTTGCTTTTATGTTAGTTTACAGCTCCCAAGCTTCCCTCTTGTTATTAATCAGACTTGACTGCATGGAACACTAGTGCTCTGTCATTCTTTTATAAAAGCTGCCATTGTCTGAAGATGGATATGCCTTTTTTCCTCCCTCTTCTTCCAAAAGACAAATTCTCAATCTCAATCTCTCTCCCCCAGCATATGCTCTTATCTTTGACTGTTGTGCACTGGAGGAAAACATTCTTTCCTATTTCTTTGTCTCTCAAGAAACATGAGACAAGTGTTTTCTTCTTTTTTCCTTTTCTTTCTTTTTCCCTTTTATCTTTTCCCCCCCTTTCTTGAGCCTTCCTTTACCATGTCAACCACGGGGACAATCACTGTTAATGGTAAAGCAGTGATAGCTTTGGAGTTGTCCTGTCTGTTTCAGGGCAGCTACTCAGTGTTCTGAAAGCATTCTATACCCCCTTTTCTATTTCCAGCTTCATTTTTATGCAAAGGATTTCAAACAAAGACAAATATAAACAAGCTGGATCAGACTTTCAATCAACAAATTTACAAAAACTTGCCCTATTTCTATAAGTGGTATCAATTTTACATAGCTCCTAATTGATTTATAGGTCTGCTTTTGGTTTATAGAAATGATATAGCTATTGTGAACCCCTAAAGTAGCTTTATTTAGTTCTTAGAGACATAATCTCTATCCAGGTTGGGTAATTTGACATAGATCTCCTCTGTTGCTTGCTCTTCAGTTCAGAAAGGTTAATCAATAGCTTTCAAAGTTATCTTGGGCAGCCAACATGAGACTTAGAATATCCAGTTGTGAAATTTTGTATGCATTTAGAATGGAAATGACTCCCTTAAAATGTTAACAGTATGAGGGACAATGGTTGTTTCTCTGCAGATTATCTAATTAAAAAGGCAATAAAAATTAGTGACATTTTATAGCAGAAAAAAGAACAGGACTATTTTGGGCAGAAATTGGAAGAAGCAAATGTGGAAACTTTGTGCAAAATAGCAACTGTGTCTATAGGTATATGTTTGTGTGTGTTTTATATCAATCACTCAAGAAGCATTTATTTAGTGTTTGCTATATGCTAAACTCTAAGCTAGGTGGTGAGAGGGATACCAAGATAACATGAAAGGTCCTGATCTCAAGGGTGTCACATTTTAGTAAATATATATTTGCATACCACTTGACTTTTAGAATAGGAGTTCTTTAATATAGCAAGCACACATTAAACAATGTGTTATGTAATGAACAACTATTAAGCAATTTTGCAAATACAAATTATATATGTTATACATACACATATGTATGGATGTGTTTTTCAGTGTGTGTATAATATTATAGACAGGGACTATGATTTCATTGATGAAGTGTAATTCTCAGGATAGAAGCTTTCTTCACGGATGCACATCAGAAACTTATCTGTAGCTAATAAGTCTAACAGTACCATTTAAAAACAGTGACAGGTTAAGTGATTTTCCTATGGTCATATTAGTATGGTCATATAATCATCCTCTGCTACCATGTAAAGTAAGACAAACAATCTTGGAAAAACCTACTATGTGCTAAGTATAATGGTAAGTTCTGGGAATTAAAAAAAGCAAAAAAGAATTCCTGCTCTCACTAAGCTCATAGTCTACTTAGGGAGGAAATGTATATACAACACACACACACACACACATATAAAATAAATTGTGGATAATCTCAAAGGAAAAGCATTAGAATCAATGGGGACAAGGAAAAACTTCTTTCAGAAGGTGGAATTTTAGCAGAGACTTTAAAGAAGCCAGAGAAACCAGGAGATGGAGATGAGGAGGAAGAGAGTTTCTGGTACTGGGAACAAACAGTCAAGGAAAATGCACGGAACTGAGAAATAGAGTATCTTGGACAAGTACAGCAAGGAGGTCAGTGTCTCTGAATTGAAGAGAATGTCAGAATATAGAATTCGGATCAGGGATTGAGAGACTTTATAATCCAAACATTGGATATATTTTATTTTGGAGGTAATGAAGCTTATTGAATAGGGATATGACATGGTCAGACCTATGCTTTAAGAGAATTATTTTAATAGCTGAGAGATGGACTGGAGTGGAGGGGGGAGGGAGATTGCCCAACAAGTCAGTATAATTGTCTAGGATTGAGGTGATGTACCAAGGTGGTGTTAGTATCAGAGGAGGGAAGGTGAGTTTATATAGGAGAGATTTTCTGAACATAGACAGGACTTAACAATTGATTAAAATGTGAAGTAGGAGGGAGGAGTCCAGGATGACACCTGTGTTGCAAAGCTGGGAGGTTGTGCTTTATTTATTTTTGTTCTCTTGAATAAAACAAAAATATTCTAACTCTGGCATCCTATAGCCCTCTCCACACATTTCTTCCTGAACCTCCCATTGCAGATTACCAATCAAATACACCAGATCTTAAATCAAGCGGGTATCCATACTTTCTTTGAAATCAGTAGCCCTGTCTCTAAGTCATAAAGATCAAAATAGAATTGGATATTTGATAAGCCATCAGGGACATGATTTTATGGAACTAAAAATAAAACTGAAAATATGCTGATATGATGTGAAGACTGCAACACAGCATAATACTCGCCTCTGAGTAGTGGCTGATATCAGTGATTCCCCAGCACTAAAATATAAATTTTTATTTGTTTCTTCAATACTAGGGGCAAATTTGCTCTGATCCATCAACATTGCTTTTTTTCATACTTCCTGAAAAGAAATGGCATAGATTTTCCAAGTAATTTAAATAGTATATATAGTTTTAGACCATGAAATACAATAAAGCTACCTGGTTCCCATGGAGACCTACCAAATATATTAATTTCACTAGGAAAATATGTCAGCCTAGTTATTTAGTCAATAGGAAACACCAGGTCACCAGAGTTCATGTAGGAAGTAGCATGGGGAAGTGGAGAATGCTCTAGCCTAGGCATCTAAAAATGAAATATTAATTTCCAGTTTGTCATTAGTTATTCTTGTTAATATTGGACATGATACATCATCTTTCCACTTTTCAGATTCCTCAGCTACAAAATAAGGGATTTGGACTAGGCCATATTTTAGGTCACTTCTAGTTCTCAGATGCTTTGAATCTATATAAAAGATACATTTTTTTCCACATCTAAAGCTTAAGCTTGTAACAAGTGTAAACACAGACTCTGAAAAATTGATTATAAAGCTAAGCCACTATGAATAAAAGGCATAGCACCACGTCATTTTAGAAAAAGATGCTTTAACAATCCTTGATTTTATGAAAGGAAACCAACAAATAAATGGAGTGGCAAATAACAACCAGCATTCAATGTAGAAAGGAAAAACAAATGGGAAGTTAATAGTGAATGTGTGGGCTGTGAAAAGGGGGGATTGGGAGTGGGGGTAAATTCCACTTCAAATATGAAATTCAAAATAAATCTTTGGTTGGAGGATCTAAGAAACAGCAACAAAACAATGGCATAAGCTTGTATAATTATGATAATAATGTAGATTTTCCTGTGGGTAAGGTGGTGTTGGGCCCTAGGTGGTTCTATGGATAGGGCAATGATGGCAAACCTATGGTGTGGATGCCAAAAATGGCACACAGAGTGCTCTCTATGGGCATGTGGCACCTTCCCCCACCCCAGTTTGTTACTAGAAAGATAGAGGGACTAGAGGGACTAGGGGGAGCTGCTCCTCTCTCCCTCTCCACTGTACCTGAGACAGACATTTTTTTTATATCCACTACCCCTCTGCCCAGCAGCCCCCTGGGAGTGCTTCCTTCCTCCCCTGTATGGGGTAAAGAGGGGTGGGGGCTGAAGTGTGTGGGGCAGAGTGTGGCACTCAGTCTCTGGGAGTGGGTGGGCAGGGCCTTCAGTGGGGTTGGGGTTTGGCACTCCATCTCTATAAGGTTCACCATCACTGGGACAGGACATTGGGCTTAGCATCAGGACTACTTATCTTTGTGAGATCAAATCTCGTCTCATATACTTAAGCCTGCTTACCTCCATTCCTCCTCTATAAAATGACCTGGAGAAAGAAAGCAAGCCACTCCAAAAATCTGTCAAAAAAAACCCTCAAATGGGCTCACCAAGAGTCTGACACAACTGAAACAATTAAATACCACTGACAAAAACAACAAATGGAGGCATTGATAGGGATTTGTACCATCTGTTTTTGTCTCCTCCTTTACAGTCACCAAATCACTACCTTGGTTCAGGTTCTCATTACCTCTTCTTTGAATATTTTATTGACCTTCCTTCATTTAGTATCTCCCCTTGATGATCTGTTCCTAAAGCACAGGTCTGATCATGTTACTTCTCTGCTTAAAAAGCTTCAGTGACTTTCTGCTGCCTGTGGGGGAAAATATATTTTATTTGGCATTCAAAATCATTCATAACTATGGTAGAGTTGTGCATTGATCCAACCATTCTGGATGGCAATTTGGAACTATGCCCAAAGGGCACTAAAAGACTGTCTTCCCTTTGATCCAGCCATAGCACTGCTGGGTTTGTACCCCAAAGAGATAATAAGGAAAAAGACTTGTACAAGAATATTCATAGCTGTGCTCTTTGTGGTGGCCAAAAATTGGAAAATGAGGGGATTCCCTTCAATTGGGGAATGGCTGAACAAATTGTGGTATATGTTGGTGATGGAATACTATTGTGTTCAAAGGAATAATAAAGTGGAGGAATTCCATGGAGACTGGAATGACCTCTAGGAATTGATGCAGAGTGAAAGGAGCAGAACCAGGAGAACATTGTATACAGAGACTGATACACTGTGGTACAATCAAATATAATGGACTTCTCCATTAGTGGCAATGTAGTGATACTGAACAACTCTGAGGGATCTAGGAGAAAGAACACTATCTGCATCCAGAGGAAAAACTATGGGAGTAGAAACACTGAAGAAAAACAACTGCTTGATTACATGGGTCAAGGGGATGTGATGGGGGATATAGACTCTAAATGAACATCCTAGTGCAAACATCAACAACATGTAAATAGGTTCTGATCAAGGACACATGTAATACCCAGTGCAAATGCGTATTGGCTATGGGAAGAGTAGGTGGAGGGGAGGGAGGGAAAGAATATGATTCTTGTAACCAAAGAATAATATCCTAAATTTACTAAATAAAATTAAAATAAAAAATAAAGCTATCTAAAATAAAAAAAATCATTTATGATTCTTTCAATTTAGCTAACCAGGCTGATTACACATCAGTTTCCCTCCTACCTTCTACAGTTTAGTCAAATTAACATATTTGCTTTTCTCTTGCACAAAATATTTTATCTTATGGCCTCTGTTTCTTTTCATAAACTCTCTACCATGCCTCAAATGCTCTTTTTGCTCACTTCTGCCCCTTGCAACCTAGAGTTTCCTTCCAGGATCAGTCTCCTATAAGAAGACTTTCTTTATTGTCTCATTTGACAGTTAGCCAATCACCTACTCCAAGATTTTTCTGAATTTATTTGAAACAATTATTTTTCTGTGTCAATATTGTTTCCCCTTAGTAGAATGTAAGCCCCTTGAAGATACGAAGTCCCCCCTCCCTTGGTTTCTCTAGCGCCTAGTATAATGTCTGGCATGTAGCCGGCACCGAAGAAGTGCTTCCTAAATAAATAAATGCCATTCTACTGCTTTTTTGTGATGATATATTTATTTCCAACATTAGCTGACACAAGGCCATCAGAAACTATTTTCTTTTTTCTTTGCCCTGGAATTTGAAGTGCAATAGCTCTGCCAATTCATTGCCAGTAGAAAGATAACCTCATAAAAAGAAACTACATTGAAAATTCTCTTGCAGGGATTTTTTCTTTAGTTCTATTTTTATTTAAATCTCATAAAATGTCAGCACAATCACATGATTACCAGTGGGAAGGGAGGGTTGTCTTCAGTTCATCTGTAAGATCTAATGTTCCTTGGCCAGGGGGCCTTTAGTATGAACTTCTGCTCCAATTTTGTAGTAACTGTATGAATGTTTTTAAAGGCATATCTTCCATCTGTAGGTGGCAGTAAGTTATTACCATTTTTTTTTGTTTCATAGCCCAGGGAAAGAAAGATTAAATCCAGACCAAGGAAACTTAATGTTGTTCTACCTCTGGGCCAATAGAAATAGCAATAAACATCAGAACTTCTCTATAGGAGTATGATATCTTTTCTTCTTTTTCCATTTAAATTTGATGGAAAATTGAAACACACACATATGTTTGTATATACACATATGCATAAACCCATGTCTATGCATATATACACATCTATATATACATACATAGAATTAATCTATGGAGTGTTAAAATTAAAAATCATTCAGTGGATCTTATCAATGGAGGTATTTTGTCCAGTGCTGCAGATTACATCCAATCTGCTTGCAAGTCTTGTGTAACTCTAGCCAGGGTTAATTGATTGTTAATAACAGGATAAATGTAGTTACCAAAAGGGTATTCCAAGGTTATCTAAAAATCAGTGCTTATAAAAACACTGTTTTTTCCTGGTAGATGTACCCATCTAGCTAAATTCATGCCTCATAGGCTGACATGTTGTTTATGTTAAAGTCAATGCATTTTGTGCTCAGGTATATGAATATGACACATCAAAAAAATAATCTTCTTGATTCCACAACAAATATTTCTCTCTAAAATCACTCATAATCAGCTGATCTTTGGAGAACAAAATAAAAAAAACCTGAACAGAACAAAATATTGAATTTTAGCCCATTTCTGCTTTGTCTCTCACTTTGTGGCAGTTCTCATGCAAAACATGCTTCCTTACAGATGGAAGCCACTTGTCCTTACCATTAAGGGAAACAGCAGGACCCAGAGAAGATTTGTTGATGCTGAAAGCAGACTTTATAATTGAGCTTGCAGTCTCGAACTAGCACAAGCCACACTGTAAATCCAAATCTTGACTGCAAAATGTAAAGCAAATACAATGAAGAATGACTTCCCCTCTCCACCTCACATGCATCTTCTAGTGTGCAGGCAATTAAAACAGTAGAATTAGGGGTTTTGTATGTATCCATTACCTACAATCATGTTTATTATAATAAATATTCAATTACCTGTAACAAGAAAGCATTTTGTTTCCAGGTATATGCATATGATAAATTCAAGAACTAGTCTTCCTGTTTTACAATAAAGTCTTCTCTCTCTCTCTCTCTCTCTCTCTCTCTCTCTCTCTCTCTCTCTCTCTCTCTCTCTCTCTCTCTCTTTCTCTCTCCTGATTTTCATGTCTGGAAAGCCCTCTCTCCCTCCTCATCACTGCTACATGAAATCCTCCACTTCCAGTTTAGATACCTCTTTCTATGAGACCTTTTTAACCTATTCTTTCTCTTCCTCAAGCGTTGTTTTTCTAAATCTCAAATCTACCTTGTAATTGTTTTATATTTATTCTATATATTCTTATATATAAACATATAGTCTTTCTCAATAGAATATAAGCCCCTTAAGGGATGAGGTTTTTTTTTTCTCTTGTTTTTGTATCTCCAATAGCACAGAGCAGTTACTTAGTACATATTATTTTAACTGAATGAATGATGGATTAACTCTATGGTACACTGACAAAAGAAGGTAGATCTATAGTAATTCTCTCACTTTAACTGTCTGTACATTCTTTCTTTGGTCATATTCTTACAGCAAGATTGCCAGGTTTCTAAAATGAAAATTGACTCTAACAATTATCACTTAATCTTACTATCATACATTCTCCTACAACAAATATATGAAATTCTCCCTTATTATAAAGAAAAACAATTAACGAAAACCAGCCATAGTTTGATAGCATTCAACAAAATGTGAAACATTCTTGTGGAATATTAACTTTTCTTTTTGCTTTGTATATACAGTTCACTGCTGCATCATTGACTCAATAAATGTCTATTGAATTGTATTCCATACCTACCTAAAAATTATGATAACTGTTGTGCCTATGGGATGGGGACATTTACCTCTACCCCTTCTCCTCTCAGTCATTCATTATTTCTGAAATAGGGGTAAGGTTGTCATATCTTCTATACCTTCATGGGAAATTTAATGAAAAAGGGAACATTTCTACCAACAAACAGTCAAAAGGAAAGAGTGGTAGCTTCAGAGACATTTTCACTTTATAAAATTCCAGTGAATCATTAGCTTTGTCTGCTCAGTTCTTAATAAAGAGATTCTTTATCATTTCAAAGTAGTAATCATAGCATAATTTTGGTTGTTTAGCCATTTCAGTTGAGTTCTGATTCTTTGTGACTACTTTTTGGAGTTTTCTTTTCAGAGACACTGAAGTGATTTGCCATTTCCTTCTCCAGATCATTTTACAGATGAAGAGACTAAGGCAAAAAGGGTTAATTAACTTGAGCAGGGTCACACAGCTTAGGAAGTATCTGAGACTTCCTTTACATGCATTAAGGGTACTCTGTCTACTGTGCTAACTAGCTGCCCATGGGATAGCAGAAATTTAGTTAGAAGTGATCAGAGGCCATACATGAAAGCTCCTCATTTTACAGGTGAGATCATTGAGGCTGGGCGAAACTAAGTGGCTTACCCAGTGTCTCATAGCTAGTAATTGTCTGAGGAAGAATTTAAACTCAGCTATTCTTGACTCCAAAGGCAGAACTCTTGCCCTGAAAAATGCTCAGTCATGCAAGACTGGCTAGAAGCATCTAAGGAGTTATCATCAGCCCTTGAGTGTCCAAGTGTTGAGCTAGCACGCATAGTTGGCATGAAGTAGGTAGATATGGACTGTGCAATACCTGTAACATTTGTCCAATTTCATCTCTTTACTGAGGTATAAAATTTGTTTTGTCATCCCTTTTTATGGTACCAGGATTGGCTAATTCATTAAACTATGGTTTAGCTATCTTTTAGGGTCATTTTTGCTTAGCTTATGGTCACTGTAAAATCTTCTTTCCCGATTACTTCTACAATAGCTCATAAAAGTCTCCCTGTGCTTCTCTAAATTCCTGATATTCACTTATTTTTATTCCCTTACGGTTCAATCATATTCCTTTACATTCATATACTACCATTTGTGCAGGCAATTTTAAACAATAGTTGGGCATGTTTCCAATTTGTTTTTTTAATATAAAATGTGATACTAAAAATATTTGACCTATATGGAACATTTATTTCTATCTTTGGCCTTTTTGGGATATCCAGGCAATAACAGAATGGAATCATTGTTAAGGGGACTAAAACAATTTTGTGACTTTTTTTAACATTATTTCAAACATTTTCCAAAATGTTTGGATCAATTCACAGCTCCACCAATAATGTAGTAAGTATGTCTATCTTCCCACAACATTTCCCACATTCATTATTTTTGTCTTTTTTCATCTCTGAAAGATACTCTAATTTGTAAATGAAGTCTCCAAGCAAAAGTTATCCCATTGTTTCAGTATTTAAATCAATCTGGGGATATTTGAGGAAGGTGTATATAGCCCACAATGAAACAATGACAATATAAAAGCTGACTGCTTGATTCTTAAAAAAAATCATGCCTGTTTTTCTGCTTCTTTACAACAAAACACTGTTTTTTGTTTGTTTGTTTTTCCAGTTGTCATAGGGACCCGCCTGAATGAATGCCCATTAGTGAGACACTAATGATGTCTATTGTGTGAAAAAGGCAAGTTTTGTACCTTGTTTGTAAACCACACCATTCTGTGCTGGATTTTACCAAGTATGAAATGTTGCCCATATAATGTATGCTATTTCAATCAATTTCTTTCATCTGTTAGGAAAAAATTGGAGAACTTTAAAAACAAAGGGGTTTTTCTCCTCTCCACAGCTCTGTCTTGGATTCTTTCATGTCTGTTCCCTTTGGGAGACATTATATTTTGACATTTCTTTCTTTTTCCCCACATTACTAGGAATATATTCTACAAAGGAATTACAAATATATGTAGAGAAACAAAGTTATTGACTTCACGTCTTTACAAAGAACATTTAATTTACAATAAAGAGGTAGTAGCTACATCACAGTGTCATCAAGGATAAAGAGAGCTCTTAATTCTTTGTACTCCTGATTGCAAAAGCTGTTAGTGTTTGCTTTAGAATGGACTCTGACATAAATCCAGTTTTCCTCTGTTTCCACTACCTATTTGTTCAAGTCTGAATAGTAGTGTAAAAGTTGTAAATGGATTTATGGAAAGACCTAATGGATGGGAATGGAAGGAAAGGGATGGAGAAAGGAGGACTAATTTTCTCTTTTTTTTCCATAAAACGAACATAAAAAATAAATGTTCCTAGTAAGTTGGAATTTGGGCATGTGAAGCACGTGTGCGAGAAGGGTAACCTTTGATGTCAAGTTGATTTCTCATATCTATGTCTTCCAATTTCAGTTTGAATATTAGCCATGCGATCGACAGTGCCCTGTTCAACAAGGCTCCAAAGGTGAAAGCAGAATATTTCAGAGGCTTCTCAAAACTCTAATAAAAATCTGTCCTGCCAGATGACCCCTGATAAACTTCACTCTTCCTTTCGATGAAAAAAAAATTCCCCAAGCTAGGCTCAGAAAAGGATGATGTTCACCACTGTTAAATCTCCAGTCAGCCATGTTAGGCACTTCTGGAATTTCATTGGCTTTTTCCCCTACTCTGCAGTTTTAGATGTTTTACTCAGTAATGCAAATCTAACAGTAGCAGAACTCCAGAGAATAAGTCTGAACTAGGTGCACACTACATTAAATGTGCTTTTGGTCGGATACAAGCAATAAGTCGTCTATACAAGATGCCATTAAATGTGCTTCTGGTTGGATATAAGCATTACATCGTCTATACAATTTGTAGCACTGACTAGAAAAATTCATTTTATGGTGGTAATGTCCAGTATTGAGTAGATAACATTTTGTACCTGTAATTATGTTGAGCATTTCAAAAGTTATATAGAGATCATGTTAAAAATTTTCATGATAGGGTTATGCTTTAAAAATTAAACAAATATAGCCATTTCCTTCCTTCCTTCCTTCCTTCCTTCCTTCCTTCCTTCCTTCCTTCCTTCTTTCCTTCCTTCCTTCCTTCCTTCCTTCCTTCCTTCCTTCCTTCCTTCCTTCCTTCCTTCCTTCCTTCCTTCCTTCCTTCCTTCCTTCCTTCCTTCCTTCCTTCCTTCCTTCCTTCCTTCCTTCCTTCCTTCTTTCCTTCCTTCCTTCCTTCCTTCCTTCCTTCCTTCCTTCCTTCCTTCCTTCCATCCTTCCTTCCTTCCTTCCTTCCTTCCTTCCTTCCTTCCTTCCTTCCTTCCTTCCTTCCTTCCTTCCTTCCTTCCATCCTTCCTTCCTTCCTTCCTTCCTTCCTTCCTTCCTTCCTTCCTTCCTTCCTTCCTTCCTTCCTTCCTTCTTCTTTCCTTCCTTCCTTCCTTCCTTCCTTCCTTCCTTCCTTCCTTCCTTCCTTCCTTCCTTCCTTCCTTCCTTCCTTCCTTCCTTCCTTCCTTCCTTCCTTCCTTCCTTCCTTCCTTCCTTTCTTCCTTCCTTCCTTCCTTCCTTCCTTCCTTCCTTCCTTTCTTCCTTCCTTCCTTCCTTCCTGTCGTCCTCTCTTACTTTCTGTCTTATTCTAATTCTAAGAAGAGCAGCAAGGGCTAGGCAATCAGGGTTAAGTGACTAGCCCAAGGTCACACAGCTAGGAAGTGGTCACCAGATTGAACCCAGGACCTTTTGACTCCATGCCTGACTCTCTATTCACTGTACTACCTAAGTGTCCTGATATTTCTTTTTTAATGACCTTGGAATTGTCAACATTTACATAAAACAAACTGTCAAGTTTAACAAAAGTGATAGCATTAACCTAGCTATTCTGGGGTTTTAATAACATGAAGCAAGGGGGGTTTGTTTTCTTTATACCACTCAGGTACTTGGCAGAAAAGCTATCCTTATAGGATTGTGCAGGTTGTAGTCCTTCTGGCCAGTTGGCTTAATGAGAGTGATAAATATCCCATAGATTCACAGCAAAGTATAGAAGGATTCTGTAATTAATTTCTGGCTGTAAAGCTAGAGATCTCAGTTAAGAAATTGCATGCCAATATTTCTAGATGCCAGTTCATTCCCAAACAAATGGCTGTTCCAGTGGAAGGTGGGTCATTTCTGGGAATACACTAGTAGATATTTAGAAGATCACTTATGAGGATTAGACATTTGTTTGACCTTTTCTTCCATGAACAGAACTTTGAGAATTGGGAGAGTCCCCAGATGCCATTTCTTTGTGGTTCTCTCTGAATGTTCTAGTGACTGATTGATGGACCAAGATTGACTTAAGGTATTTACTTGCTGGGAGAATAAGAAAGATGAGTCAGTTGGTGTTAAAAATATCTGAAACTTATGTCAAGCAATAAAGATCCCCATGACCCCAAACAATTAAGCAAAACAGAGTAAGATCACTTTTTTTTCCTCCTTGAATGTGTGTTTCCCCATTAAACTTAGTTGTAATATTAATTTTAGCTTGATTTCAACTGCTAGAGGTGAGAGTTATCAAACAGAGTGATTTTTCCAATCTGTAGTTCACTAGTAATAACAAAGAAAGGTAGTTTATATTCGCTAGTACTTTTGGATCTGCAGAGCATATCTGAGCATCATCATAATCCTATGAGGTAGGTGTTAAGCCATCTTATTTTGTGGATTACAAAATCATGTCTGGTGGAGGTTAAATGATTTGCTGATGGTCACAATGATAAAATGTCAGAGGCATAAATTCAGTTTACTTCATCCAGATTGCAACTGTTGTACTCTATCTGCATTGCTGCATTGTACTTATCCATCACTTTTAAAGACATGTACATACCTTAGGCAAATGTGAAGAATATGATCTAGAGATGTATTTGAGGGTGTGCTGGAGTCAGCTAATCCCAGATCATGGATGCCAGTTGTTAAAATTTTAGTGTGAGCAGTTCCAGCTTAGAAATAGAAAAATAAAATAGAAAAAAATACTACAAATCGAGGCTTGACTTATTGTGTTGTTGATTGTCTAGGTTTAAGAAAGTAATGAAGAAAATGTTAAAATGCAGATTAATCCTAAAAGTGTCATGCATTTTTTTTTTCAGGGAGCTGATTGTTGAATATTTGTCAATATACTCCTGCCTGGATTCCTTTTAGTTTGTTTACAAAATATGAAAACCTGGTTTCATATAGTCAACTCAACATATTAACTCCTTCAGTTAGTAAGCATTTATAAAGTGTTGTTCTATGCCAATATAAGAGTGAAATAGTTCCTCCCCTTGAGTGGATTACATTCTATTGAAGTAAGGACTGTTCCTTAAATAGATTCACTTTTATATAGAATGACTCCTTGAACAGAGTAGCTCCTTAATAAATTTGTTGAATCTATTAATATTCCTTTGATATTTTCTAAATGTAGGTCAAAATTATATAGATCTTAGCCTATGGATTGTAACATTTTAGAGCTAGATGGAATTTGAAGATCATCCAGTACAAGCCAATATGACAAAGAGGAAGCTAAGTCTCAGAGAAGTTAAGTGATTTGTCCAACGTCAATCAATCAAGCAAAAAATATTAAGAACTTACTTATGTGTTAGGTGCCGAGAGTACAAAGATATAAATGAAACAGTCCCTACTTTCAAGGAGCCTATAATCTATGGGGGTATATATCATACACATTTATAGAATATTTATGGAATAAATGGACAGCTAAGTGGCTTAGCGGATAGAATCCTGGACCTAGAGTCAGGAAGATTCATCTTCCTGAGTTCAAATCTAGACTCAGACACTTCCTTGGTATGTGATCCTGGGCAAGTCACATAACCTTGTTTGTCTCAGTTTCCTTATCTGTAAAATGATCTGGAGAAGGAAATGGAAAATCATTTCAGTATCTGTCAAGAAGATCCCAAATGGGATCACAAGGAATCTGATATAACTGAAAAAAAAATGACTGACAAATTCAACACTTCCTAGCTGTGTGATCCTGGGCAGGTCACTTAACCCTGCTTACCTCTGTCCTCATCTATAAAACAAGCTGAAGAGGGAAATGACAAACTAATCTATATCTTTGTCTAGAAAATGCTGAAAGGGGTCATGAAGAGTATGACAGGACTGAGATGATGGAACAACAAACAGCAAGGACAATGAATAAATACAAGCTAACTTTTTTTTTCAGGGGAGCCCCAGCATACAAAGGGGGTCAGGAAAGACCTTTCTGAGAAGGGAGTGCATTCTAAGCACAGGTACAGCTGATGCAAGGGCATAGAGATATGTATGCGACAGTTTCTGTGTGAGGAGCAGCAATTGGATTAGTTTGAACAAATTGTAGAGCATTTAAGGGGAAGAAATATAAAATACTCCTGGACATGCAGCATATTACCAGGAGGTGAGGGGCTTAAAAATTCAGGTAGAGGTATTAATATTTGTTCCTTGAAGTCACAGGAAGTCAATGAAGTTTATTGAACAGGGAAGTGATGCAGGCACACTTGTGCTTTAGGGATATTGCTTTGCCAGTTGTGCAGAAAGTGGATTAGAGAAGGAAGAGATTGGAGGCATAAAGACCAATTAGTATGCAAGAGTCCAGGTATGGTGTCTACCCAGCAGCAGAGTTGATGTTAGGACCAGCTTTTCCTGATTCCTGGACTTGCTTTTCTCCATTTTAGTATTCTGCCTCCCTGTTCCAATAGCTTATCCAAAGGAGGTCATAATTTTGATTCAAATAAGATGCTACTTTTGCTCGTGTTATTTCAGAGAACACTTAGAAATAGTGGCCATACTACTTATTCCTACAGAACTATAACTTTTTCTTGGATGGAATGAATCACTGATTTATAACATGTGGCTTAGAATAGAAAACACTGACTGGGAGTCTTTGTATTCCATTATCACTGTTACCTTGGACATCTCTCTTTATCCACACATCTCAGTTTTCCTATGTAGGAAAAGAAAAAAAAATCATCTATGTTATTGAGATACTTTGAGGCTTAAAGCAATTCATGTTACAATTTCCCTAGAACAAAGCCACTTAACCATTTTGAGAAACACTGGTGGCACTGTATAATTTAAAGGTCAGTAGCAAACAACATTAACAGCTATAACAGAGAAAAAGGTGAATTCTTTTGCTAGAAGCCACTGATTTTTTTAATAGTGCCTACCCACTCCTATGCTGCCAAGTCCTTAATAAGACTTAGAAATCCCCAACTAAGGCTTAGGTAGGTAGGTGGGAAACATTGTCTCCTCATTTGCTAAAATAGGGTAAATAGTTTCTGCAAAGTCTGATAGGGTACCCCTTGCCTTGTATAAATATGTTAATTAAATTATAGTATTATATTAATGTAATTGACATAACATATCATAAAATTCATAAAATTTAATAAAATGTACTCATGTACTTTCACCCCCCCCCCCCCATGTTTCACTAACAGGGGACCCAGAGTCCCTTCCAAATTGACAGCTAGTCCACACAGTAAATAGGGTGTTACAGATGGAGTCTGGGAGACCTGAGCTTGATTCCTGTCCTAGACTTTAGTTTTCCTAATCCTAAATAATTATATTCCTATTTTTAATATTTAATATAACTTACTAGTTATGCTGTTGCTGATGAGTCACTTTAGCTGTGTCCAACTCTTCATGCTCATTTGGAGTTTTCTTGGCAAAGATACTAGAGTTGTTTATCATTTCCTTCTCCAGCTCATTTTATAGATGAGCAAACAGGGTTAAGTGATTTTCCCAGGAACAAATAGCTATTAAGTGTCTGAGGCTGGATTTAAACTCAGGTCCTCTTAAACCCAGGTCTGGAGCTCCATCTATTGTGCCACTTAGCTGCTCTACTAGCCATGGCAAGCCATTTCAGCTTTTTCAGGCTTATTTTCTTCATCTGTAAAATGGGAATAATAATGGCACCTAACTTGTGGGAGGTGGAGGATATGAGATATGTAAAGTACTTTGCAAACCTTAATGTACTATACATTCTAGCTAGCTGTTATAATCACTATGCCAAGAAACCTATTTAATCATTCTTTTTGAGAATTATGTAAATTCAAGCAAAAATGCTGAATCTTCATGTTTTGGTTTCTCTTTTTCTTCATTGCTCAACCATTTGTTTGCAATCTCATTTTAGTATGCTTAGAACTATCCAGCTTTTCCCATGAATTTACTATGGACTCTGTGAATCTAAATACATGTAAAAAACCCTAGAGCAATTAACACAATTTATCACAACTCTTTTGGGTGCTTCACTATGATCTGCACAGAATAAACACTCTCGTTTGAAGAAGAAACAAATGCTCCGGTTACAACATAAACACACTTTTAGCAAATCATTTCCTATTGAAAACACATTGCCAGGGGCTTAGGAAGGGAAGCAAAACAGTTAAGTGAAAATACTTGTGGGTTACACTTTCACCTGCTTGTGCTCTGAACTGAAGAAGGATGTGCTAAGGGAAATGTTAGCATTCTATGAGAAAGGGAAAGAAAAGAGAGTTTTCATGTGGGACTTAAGCCAGAGAGGTCTCCTATGCCCGGGCAGATCAATCAGGGTAAATGAGTTCTCCATGTATTATTACCTTAGGGCAGAGCAAATTGAAGATGAGATTCCCCCGCCCCACCCCTTGTTTGACCTTGCTGCATAAATATAAAAAATAGGTGGAGTATTTGATAGTCGGTTCTATTAGTCAGGCTCTCAAACTTGAACTATTTGAGACTGCTCAGATGCTTATAAAGTCTGTTGGTGGAGCAAACAATCCAGGTTCTTTTACTGATAAACTTATTGGAGCTTATTTAAATGTGGCAGTGCAGCAATCATTGACACTAATGAAATTCTCATTTGCATATAGTGGTTCCCACCGGACCCAAATGCTTTCTGCCCACTAAAAATAATCACCACCCCTTTCCCCTCATTGTAGCACTCAGGGGTGGCAATAATAAAACTGGTTAGAAAATCAATTTAAACAGCATTTGTACTTTACAGAGGGCCCCGTGACACTTACATTGGGAAGAGTTATGCTTTTCCAAATATGTGATCCACTTTTATAAGCAACTAAAAACCTGCTGTTCCAGCCACTCTTTCCAAGCAAGAATAAATGGCTCAACATCAATCTATTCTCACAATGCCTGCTACTTACAGAAAAAGTAGAAAGAACAGAAAGAAAGGAGATAACCAGCAATAATTGGGAAGGAAAGGCCAGTTTCTCATAACTGCTACATATTTATGATAAAAATTATTCCCTATTCTTTCTTTTTCATTTTTTTTTGTATTTAGGGCATGTGTTGTACAAAAGGGTAATTAAAAGGCATGAAAACCAAAATGCAACTCAAATTCCAATTTCAATGGAAATGATCAAGATGAAAGTCATTTAGGAAATTTAGTTAGTCTTGAAAAATGGGAAGGGACAATTTCCCTCTTATAATTATATTGAAAAAATAAATGTTCTCTTAATAATGCTGGGTGAACATGCCCATGATTCTCACACCCCCTATTGTGAATAAATTATTAAATATATCTCAGTACAACATTGCTTAATGGAAAAATGCTAGACTGAGAATCAAAAGACCTGGGCCTGAGTTTTAGCTCTGTCACTAATGAGTTTTGTGACCTTGGGTAAGTCATTACCTTTCTTAAATCTCTTCAAAGGATATTGCTTATTTTTAAAATGAGTAGTTTAAAGTAGATAATGTCAGAATATTCTTACCAGTACTAATGTTTGATACCTCTACACAAAAACTTGTATCATTTAAAATATTTTTTAATTTAAAAATTTATTGATGCCTTTTTTCACAACATTTCACTTTATTTCCCTGTCTAACCTTCCCTTGTAACAAAGAAAAATATTTAGGTGGACAAAACTGTGCTACCTATAGCCATTTCTGTAGTTCATCTCCTTGTAAGCTGGAATGTTGCATGAAGGAAACATGTTTCATCATTCTAGTATCAAGATAGTTATTTTTCTGATTAATCTGATTTGTCAATTCTTTAGTCTTATTTTAAATAACATTATTTTAGTCATATCTAATATCTGGACATATCTAGGTTTTGCTTTCTCTTTAATATATCAATTCATAGAGGTCTTAGGAACCACGCTTTAAATTTCCCTTACTGGTTAGTTTTCCATAAGGGTGGTATTATGTAAAAATGAGATCTTAATGCATTTGAAAGGCATTCTTCTGTGAATTACTATAACAGGAATCTGTGCAATTAATCATATTTCATATTTTTCAGAATGGCAGCCAGTTCACACCAGCAATAAATATCATTAAAAAATATGCTAAAGAACACTTTCCCCCCTCCTAATTCAGAGGAGTCTCATGTGATAGGATTATAGATGGAAAGCTGGAAGGTAATCTAGAAGTTATTTAGTTTTATACCCTTATTTGATCAAGGAGGAAAATGAAGTTTAGAGATTAAGTCCAAGGTCACTTGCATAGTGTCACTGTCTGGATTTGAACCAAGTTCTTCTTAACTAGTCTGGATTCTTTTCACTCTACTGACTTGCCTTAGTAAGATCAGTTAGGTTTGTTATTACCTGACTTTGGTGGTAAGCAGCTCAACATGTCAATTCTATAGTGTTAAATATAGGGTGGGATGATCAGAAAACAACAGCTCTCACTGACCTAGCACATCATGGTTTATAAAACATTTTCTGCATGGTGACTGTGAAGTAGGTAGAAATGACAAGGCTAAAGGTAGAAAGGTGATATAATCAAGCCTAAACGCATAGGGATGTGCATGAGAATGATAAATGGCAATATAATATATGTATATTTATGCAAATAATCATACAAATAATTTAACAGTAGAGCAATTAGTGTTCCCAAAGCAAGCAATTACTATTTGCAACACTGATGTTATCAGGGAACAAGGAAGATTGAAAGAAGATTGGTTGGTTCAGGCAAGTAATTTTTCCAGAACCTCTAAGCTAGTCATATGCTTTTTCAGCTTTCACACCAAGACTGAAAACTTCACTATGCTAAATACTTTGGTCATGTGAACATGCCTTTAGAAATGCATTTGGGGGGGGGGGCTAGGGGGTGTTGGCACCCAAAGTGAGACTGTTGTTGAAAAAAATGCTGCAAAACTGGATGGAATTGACATATTATCATTAAGTGACAGCCATAAACACACAAGAGTAAAAATGATCATGTCTGGTGAGTCAAGTGAGCTTATATTTTATCCCTAAAACTCCAAATTAGTGATTTCAAGTGATTTTTACAGAGAAATGCTATGAATGCTATATAGAGAGAAGGCAAAGGAATATTATAAAATTATGGTTATTTTTCGTTCCTCCAATTAAATGTAGAGAAATACTTTCTCTTTTACTTCTGTTTCTCCTTCTTAGGGGTAAGGATCACAGTTTGAACTCTGAAATTCTTTTACTATTTAACCTTAATCTTACCTCCTATGTTTACCTCAAATAAAATGTCCTTGATATTACCTATAAGAGTGAGGAATTTACTCTGTCAAAATCAATCCACAATTGTTAGGGGGTCCATTAGAGAAATTTTGTATCAAGAAACAGTCTAATTAAATGGAAAGGTAAATGGGTGGTTAGAAAGAGATTTGAAATATAGCAAATTATAACAAATATAACAAAATATAACAAGCTAGATTTGAAATATAAACTTCGATGTCACATGCTATCATTTACTAGTTGGTGGGACATTGGGCAAGTCATTTCTTCTTTTGGGACCTTAGTTTCCTCATCTGTCAAAAAGCATTATATTAGATGATTTCAAAGTTCCTTCCAAGACTCGGTTTCTTTAGGCTTGAGCCTAGAGTAAACTTTCTAATCCTATGGGAATACCAGTGACATTTTATATGAATTTAGGTAAATGCAGGAGGAAAGATTAAGGTTAAGTAGTAGAAGAATTACCAAAATAAAAGTATGGTGAGATCCTAAAATGAAGGAAAATCTTTTTGGTGGCATTTCTAAGTAGTTGAATAGAGCTACCACCTGTCTAGGAGAGAAAAGGTATAGCCTAGACTGGAGGCAGAGGAAATAGTTGAAAGGTCTCTAGAGGTCCCCTTTAGTTCCATGATTCTGTCTAGAATGATGAAAGAGAGCAAAAATATGCCTGAGGAGTTGCAGCTCATTACTGGGCAGAATGAATAACCAAAGTGTAACGCTAATTCTTTACACTTCTCCATAGTTACTACTGGTGTAATTTCAAATCAGTTTAAATTTTCTCCCTCATTTTTGAACTCTGAATAAGTAAAGACCTAAATATCCCCGAAACCTGAGATAAACCACATTCTCTATAGATATAGCCTAAAAAATATTTGACATGAGATAATAAGAAGAGGTGGTAGAGCAATGAATGTAAACAGTTTTTTACTCAGTGTACTTGGGCCAAAGCAGTCAGTCAGAAGTACTAAAAAGTTGGGAAATGCTTTTTTTTTTTTTGTGAATGGGAAAATATATAATTTTCTTGGTAGTCTACGGTAGACCTATAGGTTTCTGTCAATATTGAAACACCATTAAGTGAGTTGAATTATTTCATCTTAAGTATTTGATTAACATTAGTGCACCCATCTGGTGCTCTAGCCCATAGAAGACTGCAGTGGTAAAGATTGATGGCTATGATGATAGTGAGAGACACTGAAAACATGCTCATGCATGTGAGCCATTACCTTTCGCTGTATGCCAAAGCTACAAACCTCCAGTGTGCTCATCTACATTTCATTCCTGTTGAGATAAAACATTACTCCAGAACAATGCCTTTCCCACCAGCTATCATTGTGCTAGAGACATCAACACTGAAGTGTAATAATTGTCATTGGTATTTTCCCAAATCTAATGCTTATGTTTAATTATTGTTTAGTCCACTTTAAAGCATATGCCAAGAATGCAAGAAGATAATTGAAATTCCAGCCACTTCATTTGCTAACCTGCCAATGCCCTTCACAAGACAGTTTATTCACAGTCAAAAAAGGTTTATATCCTTAAAGTTACTTCTCTAGAGTCATTTCTTCAATGAAATCTGACCCCCCCCCCCATACAATTTCAATTCTTTAAAATGAACAACCAGAGGGGTTTGGGACAGCTCCGATTTACAGTGAAATGAAAAAGGATTGGCCATTGTCCAAAAACATGGGATGCTGCTAAGAGCAGCAGGATGATATTTGCCCAATAACCCTGTTGAAGTATTGCTTTCCCTCACTACTTTTTCAACGTGTAAAATGTATTTTTTCAAGGAGATTACCCACATAACCATTCTATGGGAGAGCAGCAAGAAAATCTGAATTACATCAACTTAGCTAAAGCTGCTAGGAAAGATGTGTTATAAATATCCACCTTATGCTGGATTTCATTTTGGTCACCGTGTGCTGGGTCAGCCAAAAGTCTGGGATTATCCAAATGTCACAAGAAATGTTTGCATCAATTTCAAGTATAAAGGATAATTAGGCACACAAATTATACTTTATGGAAACATCAGGCTTTCTCATATGGAGACAGCCAGAGAAAAGCACAAAGAAAAGGAGGATGCCATTATGTGATTCTATTATTTTCAAAATGCAATAGTAGAATCATAAGGTTAGAAAGAAATATAGCCAGTCATCTTGTCTATTCCCTTTGCCTCCAGGCAGGTCTGTGCATAAAACCAGACTATTTAGATGACTGTGCTATTTTTAAAGATTGCTATGGAAGGAGATTCCATAATGATATTGGAAGCTTCTTCCCAAAAACTTTATAGTTCTTTCTCACACCCCAAATGAATATTTCTACCCTGTTTATCTCCCCCTCTCATCCTACTCTCTTCCCTTCCTATATGCATTCCCAAATGTATGTATGTATATCTGTGTGTGGAGGTGTGTGTATGAGAGAGAGACAGACAGACAGAGACAGACAGAGACAAAGACAAAAGAGCATCACAGAGAGAAATGAAGAGAGAGAAAAAGAGAGAGAGTAACAAGACAAACAGATGATATACAGACATGGAGAGAATTCTCAAAATTATAAATAATTGAATGGGTGATATTTGAAAAGTTTATTTTTCTGTTAAGTGTTTGGAATTTAGATTTTATTCTTCCTAGAAACAGTTTCCTCAATGATAGTTAGGTTCCCAGATTACACTATAAAATCTCATTTAACTTATAATGTAGCTGAAACTATAGAATTAATAGTACAATAGAAACTAATAACCACTTACACTGGTTTCTGTGGAAAACGTGTTCTGATTTTTCAGCTTGAGGCTCAAAGAAAATATTTCACCAGTCCCAGAAGTGAATGAGAACAGGAAAAAACTATAACCCAGAATCTCCTCTTCATCCCTTGGTATTCTTATAACTACCCTCTTCTCTTGTGAGAATTGCAGAATGTGAGCTAGTGGCTTTTCCTTTCCTTTCCCATTTCCTCCTTTCTTTTCCTTTCCTTTCCTTTCCCTTAGTTTCAACTTCCAAGTATGAAAAATGGCTTATACTATCTCTGTGTTCTTTATGGATCAAACATCTAATTATTTGTCCCCCCCCCCCTTATTATTCTGTCTTCAGAGAAGTATAGCAACACAAGATTGGCTAACAGGTAGTGATCTTCCTTCCTTCCTTCCTTCCTTCCTTCCTTCCTTCCTTCCTTCCTTCCTTCCTTCCTTCCTTCCTTCCTTCCTTCCTTCCTTCCTTCCTTCCTTCCTTCCTTCCTTCCTTCCTTCCTTCCTTCCTTCCTTCCTTCCTTCCTTCCTTCCTTCCTTCCTTCCTTCCTTCCTTCCTTCCTTCCTTCCTTCCTTCCTTCCTTCCTTCCTTCCTTCCTTCCTCTATTTATCTAGTTTAGGAAATTATAGATGCTAGGTGAAGGAGGGATTGTAATCTGAATCAGTGGAGAGAGTAATCAGATTGACAAAATAACACCTTTTAAAAAGTACTCTATCATCTTATCATGGATAAATTATAAATGATCAGTATGGTTCTCTTTTTGTCATTTTTTAAAGAATGTTAAATCACTCATCACCAAAAGGTTCACCTCTTGGTGACAATTTTCTTAATTTTGGCCACAGAAATTTATATCTTTTACCCACTAAGAGCTAGATGTATCATATTATCCACCCACAGAGAAAAAATCAGAAATCTTTGAAAACTGAAGTAGTTAATTAGATATATGTGTACTCAATTGAGATATTTTAATTTGAAAGATAAATAGATCTAATTAATTTAATACCAAATACATGTTTTCCAGTTGTGGGGTAGGAGGGTTCTTCCCTTCACATGCGGAAATTGTCTTTCTTAAATAAAACTAACCTTATACCAATTAGAGATCGCTCAAATAGCCATTAAGAAACTGTAGGATGAAAACAGGTAGGATGGGGAAAAACAGTTCCTAGTATATGTCATTAATGTTAGAGGTTTACAAAAATGTTAATTTGTATAGGAATATAGACATAAACAATATAAGATGTTTAACCCAAGTCCAGGCAGAAGTTAATTTCCTGTTTCCCATTTCCTTAACAATATACAAAAGCAGAGTTCCTCCCTAGAGTTCCTTAGTTTGCCTCAATTAATAATTTCACATCATTAGCATCCTAATCATCAATTATGATCAAGAATGGTACTAGAAACCAGGTCATGGTTATTAAGCAAATAATTGATTCTATCTTTTTACAAAAATAACCATGTTCAAGAACATTATGTTCAATGTTATAATTCATATCACTTTAAAAAAATTAAAAGTTAAAAACTTTATAAACTTTTCACTCTTCAACATGGGTCATTTTTATAGCCACTGTTTTACAAATGAGGAAATCAAGGCATAGATTTCATTACAGTTCCAAATTCAGGAAGAGATCAGAACTCAGACTTTACATTATATGTTTTCTTCAAAAATTAATTAGGGGGGGGAGTGCAACTAGGTTGCACTGTAGATAGAAGGTCAGGCCTAGAGTCAGGAAGACCTGGCTTCAAATCTAGCCTCAGATACTTCCCAGGTGTGTGACCCTGAGCAAATCACTTAGCCAGAATTGCCTGTTCCTTACCACTTTTCTGTCTCAGAACAGATACTGAGTATCAATTCTAAGGCAGAAGGTAAGGGCTTAAAAATTAATTGTGGTTAATTTCAGAAATTCATCTAGAATTCCTACAACTTCTGAAGAAAACCCCAGACCTGGAGTCATGAGGTATGGGTTTAAGGCTTAACTCTGGTATTCATTAGGTGTGTGACCATGGAGAAGTCACCTAATCTATTTCCTCTACTTTCCTCAATTGTAAAATATATAAACAATATTTATGATATTCATTTCATAGGGTTGTTTTGAGAAAAGCATTTGATATGATAAAATGCTACAAAATATGGAAACATTTGATTTTTTCTTCTTTACTTTTATTTTTTCTATTTCAGATTCTGGATTTTTTTTCTTTTTGCATCTTCTTTCTTTCTCTTTCCTCCTACTTTTCCTTCCTTTTTGGCCTTTTCTGGGCAGTTGGGCAGCACAGTAGACAGAGTGCTGAGCCTAGAGTCAAGAAGATTAATCTCCCTGAGTTCAAATGTGACCTCAGACCCTTACTGTCACATCACCCTGTTTGCCTCAATTTCCTCATCTGTAAAATGATCTGGAGAAGGAAATGACAAACCACTCCATTATCTTTGATGAGAAAATCCTAAATGAGTCATGAAGAGTTGGGCAGGACTGAAAAACAATTGAACAGTTTTGCTCATTCACCTTCTTGCCTTCCTTCCCCTGCTTCATACCCTGGAACTTGCTTTTTACCCATTCCTTCCATCTCTCTCAATTGTCTTCTCTCTTCCTGACCCATAGCACTCCATGCATATTGATATTTCCTTTTACAAAATAAATAGCTATTTGATGGCTTGGCCCTTGGAGACATTGAGGTGGATTAATTAAGATATTTAAAAAAACAATTGGACATTTCCTGTGAGATTTAGCCAAATTTTAAACTTGATTTGAATGATTTAAAATATATTTATCAAATGTTTTGACTTCTACTCTGATTCTCTTTGCTGCTCTGCAGTAGAAACTTCTCAGAGGACTAAGGCAATATGAACATCCTTTTATGTAACACCCAAGATGAGAATTCTTTAGAGTCAATTCACTTAAGACATTCTAGTGGAGCAGAAAGTCATTTTAATTAAGCTCTCCTTAAACTTGCAAGCATGATGAACTTTTTCTCCAAAGAGGGAAGGAAAAAATGGGATTTTCCAGGGAGATCAAGAAATAGACACAAAAGAGTGAGTTTTTTTGTGAGGTGGATTTTTTCCCGACTCCTAATCTCACAGCTCTAATCTGATTGCTTTGAAAAGAACAGAAAAAATACACACACACATTCAGGTGTCTCAAAAGTAGAAGCCTTGAGGTGAACCTCAACTCAGCTTCCTCTGAAACTGCTGCTGTGAGACATAGTTGCCTAATTATTTTCTGCAGACTGATGCTGGGAATATATCCTCTCACTTGAGCAATGCGCTATAAATCTCCCTGGATAAACAAAACTTCCCCCATACTTTCAACACTGCCTCACATAGATATGTATTGGTTCCTTGTTTTGTCTTTTATTCAGCTGACAATGATAGGGAGTGATTATTTGTAGGATATAGGTTGGAAATGAAGAAATTTGTGCTTACCTGATACAGGTGCCACCATTCCGGCATGGGTGATAATTGCATACTGGTACATTGCAGTTCTCAATATTTTTTCCACTTAGTGCTTCATCAATGATGAAAAGTTCTTTGTTGTTCACTTGGAATTCTCGGATGCAGCCTCTATACCCGTAAGTCTGTCCCATGTTCTCATGAACCTTAACCTTTGCTGGGATGTGTCCAAGGAATATTGATCCAAAATTTCCCTATGGAAAATGTGATTAACAAAAACTTAATTATAAGTGGT
The DNA here is from genome assembly GCF_027887165.1 of Monodelphis domestica. Taxonomy (NCBI): domain Eukaryota; kingdom Metazoa; phylum Chordata; class Mammalia; order Didelphimorphia; family Didelphidae; genus Monodelphis; species Monodelphis domestica. The sequence goes on from NC_077228.1 coordinate 312,063,111, forward strand.
TTTTAGAGTATAGATGAAGGAGCAGCAACTAGGTAGCCCAGTAGAAGAGCATTGGGTCTGAGGTCAATAAGATTGAATTAAAAGCCAGTCTCAGGAAATTACTGGCAATGTTATTGAGGACAAATCATTTAACTTTGTTTGCCTCTGTTACCTTATCTGGAAAAGGATCTGGAAAAGGAAATATCAAACCACTCCAGTGTCTTTACCAAGAAAACTTCAAATAGGGAAATGAAGAGCCAGATAGGACTGAGAGCTACACAATACAAATAAAGCATATTTGATTCATTGCTATGCCCTGGTAGACTAAATGCTTTCTTTAAATGACCAAGTATCTATGAAACACCTGCCATGTGTCAGGCACAGGGCTAAATTCTAGAAATATCAAGATTAAAAGTGAGACTATCTATCCCTACTGATGAGGAGCTCAAATTCCAATAAAGGACCCAACACAGAGAGGAAAGGAATTTTAGCCCAGAAAGTCACAGGGACCACAAGTTGAGACAAAGGGCATGAGATGATTATTCTCTTGCCATTAGCAATGATGTACTGATTTAATTATTGTTCCCATTGTGAAAGTAAGAGGGAAGTAGTATGAATTTTTGTGGAATGGGGTGTGGGGAGAGATGAGGAAGGGAATACCAAGATAGGGAGGTCCTGGTGAAAGGCTGGACAAGATGTAAAACACAGTTTCAGGATAACTAGTTAGAGTGAATTAAAATAAAAATGAGTTTTTACTCACTCATTCAGGAATCAGAACAGTTCTTCCCCAAGGTGAATTATTAAGGCTATGTGGATTAATTCCATTGGATGAGAAGATAGTGGGGAGTAAGTCTCTGTAGGTCTAGAAGCAGAGGGTTGCTTTTGTTGCTAGGGAAAAGGGGGAAATGGCAGGACATAAGGCATGACACCTTTGAAGGATAGCCCTTGGTGTCTGAGGGGATGTCTATATGTTTGTTTTGTCTTCCTAAGCACCATATTAAGTTCTTCAGAGGTCAGTGATGATGCACTACACATCTGTGTATTCCTCAAGGCTTTGAATATGTCAAGAACATTGTGTAGGTCCTCAACTTCAAATGACCTCCTGCCATTTAAACTGCACAAATTCTTAATATACTAATATAATAATAAAAGTGCTATTCCAAAGTACTGATAGTATTACAATTTCTACCACCACCAAAAACTATCTGATGACCCACATTCATACAGGGTTATAGGGTTTACAAAATCCTTTCTTCCCAACTTCATAAGGTATTTAGCATAAGTATTATTATCCCCATTTTTTATATGAGGAAAGTGAAGCTTTTAAAGGTTAAGGGACTTGACTATGATCACATAGCTACAAAGTGTATCTAAGGAAGACTATCAAGTAAAGCATTCCCAACTACAAGTTGAATACTCTACCTACCCCGGCATAATGCTTCATAATTTCTACATCACTGAATATTTCTAATGATATTTCACATTATTTGCAACTTTTGGATTTACAAAGCATTTTCATGTCATACAGAAGCTATTATAAGGTCTTTTATTGGCTAAATCTTTTGTTTTTCTATTTCAATTGAAATTTAAGGGTTCCAAGGATTTTTATTTTATTTTGTTTTCATCACTCAGGTATCTTTTCATTACCTTCAAGTGGATGACTTAGTGCCCAGATTTTCTGCTTTCAGTACCAATTCAATATTGATGTAATCTTCCAGTGTTTTTTATAAATTTTCAATAATTTTCCTCAAATTACTTTTGCCATGGTTCTTCAGAGTATTGATAAACAGTGTCCCATTTCATCCTATTATTTTCATTGTGGCAATGACCACAATGTTGTTGTACTTGACTTAAAATGCTTGCAGACTCAAATGTTGAAGGAGAACATACTATTCATAATGGTTATAAGAATTATCAATTTTAAAAAATTGCTCCATTTTGGTCTAATTTATTTATTAGTTGAATTTGTATGATGAAACTCAAAAGTGATTTTTGAATTTTCAGTTTAATTATGCCCATCTTCTTAAATGCTTTGAGAATTCAGCATTATTTTTCCATTGATTTCATTTTTATGTAGCACCTATGGGTGGATTGTGCAGTTTTAAAAAAGCCTCATCCATCTAGCAGTTAGCCACATACGTTTTTATATTTATTCTCTCTATTTTACATGCTCTTATACATCTATTTACTTTCTCTCCTCCAGTCAAAAAATTAGCATCTTGAAAGTAGGGATTATTATTATTATCATTTGTATTTATATCCTAAGTGCTTTATGCAGTTCCAGGCATGAAGTAATACAGGCTTGTTGGTTGAATGAATGCCTTGAGATTATTCAGGTTATCCTTCTCCAGATTGAGCTCATTATTTCATTAAATATGGGCATGGGAACAAAGTTATTTCTGACAATTGAACCATTTAGCAAAGTATTGTATATCTAGAACTGATGATATAATTAACAAAAGTAGAATGCTTATGATTAGTAAAATCTACTTTTAATTGTTATGATGTGCTACTGTCACATAAAATAAATATATTCAGTCCTATTCATGTCCACTGACAGCTTGACCACTGCAATAGTTGTGGTATCTTTACCAATATATTTTTGGGGAAGTAACTTATTGGAATTTATGATTTATTCTGATGCATCATGGCTTCTTGTGGTACCATAAAATGAAGACATAGTAATTGTCACTGATTTCCATATTAAGTTAATCATCATGATTATGATTGTTCTGAGTAGCAAAAGGTTTCAAACCTGTATCATATCACCTTTTCCTAGGTAGGAAACAGTTACAATATGCTAGTTGGGGTCCCTATATCATTAAAATCCAGTTGGGCAATATTCTTGTCTTATCTTCAAGGCTCAGGGGAAATAAAGAATCAATGAATCAATAAATATTACCAAATGCCTAGTATATTCCAGCCTGGTATGTGCATTCAGTAAGCTAGGAGCCGGGGAAGCAAATATAATGAATGAAATAGTTACTACTCTGAATTAGCTTACATTCTAATGGAGGAGACAACAAAGACATATACAAATGTATTCAGCATAAATATATAATTAATAAACATACCTATATCTATATAGAAGTAGACTTATAGTTACAAATTCTACTTATCCAAAAAGCAATAAAAAGATGCATGTTGTATTTAAGTAGGATGCAACTTGCTTTTTTTTTAATTTTATAGTATTTTATTTGATCATTTCCATGCATTATTCATTAAAGACAAAGATCATTTTCTTTTCCTCCCTCCCACCCCCCGTAGCCAACGCGTGATTTCACTGGGTATCACATGTGTTCTTGATTCGAACCCATTGCCATGTTGTTAATATTTGCATTAGAGTGTTCATTTAGAGTCTCTCCTCTGTCATGTCCCCTCAGCCACTGTGGTCAGGCAGTTGCTTTTCCTCGGTGTTTCTACTCCCTCGGTTTGTCCTCTGCTTATGGATAGTGTTTTTTCTCCTAGATCCCTGCAGATTGTTCAGGGACATTACACTGCCAAAAAAGTGCCACAATGGACAATATTGGGACAGGTATGACAAAAAAATGAGGAATGTAAGTCACACAAAGAGAAGAAAAGAAAATAGATGGAGAAGCAGCTCTAATGGTTCATTGGAAATTCAGAATCAGAAAGAACAGGGGGAAAGGAACTATCTTCAGCTTATTGGCCCAATGGAAAAGGATCTTCAAAGGAAGACTTCAAGTGATTTCTATTGATCTATTGATACAGGTAGAGTTCACAATGATACATACATAGATCTTTAGAAGGTTCAAGATATGTGGCTTACTTATTTATCCCTCACCCTAACAATCTGAACAGGAAAGAACTTTCTGTTGTGGGGACAGTGGCAGAGGCACAAATCTCTACTCCATTTGTTAGAATCCCAAATGAATGAAGAAAAGAAAGACATTTTTTACCTTCACCAAAAGACCATTTTATTTGCATGGTAAAGGAACTTCAAGTTTTATTGGATATATAGACCATCTTTCAATATGTAATGAGAGATTCAGTCACAGATTAGGATCATAACCATACATATGGCATGCCTATGCTCCACAGTTTATAATCATACCTATCAGTAATATCATGGAACATTAAGTGAAACATGTAAGAGTCTGATATGCTTGGCTTTAGTATTTATTAGTTAGATTAGTTCTAGGACTATCTCAGTGTCCCAAGAGAAACACTAAGGTTGAGAGCAGATCAGATGGAAAACCTTCTAAATAACATAGATTTTCCTTTCCCAAGACAGTACCACTTGGGAAAAAAATTGTTCATATAAGGGGCAACTCCAGAATCTGTTAGGCTAGAGCTGGTCATATACAAATGTGAACAACCAAGAGTATGACTAAGCAAGGAGAAGAAACAATGACCTTATCTTTGTGCTTAACTTTGTCTTGGTCACTGTCCTAGTCATGGTTCCATATTTGAGGAAATGGATCAATCACAGCCTGAATGTTCAGATAAATAATTCCTTTAAAAAGAACATTTCCACTAGCTTCCATTTAAAAGCAGGCCCCAAGATGATAAAAAGCAATCTAGGAAAGTAAAATCTGCTCATAAGGAGATTAAAAGCAGTTGGCAAGGAAGTGACATGGGGTCTCTGAAGCACCCCACCTAAATTCTAAAACTGCCTCTATATCTGCTTTGCCAAAGGGAACAAAGCTGGGTCTTTAGGTCAATTTACCAGAGGAAAAATTAACCCAAAGTGTTCCAGGTCTGTTGCTGTATTTTTACCTTACAATTGGGCATTGTGGAAATGCAGAGACGAACTCCATCTTCCACTATTATGCTATTGTCCTGCCCTACAATAGTGCCTTTTCTGAATTATTCTCTATGAGGTAATGAAGGACTTCTGGAGTTGAAAAACTAGAAAATCATAGATCTCAAGGACTGTGGCCATTTTAGTTGAGGAAACCTTACATGGATGATGATTAAGTAAAATTTAGCTTTTGGAGTTTAATATTGGGAGGCACAAGTAATTCTCAATTAAGATCGAATATATACTGTGATAGAAAGACCTTGGGGCAGGAAGTCAAGGTCAAGGGAAAAAAATTAATCCTGAGGGTATTAGCTACCTGAAGGAATCTGCTCTAAGTCTTAAATAGTTAGGCACTTGGGACCAAGAGTATCCTGTTGTGGCTAGAAAGGCTTTCTAGCCAAAGACTAGAGTAAATAACACTTTATAAAGAAAAGGGTCCCTGAAGCTCCCCTTGTTTGGTTTCTCTGGCTAATGTAAGAGCAGGTGCTTTTCTTAAAGTGCTATTTCAAAAAGATCCTGGATTTGAACTGAAAAAGCTTAAGAGATGTCACAAGAGAGAGGAAATAGTCATGAAATCCAATTGAGGACAAAAATTGGAAGCAGAGAAAAGCTCTGTAGTCCTGAGTCCAGTAGGGCTGGACCTGGCAGTATCAACAGCATTAATGGGAGAAACATCCAAAACAAACCCCTCTTCTGGTAGAGACTATGTATCTTGTCTGTCCAGGAAAACACATCCAGTAAAAACCAATAGGTATCAGACTCACTAGGAGGGGTAACATGTCACCACTAGAAGGTTCCAGAATCCCAGGCCATGCTTGTTCTCTATGTGTGGACCTTTCTATAAGTGTATTCTTTTTTTATAGATGCTCTTCCATCCTTGTTACTTATATCCACTCTTCCCACTCACAATATATGCATTTATAGGAGAGTGTGCCCCAGGATTATGGGACAAAGATTACTAGTACTTTCCTTAAAATAATATTTTCTCAAATACTTTTCTCAATACTTTATCAAATACTTTAGTATTTTATCAAAGTTTTTTTTAGCTAATTATGATGTCTGGCTGACTACCAAAGCTAAATTTTTTTTAGGGACTTTTAAGCTAAGTGTATATGAACTCAGAATCTTTGGAACCTTAGAAAAACTTCTATTGGGGAACCCATCCTGAAAGTTGTGGCTACTTTCAGGTACTACAATTAGAATGCCTTTCTTTCCAGATTGGGTCCTTTTTGAACCTTGGTTTTAGGTTCTAATAAAAATGGCCTGTTTTGCTATTTCCCAAACTGAATCTTCCCCCTCTCACCTCTGTGGCTATCCACAGGCTGTTTCCCATTCCTGGAATGTACTCCTATCTCACTTCTGGCTCTTAAAATCCCTTTTTTTTTCAAGGCTCATCTTTTGTCATTTATGGGAAACCTCTCTCTGTATTCACTCCCTCAGCCTCAAATTATCATGTAAATATGTGGCTATTTCAGAGGAATATAAGACAAATATAAGGGAGGTACATTTTTTGTTTTGTTTATCATTGCATTCCTAGCACCTAGGAGGGTGATCTGTGCCATGCTATTATCCTTCTCTTTCTGTCCCCATGGACCAATTGTGCTTAATAAAATGTTTGTTGAATTGGGTTGGTTTGGGAGGATAATACTGATAATATCTACCTCATGAACTTGTTGGGAGAAAAGCAATTTTCTACTTAAAGTGCTATAGAACTGCATTTTGGAGACTGAAATAGGATGGAACAGGGTGGGGGAATCATGAATCATGTAACCATGGAAAAATATTCTAAATAAAAAATAAAAAAAATAGTATCAATTTACATTGAGGGGTCTTAGGAGGCCATGAAGAGATAATTTTCTTAGTGGGATCATTCAAACTACAAAAGTTTTACTTTATTTTTAATCACAAATATTCTTTCTTTTTAAAAACTTTGCTCACTGTTTTAGTATCAAATCTCAGTCCTAAGAGTGGCAAGAGTGAGGCAATTGCCGTTAAATGATGTCCAGATCACACACTTAGGATGTGCCTGAGGCCAAATTTGAACCCAGGGAATCCAAACTCCAGACCTGCTGCTCTATCCACTATGCTACCTAGCTGACCCTAACAATATTCTTTTAATCAATATTGATTAGATGAGATGCTAAGAGCCTACTAAGTGCTAAGCACTGGGGATATAAATAAAATGAATGAAACAATCCCTTCTTTGCCAGTCATTTTTAGCTCTTCTAATAAATTATTAACAGATCTTTTATCATTTAAAATTCATTACTCAAGGCATCTTGGAATTAAAATGAAACTGTAGATTCAGCAAGCTCATGGCTACTACCTCACTTTTTTTACCTAGGAATGTTTGTTTCTCTATATATTTATAAAATACTTAGAACAGCAATACCTCACTGTCTTGACAAGTGTGCTGTTTTAGCACAAAACTAATACAGGATGGAAGCAGATCCTCCTTTCCTGTCAGTGTCAGGAAGATCTGAGAGAGTTTGCCTATTGGCCTATGCTGTAAAAAACAAAAACAAAAACAAAAACAAAACAAGCAGCCTTTAAAAAATGAGAATAGGTACGTTTTGCATCTCTTCTTGACCTGGAAATCTGAGCTTAATTACAGCGATGAGCTGCCATTGATGACACAGTTAGATAACCATTGAAATGGTTGACTGGATCTATCCCTAGACTCAATTAGTCAAGCGATGCCTTTTGTGTGGATAATCATTCCAAAGGAGACAGGTCTTTCAAATAAGTCTTTTCTAATAACCTCTTATGAATTAGACTATACCAGATCTAGTTTGACAGATATCATCTTACAAGATAAAAACCACAGAGAGCAGATGTGGACAATCAAGGGGAAATTCTTGGAATAATAAAAAATATACAGGATAACTTGAGATAAAAGGCATCCACATCTGATAAAAGTTAAATAATATAAAGTGAATACTCTATCCACCTCTTCTGAGATTCTCTTTACATCAAAGCCATAGGTTCTTTTTTTCTAGTTATTTAGGAATAATATAATATGCTGTGTTAAAAAACTTTTGAAAAACAGGAGGAGCATGAAGATACTGTTAATATTTATCCAGCAAAAAAAATTAGTGAAATCCTATAAGTTACAGTTGTAGCACTAGAGAATGTCTAAGATCCAAGGGAATAAGGTCCATAGAATTTTAGGCTTTTTTAACAAGTAAAAGAATTGTTATTTGCATAGGACAAGAAGGCTGATGGGAGGAAGTTAAAACGGTTTCCTCGTCACAGTGTCACTCAGTTTTTTTCCCCATTTGATGAGGTAGAGCCCTAGGGACTTTTTTTTTATGAGCTTTTGTATCAGTACTTGACAAAATCGAACAACCAAGTGAGCCTATGAGTATCAGTTAGGAGATAGTTGACCTGAGAGACTCAGGAGATAATAGAGGACAAGGCAGATCACAGGAAAGTCAACAAAGTTAGAGCAGTTAAAACAGAAGAGTCAATTCAACAACAAAAATGATCAGTATTATGTCCCTATGGTAGGCATTATGCTGGGCGTTGGTGATGCTGACAAAAATAAAACTCTATTCTCAAGTATCTTATGTTGTACTTGGGGAAAACATACAAATAAGTAAATATAAAGTAAGTGAAATACATACAAAATAATTAACTAGGGAGTATTAACAACTGAGAGAATCCAGGAAAAGTCCCCTAAGGAGATGGCACTTCTGCTGTCTTGAAGGAACCTAGATATTCTAAGAGGTAAAGGTAAGAAGGGAGAATATTCCAGACATGGGAGATAGCTTGAGCAAAGCCATAAACCTGGAAGATAGAATATCTTATATATTGAGCAGTAAGAAACTGTTTGATCAGAATGTAGAGCACTTGAGGGCAAATAACATATAACTGGCCCGGAAAGATGGGTTGGAAACAGTTTGTAAAAGGGCTTTAAATGCCAAACAGTGAAGTTTGTATATGTAGCTTAGTGGCAGTAGAGATCCTGTAATATTTCTTGAGTAGAGAAAGTAACATGGCCAGACCTATGATTTAGAAAGATTACTTTGGAGCTGTGTGAAGAAAAATTAGAGAGAGACAAAACGAATGCAGCAGACCAAAATAGAAGGGAATTACAAACAGAAGATTTCTAAGGAGATCTCAGAGGTCAGGTCTGATGTTAGTTGGGGTGCTTTTATTTTCTAATAAACCCTAACTAAGAAGAGTTTCATAAATATTGCCTGAGAGGACTCTGAGAAAGCGAAGAGAGATTTATAGTATTGCCTAAGGCTACCTGATGACAGGAGAGGCTGAGTTATCACAGCACCTCCAGGATCTTGAGGGCAGAGTAATAAGTGGTCCTGAAGATAGCGACATTGGTGGTCACTAGAGTTGAAGATCAGTAGGATGAAAGAGTTCCAGTCCCTCTTCTCCATGTATAAGGTTTAAGAGTCCCACAAGGCTATAGTGGATTTTGGAGATGGCTGAAAGAGCTGTTAAAATAGTTATGGTCTTTTCCTACATGGGAGAGGCTTAATATTAGAGCATCTTTGATGGATGGAGGATAGAATATTAAACAACTGAATACATCTGTATACTTGAAGATAAACTGGAACAAAAATATGATATCTGGCAGACTTTCCAGAGGAAAATGGCAAGATGGAAGCATCCTAAGAGAAGCAATTGAAATGTCATGTAATACCTGATGGTCATTGAAAGAGACCAATACATGAGAGAAAGCACATTCAACAGAAATCATCAATGAGTTCAGTAAAAGCCATTTCTAGGAGCATGAGTTTCCCTTCCATATGACCATCATCCTTTATTTTATATAGGTGCCATAGACATAATTTTCTTGATGAGTTTTTCCCCTGCTCTTGATTACTATCTTTTTATTATTAACTTTATTTATTACTAACTTTTCTGATTAACAGAACATATGTATTTGTGGAAGGTGAGATCAAGATTTATAGAAGGAATGGTCTTTCTTTTCTACATATATATACGTATGTATGTGTGTGTACATGTGCATATATATATATACATATAATTAGGTGCCTAATCTTTTAATTTAGTTGGTTATTTGGCTGACTTGTAAAGGTAAACACATAGGTGGCAACTCATGAGCTTCAGTTTGGAGAGAATTCTAAAACACGGTTTAGCTTTCAAATAGCTTAAGAATCATCACCTCAGTATCCTCCAACTTGTATTGCTTCCAGCAAGGACCTCCTCTGTGTACTGGGTCAGGTTCAATTACTCTTTCCCACTTTTTCTTTAGTGCCAATTTTACTTCTTCAAGCAGCACATTTTGTATTTTGATGTTAGATTGCAATGGTAGCAGATCTATTGTCGTTGATAGAGAAAAGAGTTTGTTATATCAGTCTTTATAGATCTTTTTTATTTTTTCATCTTTTGGTTATTTTTCTTCCAGTATCATCCTTAAATTGTTTGAGCTAAAATTGTCTTCATAGGGATCTTTTTTTTAATGCTGTTAATGAGCACTGCAATGCGACCAAGTATTCCATGAAATAATGTCTCCTGTGGCCTTTAGATGCATGATGAAACCAATTTTGCCAGCTCCTTCATTTCTCTTTTTTAGGGAGAATTTGATAACTCTGCTTCCATTTAACTTTAACTTGCTTATATCTTCTGGTTTCATTTATGTTGAGAATGTCAAAATTGATTGATTCAGTGTTTCCGGAATTATACTGATGTGTTATGTAAGAAACTATTATCATATCAATTAATGAATGAAACATTTTAAATAAATTAATGATTAGGTGATTACTTATATTCCATGACTATGAAAGGGAAGGGGTAAAAGGAACACAGATTTATTATGTACCAGACCCTGTGCTAGTCAATAGTAGTAGTCTCTCGGTAACTGAGACACTGTGCTAAGCACTTTTCAAATATCTCACTTGATCTCCACAGCAACCCTGGAGGTAAGTGCTATTATTATTATTATTCCCATTTTTGAGTGGACAAAACAAAGCTGAGGCAAATAGTGGTTAAGTAACTTACCCAAGATCATATATGCAGTAAGTATCTGAAGTTACATTTGAACTCAGGTCTACATAAGATCCCAAATGTCAACCCAAGTGGTTCTAAGGCAGAAGAGGGTTAAGTGCTAGGAAACAGGGATTAAGTAAGTCACCTAGCATACCTTTTAATGACTACAGAAAATTTCTCTTAGAAATATGCTGAACCAAAAAAAAATTCCACAGATTTCCAAAGTATAAATCTGTAATTGTCAAATAAACCAGGACTTAATTTGTTCCAATATACTGCTATGAAGTCTCATATTAAATAAGCTTAGGGCCAACTTTGTCTTTAGAATAAAAGAATTTTGATAATTTTGAATGACATATATAGTCTCCCTACACACACACACACACACACACACACACACACACACATACTCTTACAATGAATTCAATTTGATATAACAGATTTTGTCAGGGAGAAGTTCTTGATCTAAGAACATTTGAAAACAGTAGTAAATGATATTTTTTATATTTCTATTACGTCCCATACAAAGGTTTGTCTATATATCAAATATATAATATATTAAATGTTACTAAATTTTCTCCCCTTTATGAATTACGGTTTTTCTCAAGTAGATCACAGATAGGTTGCATGGTGGAAAGAGTGGTGGACTGGGAGTCAAGAAGAAATTTGGCCTCAGATGCTTACTAGCTGGGTGCCCCTAGCTAGTCACTTAAGCTTTATCTGCATGAATAGCCTCAATTGTAAATTATCAAAAATAACAGCTTCTATCTTCTAGAGTTGTTGTGAGCTAATATAACCAAAATGTAATATAATATAACATAACCAAATGGTATAATATCTGTCTAATAGTATTATTATTAACATAAATAAAATATTCTATAAAGCTACTTTTTCACTGGTTTCAAATAAATATGGCGCTCAAGTAGAACAATATAGCTAATTATGTCTGTAGAACCAGAGAAGTATTTTACAGTAATATCGTATTGCAGGATTACAAAAATAAACAACTCAGTGTTCAATGAATAAAATAGAGAGCTCATGACAAGGAGTTGACTGGAGTCAGAAAGATTTGGTTTAAATTCCACCTCTGACATCTCTTAAACTATACAATCTGGAGGGACTTGATTGACTTCTCTAAACCTCAAGCAAATCTACTAAGGTGCCCGTAGAAGTTTCTATATAGCTGAAATCCCAGATATTTGATTTACCCAGATGATGATGGGTAAAAATCAATTAAATGGAGTTAATAATCATTAACTTTACAAATTAAAAAATTGGAATGATCCGAACAGAAATAACTAACATTTGAAAACAGTTATTTTTGCTGACCTGAGCAGAGTGATGTGATTTCATATCTTTCTTCTGTAGAGTAGGATTTCCATTTACAGTCATTTCAATCATACAATCCCCTCTGGCATTGCCAAAAGGCAACATATAGCTAGAAGTAAAAACAAAGACTCATTATTGCTTATACTGTTTACTGGAACATATAATAATAACAAAATCAATCCAACACACATTCATTCAATGGCTACTACTGGTAGGACACTTTGCTAGGCTCTAGGGATGAGAGATAAAACAAAACAAATATCATCTCTGCCCTCAAGGAGCTTACTGTCTACTGGGGAATTCTTATCATATCCCTCATAATAACTTCTCCTTAAGTGAGGAAAACTTCTGCCTGGAACATAGAGCTGGAAGATGTTTCCTTGGGGAATATGTAAATTTTTAGGACAAGTAAAAAATGTTTCATTTTGAACAGTTCTATTTCTTTTCCTTTTTTCCTGCCTCCTATTCCATCACCTAAAATGCTTGCCAAAAAAAAAAAAACCAAAAAACCAAAAACCCTCCTACAACTTTACATGTGTGAATGGGTACTGATAAATTCTAAGTGTTAACTGTGGTTGGCATATGGTCTCCCTTGAGTAGTTGATTGTTGGACAAGTAACATCAGTGTTGAATAATACTAAACTCCCTGGGTAGAAATTTCCTCTTCTTGGCCTACAGGGGAAATAGGAATAGAATAAGAAATGAAAGGCTGCATACCTCTGAGCATTGAGATTATACTGCGATATAGCTATCACTACTTAGGAAGTATGCCATTAAAGTACTGTCTGGTACTGAGGCTCAGAGATAAAGAAGAATAAAAGGTTAAAGGAATTAATAAAGACTAGAAAGTCTACAAAATAATTGAATATGTTTTAGTTTTTTTCAAATTATAGAACCTAGTGCAAATCTAATAAATGCTTTGCCTTTTAAGCAATTTAGATATTTTAAGGAAAAAAATATAGCAGAAATGGCTACTAGCTCAACCTGTCCTCTACCCTTATGGCTTACAAAATGTGACAGAGCAAACTAGTACTATCTATAAATATAAATAACCTTTAATTTTATATGAATTTGTCTGCATTCTCACTTTATCTGAATTTATGAGACTAAAATAAAATTTTTCTCCCTATATCATATTTGCATTTTTTTTCCTTCACAGGTATATTTCTCTTGTCATGTCCTTCCTAAACTTCATCCTGATTGTTTTTAACAACAGATCCAGTTGACCAAAGGGCACTTTGAATTTGATCGACATTTAGATAGCACAACTTTTTCTGAATTGGCATCATCTGTAAACAATGCATACATGCTTAAATTTAGTTCACTGGCAAGAAATATGCCAAACATCTCAGAAGGCTAGGATTGGTCTCTGAAGAAAAATGCTACCTGTCATATACCTAAGATTTGTTCATAACACTTCTCTGAAAGTGAATCTCAATCTTTACTACTGTGTCATATTGAAAAGAACGCTATCCCTGAAAGTAAAGAAGCCGTGAGTTTGAATACTTTGAATTTTTCTTCTTATTATTGTCAGGTCACTCATTTTGAGGGAGATTGTAGAAATTTTATTTCTGATCCTATTAGATAGTCTTTTACATGTGTTGGTAGACTTAATGCCCCTGTAATTACTCATCACACGAGACAATAATAGCATCTATCTCATAGGACTACAGTAAAGCTCAAAAACGATAATGGATGTAAAATCCTTTGTAAACCTTAAAGTATGAAGGCATCATTATTATAATGATTGTGAATGATAGTGTGAAGAATGTAAGAGAAGGAAGGAAATAAGAATTTATTAACTTCCTACTATGTGTCAGGCATTGTTAGGTATTTTGTAAATATTGTCTCATTTGATTCTCAAAATAAACCTAGAAGGTAAGTGCTCTTATTTTCCTCATTTTCTATTTCAAGAAATAGAAGTAAATGCCCAGGTCATATAACTAATAAGTATCTGAGGCTGAATTTGAACATAGGTCTTCCTTGCTCTTGGCCCACAGTTCTATTTACTATGGCATCATTCAGCATAAACAAGATTATTAGCCATATAATTTTTGTAAAATCGAAGACAAAATTTTTGAGAAAAATTTCAGGAAAAGAAGCTCACTAACTCCCTGAATCAAGAAAGTGAACTGTTTGAAGAAAATGCCATAAAGAAACCTACACTGCATCAGAAGATACAGAATGTACTTTGAGATATAATTTATTGAATTGAAGGGGGTTCAACACATTTGTTCTGAATGTAAACTCTTATGCCAAAGGGGACTACCCCCAATTGGCTTTTTGTCAATGCGCCTAGCAAACACTGGTTTTGCTCTCTCTCTTATCTCCAACTATTGCAATTTCCTCTTAGAAAGTGCAATATTGTATGCACCTTTAGCTAGAAGATCTTTAGAGGTATTAGTTGGTTATGTTAAATGGTTCATTGGGGAGACTAGACTCCCAAAGAAACACAGGGGAGATTGTGAAGAGTGACTAAAACCGTCTTTGTCTATCAATCAGCAACTTTTAAGTTAATCGATCAAAAACTTAAGTACCCCTACTTAGTACCTTGCCAGTCACTAAATATGAGAGTTCACAAGACAGGTGCTAGAGTGGGTAACAACTTCAGAGGCCACTGCTCCCCTGGGCAGTGCTAGGCAAATTGAAAGACTGTGATTGGTTCCCGTAAAGTGGGGGAGTGACAGGAAGTGACATTGAGAATCAAACTCTTTGCTATCAATCAGCAACTTTTAAGTTAATATAGGTCAGGCATGTATTGACCTAGAAGAAAGATCCCATGTATGACCTAAGAAGGTACAAAGAATTCTTTAAATGGTAGTTCTAGAGGACTGAAGAAGCTGGTGGTACCAGTGGGCAAAGTGCTAGATTTGGAGTCAGGGAATACCTAGATGAAATCCTTCTTCAATCACTTACTAGTTGTCATGGAACCTCTCACAAATCCATTTTTTTCATCTGTGAAATGAGCAGATTGGATTTAAAAGCCTCCAAGATCCCTTCTAGCTCTAGTCTCAGTAGTCCTATGAGTTCATTAAGATAAATAAATAAAGAGAACAAGGTCAGAGTTACTAAATGAAGATGGTGGAGGTGATGAAGTCAGAGAAACCTGGAGGCAACTTCAGTTTTGTCTTAGACAAAGTCTCCACCTAGATAGGGTTCTTTTACTGTAGCATCATGCCAGTTGTGTAGACTCCTCCCCAAACTGCATTGGTGTTGTTAAAGATTCAGACACAAGAAATCATTTTGCAAAATTAGGCAATTGGAAAAAAAAGTTAGCATCTCCCCCACCTATGAGATGTCAGATTGTGGGCAAAGGATCCTAAGAAGATCTCTTGATTAATAAGCATGAATAAGGATCACAGTGAATGGATAAATTTGGAGCTATTTTCTTCAGAGGTCAGTAAGATTCATGCAGTTCCAAAATGACTGACCAATGTTGATTGGTACTATTAAAATATGATCTTTGTGCAGACAGTAAGGGATTTAGAGCAGATATGCTATTGGTGGTGGTGAACTGAACCACCATAATAATTAGATCATTATAAACTAATTTTACATATAAATAAAGGCTCAGCATTAAATATGAAAATTGGTATGAAAACTTCATCAAACATATACTTGAGAAGGGTGAAGAAGGGTAGAGGAAAAAAACATTTATCAATATTCTGGACACTGTTCTAAGCACTTTGGGCAGAAAAGGAGGTGGTCTTGTGGTCTGTTTTTCTAAATTCTATTCATTGCCTCTGACATTTACTTAAAAGAAAACAACCCTTATCTTCTGTCTTAGAATCAATACTCTGTATGGGTTCCAAGGAAGAGAAGTGGTAAGGGCTAGGCAATGGGGGATAAATGACTTTTCCCAGGTCATACAGCTAGGAAGTTCCTGAAGTCAGATTTGAAACCAGGACCTTCCATCTCTAGACATGGCCACCTAGCTGCCCCTTAGAATGTACATTTTCAAATGTGGAAGGATTAATTTCCTTAGCATTTTGTGCTAATGGCATTTCAATGTATCATCATCATAGTAATTTGTTACTCATTTAACAAGAGCTGAATGATTTTTAAGATACACTGAATGCTCTGTTGATAATATGGTAACCCAAGTCCTCTACTGCATATAGGTAAGAATTGCACATTATGAGTTCTGGTGCCATTGTGATTTTCATTGGTGGAAGTTTACACTTTAATGAAAGCCATTATCTACTGAAATATGGAAGTTCTGAGATATTCCACTGACATGGCTAAGTGACCTTAAGTGTACTACTTACAACCACACAAAATGGGCCCAATCACTCTCACCTCCTAAATGGTTGGTGAGAATTACATTTCTGTAAGCATCAGATTGTAGGGTTTTGCTTTCTTATGCAAAGTATTGCTTTTTCATTTTATTGATTATTTAATCCATTCACATTTAAAATAGTTAAGTATATAATTTCCTCCTTTTCTAATATTAGATTTTAAAAAGTTATGACTTTCCCCCCATTTTGCTGTTAACACAGTCCTATGTTTCTTTAGTTACTTTTCTTCAGTTTCTTTTAAGGTACCTGTATTCTCATTGGTTCTCTTTCTTTTACTTTTTTAGTCCCTCCTCTCATTTGGAATTTCCAAATGAGTTTCCAACCCCTCTCCCATTGGAATTTTGTTGATTAGTTCCTATTTCTCTCCCACTTTTAACTTGGTTATATAATTCTTCCTCTTGCATTTACCTTTGTACCTTTTAGTTAGTCACATAGAGTCCCTTTTAACTAGTCATATTGATTGTTTTTTTAATTTCTTTTTTTTGGTGCTTCTTTGCAAAAAGGATTTCTGTTTTTATATTCATTATCCATCCTCTCTTTCAGCCTCTGCTAACCCTTCATTCTCTGATTCATGGACTTTATAATTATTTAGTCTCTCTAGGGAATTATATTTTTAAGAGCAATTTAAGGATCGCTGGACTTGCCATCTGCTCTGAAGCTGTACTCTAAAGATCAAAGATATTCATCACTTTTGCAGTTAACTCCTCCTCTTCCCTAGATGTGTCCTCTCCAACTAAAAGAATGTAAGCTCCTTGAAAGCAAGGGTTTCATTTTCTGTTTGTTTCTCCAGTGTTTAGCACAATAAGGGCTTACTAAATATTTTTTCCATTAATTAGTTAGTTATTTTTAAATCTCTTACCTTACATCTTAGAATCAATACTGTGTATTGATACCAAGGCAAAAGAGTGATAAGGAGTAGACAATGGGGGTTAAGTGATTTGCTCAAGGTCATACAACTAGGATATGTCTAAGGCCATATTTGAACCCAGGACCTCCCATTTCTAGACCTGGCTTTTAAACCACCAAATCATCTAGCTGCTCCACTCCAATTTGTTTATTTATAATATCCCCAAATCATTCAGTGTTAATACTAAATCATGTTAGTAATTACATATTTTCTAGATGGATCTTACTTAGACTATGGAAAGTAGATAACACAAAGTGTTCTGAAATTTCTGGCAATCTTGTCTGTAGTCAAGAGAAAGAGCTGACCACAAATATTTATTGTAAAAGAGTGAAGAAAATGTGATCATAGACAGATTTGTTTAGAGTCTCTGAGATCTAGATCCATTCTTAGACCTTGTGCTTTTTAGCTATATCTTAGCATCCAGGCAGAAATCTTTCTGTGCATAGTTTCTAGTCACTTAAAGGAATAAAATGCACCAGCCACAACAGTTGGGCTCCTCAGACTTTGTAGTTCTGAAGACCATGGAAGTCATCATGCCCTTCGCTATATTCTGCCCTGATTAGAAGATATGTTTCCACACTGAGATAGGAGAAGATAAATACTATTTTATCCTTGTTGCATATACTTGCTGTGTTAGGTCTGAGTAGTAGTAGTCTCTCGGTAACCGAGGATGATGATTGTCTTTGTGCATTTTCATCTGTGGTGTAGATGAGTGTGCACAAAGACACTTGTGCGTGAAGGAGATTTAAGTGGAAAAGCCAATGCACAGAGACAGTCCCACTCTCGGCGTTGGAAGCCTGGGTCCATTGGCACAAAAAGTCATTACACCTGGAGACTTCCTCAGCTACATTGGACGGCCGTGTTGTCCTTTGTGCTCCAACATGCCCTAAGCACTCCACAGTGCTTTATGCGTCACCATCTCATCTGTTGAACTTTCTTATTGGTTTCTTCAGCCTGTTCTGCCGAAACAGTCTTCACATGCTGGGTGAGCAAAGCCCTAGTTCCCCAGGGGTCGACGACCCGATGGCTACCCTCACAAGGTTTAGCCAGCCTGTCGAAGCCGTTGCCCGGGGTGTGGCCGCTGCCACATGCTAGCAGCTACTGGGAGCCACAAGTGAGAGCTGGGTGTCAGGTGGGGGTCAGAGGCTGGAGAGCTGCCCTAGGAGGGCACGACAAGCCCTCCATACCAGAGATACTACCCCTCCCTGAACACCCCATACCTCCTTTTATTACATGTTTAATAACTTTTGAGTGTCTCATTTCCTGCCAACCTTGAACCTGAACTAAGAGAGTACTGGTACTAGAGTCACCTCCAACAGGGGTACCATAACTCATCTGAAGAGTCAACACAATTTGAAAGCACAGTACAAGTTTAGTTACTTCTGACTTGTGAAAAGAAGAATGGAAACAATAACAACCTATTAGAAAGTAAACTTGTTAGAATCCTCAGAGGGTGAACGTTGCTTTGATGACTTTAGACTGGGGCTTTGGGGTAAGCAACAACTGAACTGGTTCCTACTTGGTCAAAGGCTCATTTATCTTCCTCATTTTTGAGTTAGAGCAAATGATCCTAATGAGGTTGAACAGCTCTAAATAATTCTTTTCTTTTGGCAGTCCCAGCTCAACCATTTCAAATGAGCAGATTTTTCCATCTGAGTTCCCACAGCTACAAACATAAAAGCATTTATATGTGCCATTAATGAGATTATTCTGAAGCTTGTCAGGTAGAATGGCATAACTTTAAAGTGGCAATAAGAGAGGTACACACTTGAAAAAGTAAGTGATTTTCTTTTCAAGAGGGTTGAAAATTCCTGAGCTCTGTTTTCCCTATATTCTCTTCATTGTCTGGAGACTGACTTTTTAAAGAGCAAAATGGTAAAGAATGTGTGCTGAATATGGATGGTTTAATTTTGATGGTTTTCTTGGTGATTCCAGCTTATAAGGCATTTTAATCCATCATCATCATGGTGTGTGTGTGTGTGTGTGTGTGTGTGTGTGTAGGCGATCTCATTCAAAATGAGATAAAGTTGGATGAACTTGTCTTTTACAGAAAGAGGTGGCACAGATCAGAAGGATGATCTTCCCATTTCCCTTCTCCCTACCTCCAAAGTATGGATGCTCTTGACGTGTCAGATGTGGAAGTCAGAAGCCTCAGTGACATCATACCCTCTCTAGATGGAATGATTTTCTGAGCTCTCATCGGCCTTTCGCAGGAGGGCACACTCAGCACTGTTCACACATAATTACAGGAGCCCGACAGCTCCGAAGCAGTGCCGGAACAATAATAGCTGTGTCGCAAATGCAGCTTCTAGGGGATGTGCTACAAGATTGATGATCATACTATATCCAGGTGCAAAACATAAATGTGCATTTCCCTTGTCAGCAGGCTTGGCTATTATGCAACTAATCATGGCATCTTGTCTGTTGTGGATTTTGGATAAGAACAAGGATAAACACAGGGCTTACTAGCCGGTTTATTTCTTCTTAATAGAGAGAACTTTTTTCCAGAAACATCCCTTCCTGCCCCTGCTTTCTCTGTGGCCCAACCCACCAAGTTTGTTAAAGTGATTAGTTTCAATGTGTTCGGTAATGGAATTAATCTCTCAATGGCTGTTTATCGAATTGCTAATATATAACTACTTTAGCATTTACCAAATGTGACTCTCTGGCTGGCTCTGACATAAGGGGGTGGGTATAGGCATTATAATGGATTAGGCTAGCCTTGGAACTGTTATTAAAAGGGATCTTTTTAAGCCAGCATTAAGATAGAGACATTTTAAATTCAAATGTTAGCAGATATAATCTCCTTGTTCAAGCAAATGTTTTACCTTCTCCTGTGACAGTTGGCTGTGAACGAGGAGGGCAGAACAGGAATGCGGCATGCAGTGGGCACAAGGTGGCAGTAATGCCACGCCACAGAGAGAGAGCATTAACCAGGGCATTCAGCAGTTCCTGGGAGCTGCTGGGAAGTCTAACTTAGAACCTAATTGATAGTGTGATTGTTTTATCTTCCTGTTTATAACAAGGAGAATATAGTAAAATATTTTAAACTGGTTACATAAGCAGCAATATGGATAAAGATGTCTGCGGATGTACAGCTTTCCAACTGACTTATCATGCACCTAATGCAATCAGGAGAAAAAGAAAATTCACAATGATGTAAAACTACTTGGGAAAATGCAGCTTAAATAATACTTTAGGATCCTTCTCTGATGCCTTCCACAATATTCATATTTTTGGAGTCACTGCCCACTGGCCTCTGCAATGTTTAAATGTCAAAATAGCATGAAAAAGGTCACGCTGAGAGCCAGGACCTCAGAAGCCCTGCTTAAAAAACCATCACTGGACAACCAGAATAATTGGTTGTTTATTCTCAAATGAAACAAATGGAGATGATAAAGGATCCTTTTCTCGTTTTCTGCAGCTATAGCCAAAGAGCTCTGGGCAGCCCAAGGTTTCTGTACTTTAATAAGCATCTACATCACCCTTCTCTCCCCTGGTGATCTTAGGCACGTGGTCGTTGGACTGAGATGGTTTTACTGAATTTCCCCTTCTGGTGGGCCGAAGAGGCCAAGCCCACTGGCTAACAAATTACAGAGGAAAATCAGCTGCTCTACCTGAGAAAATTTGCTCTTTAAAGACCAGTTTCTGCAAGGAAGACTATGTAAGACTGAATTCCTGGCTTCATTTACACCCTTGATTAACCAGAGCAGTTGTCAAGGGAACATCTAACCAGCTGTCAAGCCATATAGGACATTTTTCAAGAACAGCAATTTTACTTCTGACTGCACATTTTTAATTCACAAGCATTGGGATCCATAGTATATGCTACAGATACTTAACAATTTCCTGGTAGTGTCTCTCAGGGCCTAGCCATTATCAATTAAAAAAAAATGCTTTTCACTTGTTTAAGTTTTCCTCTATTAATAAATATGCTCCTATATTGGTTATAATAATTAAATAATCATGGGTTTTCCTTTCAGAATGTTGCTGCTGCCAAATCTCAGAGGAAGCTTTAATCTTTCTGAATGCAATGGGTATTGGGAGAGAATTTGGGGGCATTTGGATCAGGATTTAAGAATTCACATAATACAAGGGTATTCATAAAACATGAAAGGCGAGTGGCCTTTCTTTCAAACTACCTTGTTAACCATTTTATATTTATCCTCTTATTTGATTTTTGTTCTCTTTATATTTTTATTTCTATAAATATATAGTACTTGTCTCCCCCTTTAGGATGTGAACAAAGACCATTTAATTCTTTGTATTTGTATGACTAACATCTAGCAGAGGGCCTAATATATAGAAGGATATTAATGAAAGTTTGTTGAGTGAATGACTATGAAACAATCAGAATACCAGATCATATAAAAATAATAAAGACACCTATAGTACTTTTAAGATTTGTAAGTGCTTTTTATTTATGGTTTCATTTGATTCCCATCAACCAACCCTTTGAGGGAGATGCTATTATTGGTCTGTTTAAAAAAAAATCTTTTTTTTTAGAAATCTTTATCTTTCATCTTAGAATCAATACTATGTATTGGTTCCAAGGCAGAAGAGTGGTAAGGGCTAGGCAATGGGGGCCGAGTGACTTTCCTGGAGTCACACAGCTAGGAAGTATCTGATACCAGATTTGAACCCAGGACCTGTCATCTCTGGCCCTGGCTCTTAATCCACTGAGCCACCCAGCTGCCCCCTGTCTGTTTTTACAGATAAGGAGACTGATGTTGAGACATGATAGCTAACTTGCTCAGGGTCAAATATCTAAATAAATGTCTGAGGCTGGATTTAAATTCAAGTCTTCACCACTACAAGTGCAGTACTCTGTCCTAAAGTCCCCGAGGCTGTCTACATATTTAGGTAGATCACTTGGTGGTCAGTCTTGGGAGACAGAGCAGCACCCCAAGAATATTCTGAGGAATCATCCCATTCTAAATATATGCTACAAGATTCAGATGCTATATTCTCTCTTTCAATTTTAATATTTATTCTTTAGCTTATTTCATTCTGTGGGAACAATCAGAGTAATTTATTTAGATCATGTTCTTTAAAGTATGGGCATAACTATGTCTTCTGCATCTTAATCTCTCGGGGGTTTTTGTTTGTTTTATTTGTTTTCAATGTAATCTCTTCTGTAATCAGTCAGAGCTCAGTAGTTAGACAATATTCATCTTTCCTTCTGCCTCTTCCATCACAGATACACATCTTGAGAGGCTGGAAGGTTATTGAGTTAAAAGACCAAAAAGAAAACTCAGCTTGACATGAAATGTAGACTATAAAAAAGCACGTCCACAATTTCTAGACCAGTACTTGGCACATAGTAGATGCTTACTATGTCCTTGCTGATTAATGGATGCTTGATCTTTGGGAGAAGGCTCTGCATACTCATCGGGTCTGTTTTTCCCTGCTTTGCTACAGCTAGTAGGGATTAAGTCTTTATTGTGGAATACATAAGAATCAATAGAGTCTTTCTTGCTTTCCTTACTTTTAAAATATTTTTTTGAACAGTTTTGGAATTTTTGTAGTATATTACTTTAAAAAACACTGGCTTCAAGTAGCTTGTGATGTGTCTTGAGAAACAACCAAACAATATTTTGTCTCTAAGAACTAGATTTAATTGAATTCAATGAACATTTCTTAAGCGCTTATGAAACAGGTATTGTGCTAGGTGCTAAGGATACAGACAACAATAAAATGTTATTTGCCTTCAAGGAGTTTACATTCTGCTGGTGGAAAAAAGCATTTATACAAATAAGTAAATATAAAATGTATATGTGTAACACTTTCATTGTTTCATTGAATGATAGTAAAGTTTAGGATGTTAGTTGCTAGATGGAGCCGGAGTGCTTACAATTCAGAGATCTCCACCAGTGAACTTTTCCTTAAAGGTTAATCAGATGAAAAAAATGTTTAAAGAAAATGCATTTGCTAAGATAGCATAAAAGGAATAACTATAGACAGATAGATGGCATAAAGCACTGGACTTGGAGTCAGGAAGACTGGAGTTCAAATCTAGTCTCAGATACTGACTTATTATGTGACCCTTGGTAAGTCACTTAACCTGTCTACCTCAGTTTCCTCAACTGTAAAATGACAATAAAATAACACCTTCTTCTCAGGCTTATTGTGAAGAAAATACCAGGTACTTTACAAATATTTGTTTCCTTCCTTCCTATGAAATGTTTCCCCAATATACTTGGGGCACAATCAACCAGAAAGAGCCAGCACTTCTAGGAAGGGTGAGCACAAACCTGGGATATAGTAGTGAGACATACATGTAAGGAAAACATTAGGCAATTTTTATTTCTGTTGCTGAAGGACTTTAATGCTCTCTCTCTCTCTCTGTATGGGAAATCCTCACATAGCTCACTTTTGGATCTCTAGGACTAATTCTTCATTGTGAATTGGTAGTCAGATTTTTTTCCCCCTGACTCCAGGGGTTGTGATTCTTGAAACTATTTCTTCTCTCAAGTGACTGCCTCCTGTATTTCTGTCTGTCTGCACAATTGATACCCTTGTCTGGACCCTCTTAAACCGACAAACTCTTCATCTGTTGGAAGAGATGTGAGTAACTCCATTCCATCCCTCTATTGCCATTTCATGTAGTCACAGAGATCATACGCCACAAGGTTGCACCTAAGCTAGACTGGTTCAAACTCTTAAAATCTGTCAATTTATTCCCAGGCTGGCACCTCTGGTTGTTTAAAGCTTCCTTGGGTATGATGTTTTTAACAGCCAATCCAAAGCTCTTCATAAAATCCAACCAGAGGAATTTTTTGCCCTTTGTAGGAACCACAGAACATAGGCTTATTATTATTATTATTTACAATTAGTGTAACAGCTTTTTATGTTACATCTATTTTTTCCCATGAACTTCTTCGATTATATCAACTGTGAGAAGGGTGGGGTGAAATAAATTGTTCAAAGAACAACTCCATTCGAGAAGCAGATGCCAAACCACTCTAATATGCTGGCAAGGTGGCTCAGTGATAGAGTGTTGGGACTAGAATCAGGAAGACATGAGTTCAAATCTGATCTTATACACTTAATAGCTTTCTGATCCTGGGTAAAACACTTAACCTTTGTTTGCCTTAATCCTCTGGAGAAAGAAATGATAAACTACTTCAGTATTTTTGCCATGAAAACCTAATGGACAACCTTTTCATGCTATGATCCATGGGGTCACTAAGAGGTAAGACATGATTGAACAACAACAAAAACAACGAAGAAAACCCCCCATCCCAATCTATACAAAAATAAATACTAAATAATTTGGAATTGGGTGGAGAGCATTTAACAACTAGGGGAGTCAGGATAGCCCTCTTATAGCAAGTGACTCTTTAGCTAAGCCATGAAGAAAGCTAGAGGTCACAAGAGGCAGAGGTGAGGGGAGAGAACATTCCAGGCACGGAGGCTGCCTTTGAAAAGAAATGGAAGTGAGAGACAGGATGTTCTGTAAAGGAAACATCAAGTAGGCTATTTGGCCAGGAGGGTAGTATTGTATTTTTTTGTCTGATTATCAACACAGGTCAGATACCACATCTGACTTAATTTAGAGTCTAAAAATAAATTGGATTGATGGAAGAGTAACAAGTTTTCTCTGACTCACTTACCTAAAATCAATTCACTATCCTGAGTGGTGAAGAAGTGCCTTTCTTCTGACACCTTTAGCTCCAGTCTGCATCCCCAACCCAAACTGGTAGCCATCAGGGATTAGTATTCTGGTTCTATTTACCTTCCATCAGTTAGTTTTTATGAAGAGCTATTTATTTTGGAAAATACAGCAAGAACATAAGTTCAAACATTTCTCGACCCCCCCCCCCCCAGCACCTTGGATATACAATGTCCCTCATCTCACCTCAGTTTCTGAGGAAAGAAAGCTCAGCTTTAGCTTATTTCTTATATTACACTGTCCCCACCAAATTCAGCCAAAGGCAGCTTGACTGGTGGATGAGTTGTTGTCTCATTTGGAATAGTGAAAAAACCAGGACTGTAAGATGATTAAATATTTGGAAGCTCTCTCCCCTGGCCTTTCTAAACCGATAAGATTGTAATCTCTAATTTCTTTACCTACAATGAAAATTAGCCAATGTAGAGGCCAAGAACTAAGGATCGTTTTTTCATTTTTCATGGGACCAAATGTAGCCTTGAATTGTCTCTCACCATACTCCATCAGTGAAAGAGTCCAACCATGAACAGAAAAGCCAAGAGAAAGAAAATGTTGGAGGTTTGGCTTTGGGAAGGCAGTCCTAGTTCCATTTCTACCACTGAGACTGTGGTTTACTACCTAGTTAGCACTACATGTCATCAGGAGTATCCTGAAAAGCAGACTCCCAGGCTCTCCCACTGAAGTCCTTGCACGTTCTGGTCTTCATTACAGAAAAAAAACCCACAACATATCTATGCCTCTGGAACACTATAAAGGCAAGGTTCATTTCAACTAGTATTAATTAGATATTTGATATATGCAAGGCATTGTACAAGGTGCTAGGGATACAATGAAGAAAATGAAAAACACTCACGGGATATTGCATTTCACTGAGTAGATAGAACATACAATCAGATAAATACAATATAATTTGGGAAGGGATAGAGTACTAATGACTAGAGGGGTAATGAAAGACTTTGGGCTGGAAAGAGTACCTGAACTAATCCTGGCAGAAAGCTAAGAAGGTGAAAATGAGGGGAGAATGTCCTGACACAAGTGTCATTCTGTGCAAACACATGAAAGGAGGAAATGTGACAGCAAATTCTACAAACAGTAAGTAGGTGAGTTTGACTAAAACACAGTACATGAAAAGCAAGAGTATGAAATACACATGGAAATAAAGGATGGAACCAGATTTTGGGGGCTTTAAAATCCTTATCTGAGGAACTTGTATTTTGTCTCAGAAGAAATAGGGATCCATTCAACATTCATTACCAAGAGAATGGCACTGTCAGACTTGTTCTTAGGAGGATCTTCTTGGCAATTATGTGAAGGAAAACCTATATTCACTATTGTAAAAGGTCAAAATCTCATATTGGCTCCAAGTAATCCTCATTTCAGAAGGGAGGCTAGATAGTACAATGGAAAAAGAGCTGGATTTGGAATTAGAAGACCTCCCTTTGAATCCTAGTTCTGCTACTTAGCTTCTACATAAGAGATAGCTAGAGGGCACAATGAATAGAGAGAGGGCTGGACCTAGAGTCAGGAAGACTTGAGTTCCAATACTCAATGACTATAGCATGTCTGCCTCAGTTTCCCCACCTATAAAATGGGGATAATAGTAGCATCTACATCCCAGGATTATTGCAAGGATCAGATAATACCAGAATAGCATTGCCTGACATACTGGCATTTAACAAATACTTATCCTTTCTCCTTCCTTCAAGAAGTAGATTAAGTCATTTTGCATTTCTAGAACTCAGTTTCTTCATTTTTAAAAAGAAGGTATCTGGCTATCTGACCTCTCGGGTCCTTTACAGTGCTAAATCTATGATCCTATGAATTTCTATGAGTTTGTCTAATAGCTGTTCTTTTTATGGTCCTTGGATAAATCATGGATTGTTTATTTTTTTAAATTCTTAACTAGATGATGACTATAATCAGACTATTATGTGAAAGGTAAAGAATTTCAAAATCTGTGCAACAGAGTCCAGAAATGGAGGATTAGGAAGTTGTGGGCATGCTTTTTGCTAATTTTCCCTTGAAATAAAGTGACATTCCATTTATGAAACAAGTTTCAAAGTGAAATAAGGAGATACAATTAAGTGGCAAAATAGTTGCTCTTGTAATTAAAACAGAAAGAATAAAATTTTGATGAGTGTCTCTGATAATAGTATGTATCAACAATTATAGTGCCCAGTGGCAAACAGAAAAGTAGATATGACACCCTCCAAATAGAACCACAATTTGCCTAGTCTCAGATAAAGAAAAAGTTTCTGGAAATGGCTTTATTTTAGAGGGATATAAGAATCCAAAAACATTACAAGAGTCCAAGACTTGAAAGACCTGTATTAAGTCCTTAAAGAAATCAAGCTCTAGGCAAATAAGAATTTCAAAAACATTGAAAGAGACTCTCCAAAGTACAGATTCTGTGCGTTTCCAAGTTACTGGTGCTGTTCTATATGGCTAAGACGCTGACATCAGAAAGAATGGTAAGAATTGCTGCTGGCTGATAGATACTTGTGAACTTATCTGAGAAGCTACACTAGCAGCATGTACAGGGTCCAACATCACCTGGCTTTGACTCAGAGAGCAGAAAGTAGGTCACCATCTCTTTGTTTATGAGTGTTGTGCAGACATGTTGGCAAAAAAGGCATCGAGTAGATACAATGAACCAAATAAGTAACAGAGAAATTTCTTTCTTATACTTAGAGAAACTCCTAAAGTGTCTATGAATACCAGCTACGTGTACAACTCTGAAATGGGTAGAGTTTGTGCTCATTACCCAAAGTCATTGTAGCTGCCTTTTCAGAATACATTGCTCTTTCCCTCTCTCCTCTCTCTCTCCATGGTTCCTTCTTAGGCTTGGGGCTAATGCCATCACTCTGGTAGCTTAGGTTTGATGTTAAGGTGAAGTGCCTCATTCTCCTGTCATTTAATGGTTAATAAAGGAAGGCTTACTTTATTTTAAAACAGCAAGGCATATTAAAAAGGATGGGCAGCTAGGTGGTAGAGTGGATAAAGTGATTTTTACCTCTGAGTTTAAAACTGGTCTCTTACTAGGTCTATGACCCTGGAAAAGTCATTTAACCCTGTTTTCCTCAGTCTCCTCAGTCATAAAATGAACTGGAGAAGGGAATGTCCAGTCATTCCAGTGTCTTTGCCAAGAAAACTTCAAATGGGGTCACAAAGAGATGGACACTACTTTATGTACAACAAAAAAGAAAAAGAATACAATGGTGCTGACATTCTTGAATGAGATCACTCCCCCACTTCCAATTTCTCTTTGTCTTCATATAGATATACAATTTCTGGTCAGCCTGGAAGGGTATTGTGATTTGTATATTCTTCAGAAATTCACCAGATTGGGGCTTTAGGGGAGGTCCAGCTTTATGGTGGTGGGGCTTTTCAAGGCTTTCCTGGGTATCAGAAGCTGCCTTAGGGGAGTTCTCCTAATCATATTACTGCCTAAGATTTAGAATTGGAAGGGAACTGGTGGGTCATCTTATAGAATTCCTTCCTTTTGCTGAGGAAAAACTGAGGCCCTGCGATATTAAGTAACTTGTTCAATGCCTCACGGATAGCAAAACTAGGATTCAGACTCAGGACATGATCATACAAACCTAGCACTCTTCCCAGTGCATCAAGGCTCCTAGGTTTTTATATAGTAGTTAACATGAAGAGAGAAAAAAAATTGGAATGACAATTAAGCATCCTGGAATCTAGTCCTGACTCTTTCACTTATCCTTCTAGGTAAAAAAAAAATTAGAATACATTTAATATCACCTAATATTCACTAATGTAGAAGAAAGTATATAAATAGACTAGAGAGTGTCATTTGAGTTCTTCCTCATCCTTTTTTATTATTTGATTTAAGTACTTGTTTCCTTACTCCAAAATATCTGATTATTATAGGCATATCTCAGAGATATTGTGTGTTTGCTTTTAAACTACCACAATAAAGTGAATATTGCAGTAAAGAGAGTCACAGGAATTTTTTAGTTTCACAGTGCATATAAAAGTTATTTATACTATATGGTAGTTTGTAAGTATGCGATAGTTTTATATGTAAAAAACCCCAATGTATATACCTTAATTAAAGATACTTTATCACTAAAAAATGCTAGCCATCATTGGAACCTTCAGCCAATCATAATCTTTTTTTCTGATGGAAAGTCTTGCCTCCATGTTGATGGCTGCTGACTGATCAGGGTAGTAGTTATTGAAGATTGGGATGACTGTGGCAATTTCTTAAAATGACAACAATTAAATTTGTTGCATCCAATAAAATCTTGCTTTCACTGGAACATATAGAGGCCATCGTATGGTTATTAATTGGCCTAATTTCAATATCATTGTGTCTCAGGGAATAGGGAGGCCCCAGGAGAGGGAGAAAGGGAGGAACTGCTGGTCTGTGGAGCAGTCAAAACACACACAACTTTCATCCATTTATTAAGTTCAATGTTATATGGAAGAGGTTTGTGATGGCCCAAAACAATTATAGTAATATAAAAGATCACTAATCGGAGCACCATAACTGATATAATGATAATGAAAAAGTTTGAAATATTATGAGAATTACCAAAATATGACACATGTCACATGTGAATACATGCTATTCAGAAAATTTTGCGTCAATGCAGAGTTGACACAAACCTTCAATTTGCAAAAAATGTAATATCTTGAAGCTCGATAAAGCAAAATGCAGTAAATGAAGTATGCCTGTGTTTAGATCAGAGATAGTCGCCCATTTTTTATAAAACTGAATTCAATTCTACTCCCAAAAAGATATTGAAAGTGAAATCTATATTTTAAAAAAGGGAAGAATTACTTCAAAAGTATCTCAGTATGTACTACTCATTGTCTTCCAGAACTAATGCTTTGTTAAATATTTAACTTTTATACTTGTTTTTTTTCTACTACCAAAATCAATGTGTCTAGACCAACAATTTTTTCAGGTCACATATAATTTTGTTTATTTATTTATTCATTCATTCATTCATTCATTTATTCATTCATTTATTTATTTATTCATCTAGTAATTTATTTATCCATTTATTTGTTAATTAATTAATTAATTTTAACCCTTACCTTCCATCTTGGAGTCAATACTGTATATTGTCTCCAAGGCAGAAGAGTGGTAAGGGCTAGGCAATGGGGGTTAAGTGACTTCCCCAGGATCACACAGCTGGGAAGTGTCTGAGTCCACATTTGAACCCAGGACCTCCTGTCTCTAGGCCTGACTCTCAATTCACTGAGCTACCCAGCTGCCCCCCAGGTCACATATAATTTTGAAGGAAAGGTAAACATAGTCACAATATATCAATTCTATTGTTTTTCAAATGTTTACAGTTCAGTATCAGACACTATAGTTTAGTTGGTACTTAGTAGTAATAATAACTAACCTTTATATAGATCTAGTTCCAGGCACTGTGCTAAGAATATTACATTTACATTTGATCTTCATAACAACCCTGGGTTATAGGTCCTATAATCATGCTCATTTTACAATTGAGGGAACTGAGGAAGACAGGGGTAAGTGACTTTCCTGCAGTGCTAGATCCCAGAGCTAGTATCTGAAGCCAAATATGAACTCAGGTCTTCCTCACTCCAGGCCCAGCATTCTACACACAGAACCACTTTGGCAAAATTGCATTTTTGTTTTCCTTTTGTGGTTTTAAAATTTTGACATAAACCATTTTAAGAATTTGCAAATAAGCAGAAACACAATTATCTTTTAAAATACTAAAAACATAAGACATAAACATAGGCTCTCACTAGTGCTATTTAGTAGTTAGAATCTAATTCTGACTAAGGAATGAGATTAAAGGTGGTTATGTATTGATTCATATGTGAACTTGTACAATTAAGATATACCGATAGACTAAACAGTTTAGTCTTTATAGATAGTGCAGCAGCTAAAAACCCTGCAAAAAACATCAGATACAGATACTGTATCTCTACTTTAACAATTTCATAATGTCTGCTAATTTGACAGGGATCACTGATAAGATCAACATAAATTCATGGCAAACATCTAAAATTGAGTTTCTGTTGTACTGTAATTCAAATATAGTAATAAAAGCATTCTAACAGCCTACGAGAGGTAGAAGAAAAATCTATTACCTTCAAAAGAGCACTTGGTGGGGACAATTTAGTATTCAACAATGGCTAATAATTACTTAAAGTTTATTTAATTTTTCTTTTCAATAATATTTAATGGTTAATGTCTGAAACATCTTCAACCTATTTTTCTTGTATTGGGTTAAAAAAAAAAAACCCATCTGTAGCACACAATGAAAAGCACTCCACTTAAATTCAGAGAATTTTGTCAGATTTTCATTGGCAGGAATTCAAATTCTAGTCTATGCAGGAAATAATCCTAAAGGGGCCACTTGAATCTTTCACCAGCTGAAGATTCTGGTGGCATAATCTGGTGGAGAACAATATGGGTATTAGAATGATGAGTACTGCATGCGAGAGGAGGATCTTAGTTTTGGTGCCAGAGACAGATGGAGAACAGCAGTTTTGGCTTCAGTAACTTCCTGTGAATTCAAGAGCTGTTATAAATCGGGGAGCACTCATCTGCTGGGATATGATAGAGGGGCCAAAAAAGTTTCCATGACTGAAAGAACCCAAAGCATCTAATTAAATTCAACAAGTATTTACTAAGCATGTGAAATATACTAGATATGGGGGGGGGGATTTGCAAAGACAAAAACAAAACTGTCCCTTCTTTCTAGGAAATTTTATTCGAACAAGGAACGTGATAAGAAAGAAGAATAAGAAACTCTATGCCAGAGAGATGAAGGGAAAAGAAAGCACTTAGTAAATATTTATTATATGCCTGACTCTGTTTTAGAAACATTAGTTAATTGATCTTCACAACATCCCTGGGATTTAGAAGCTATTGTTATCTCCATTTTAGAGTTGAGGAAATTGAGGCTTAGAGATGTAGACTGTATCTTAACCTAGGTCCTCATGACTCCACATCCAACTTTTATCTACAATACCACATTTTCTTTTAAGAATCGTAGGTCCTACTTTAAAGAATTTTGGTTAGAGCTTCTTTTTCGTGTATAGTGTGAAAAATAGGAAAAGCGATTATTGTCTGGCATGGGGAAATCAGACTCAAGGAAAAGGATCATTATTATCAGATCTCATAATCCCAGGCCAAATGGCTTCTTTATCTAGGAAGTTAAAGCAGGTAAGGGAATAAGCATTAAATAATGTCTGTTGTGTACCAGGAATTCTGCTGTGGACTTTATAAATATCTCAATTAATTCTCATGATAACTCTGTGAGGTAGGTGCTATTATTATCCCTATTTTAAAGCGGAGGAAACTGAGGCAACAGAGGTTAAATGCTTTGCTCAAGGTCATACAATGACTGTCTAAGACTGAATTTGAATTCAGGCTTTCCTAATTCCAAGCCCAACATTATTCCTTACAACACCCAGAGCACGAGGCAGATGCTAGTACAGGATAATAGATGGAGAAAACAAACCTGCCCTAATGGGTAGAAAAGGCTGTGAATTTATTTCATGAAAAATAAAAAAGAATAGAAAAGGTGAGAGAAAGGTAACAACTCAGAAAATGATAGAACTTCCAGGTGTTAGTGTCATTAAGCTCTTAAGAAAACAAAAGTGCCAGTCTCCAGAATGGGATAGGAGGCCTAGGTCCAAGAAGGATCAAAGGAATGCTGTTCCTTTGTAATAAATATATTACATATTTACTATGATCACATATCACACCATATATTATAAATAATATATTTACTATGATCATATATTATATCACATATTCCACATAATATTTTTATTCTTATCTTGTATCAGATATCATATATATTTACTATGATCATATATTATATATCATATATTTACTATGATCATATATTATATCACATATTATACATCATATATTTACTCTTGTCTTATATTAGATATATTTACTATGATCATATATTATATATCATATGTTAACTATGATCACATATCATATATTGTGTATCATATATGCACTATGCTATACTATATGATACTATGATATGTTATATATCATACACATGATTACAATATATTACATATCATATTTACTAGGATCATATATTATATCACATATTACATATAATATATTTCCCCCGATTTCCCCAAGAATTTGAAAGCTTTGTGGGCAGGATGGAAGGATGGAGGCTGGATGAAGATCTAGGTCCAAGTGGTAATGATGAATGGATTAATGTCAACTTTGAGAAAGACCCTCTAGAGGAGAGCTCCAGAGACATGTCTTGTTCCTGTTGTGTTCAACATATGTACCAGTGACTTGAGATCAGACATAGATGTCTCACCAGCTGGGAGAGACAGAAAATATGTTGAATGAAATTGAAGATTCACAAATACTTTGGCAGATGGGAATGATGGGGTGATTCTACTAGGATTAACAAGGATAAATGTAATGTTAAAAACTAAACTGTGCAAGAATAGGATTCAAGCAATGGATGAGATGAGAGGTCATGTGGAAAAGACTGGGATGGAACCAGGACAGATTGGTGGAAAGTCCAATAGCAGACAAAAAAGGGCAGAACAGTCAGAAGTCCCAATGCAGGCTGGATGAATAGAAATGTAGTGATATGAAGCAGCCCTGGCTGGGGGACAAAGCATTGACTTCAGTCAGCTCTGACATGGTTCAAATCCTGCTACTGATATATTTTCTGTGTGACCCTTGACAAGTCATTTATCCCCTTAATGGCCTAGAAAAATCTTTAAAGTTGTGAATTTTAGAACGGTTACTGATTTGAACAGAGAGTTTCCTCTCTAGAAGTTGCCAATAATATGAGATCATAAGTCCAGATGTAGAATAAAATAAAATGAAATAATGCAAGATAAGGAAGTGATAAGATAATGAATATAGATCTGTAATAAATGAGATGGAAGGTGAGGCTGTTTGAGGCCTGAAAAGAAGGTAGAGATGTGGTGGTGGGGGCAGAATGCTTGATAGAGAATGAAGGAAATGGGGCAAGTTTGGGGATCCCATTCCTGGAATCAGGGCTTAGCAAGGATATTTGAGAAAAACAGGCACAAATGCTCTGAAGCTATGTTAAGCAGGACCTACCTTGGCCAGGAGCCCATAGCTTGATTTGTCATTCAGTCCATATAGGATGGGGTTGGCTAAACCCAAAGACCAAAGTTTTGCAAACATTATTTTGTTACAACCAACATGTGAGCTAAGTTCCCTTATTGTCCCAATTTTGAAAATAGGTACATTGAGGCTCTGAGAAGTTAATTGACTTGCTCAAGATCATATAATAAATGCAGGATTAGGGATTTGAACCCAGGAATGTCCTAACTACATTCTTTCCTATATTAGAAGAGGAACCAAAAGGAAATGGTGAGTTTTGCCTAGGGGCTACTGATGGAAGGAAAGTGAGAGTCATGGAAAACAAAAGGGAATGCCACTGGCAGTAGAAAAAATAACCTACTATGCATTGAGTTGGGATCTAGGATACTCCTTGAGATCTCTCTATTTTTTAGTCTTTTTAGTTGTATCTGGCTTTGTATGATCCATTTTGGGGTTTTCTTGGCAAAGACACCAAACTAGTTTGCTATCTCTTTCTCTAGCTTATTTGTCAGATAAGGAAACTGAGGCAAAGAGGGATAAAGTGACTTGCCTAGGGTCCCAGAGCACAGAAATGCCCAAGGCTGGATTTTAATGCAAGATGAGTTTTCCTTATTTCAGGTCCTGAACTCTATAAGCTGTGCCATGTAGATGCCACATATGCACACGCATTTTTAATATATATGTATGAATCATGTAATCCAAAATGTAGAAGGGGTCATATAGATTGTTTAGGTCATATCTTTCATGCTGCAATGATGCCCTCTCTAGCAATTCTTGGATAAATAGTCGCTTAGCTGCTGCTTCAATAGCTTCACTAATAAGAAACTCATTACATGATATAGTCTGATCTACTGCTACAGTTCTAGTTAGAAAGTTCTCTGTGTATTGAACTGGAATCTACCTCAGTGTGACTTCTATTCATTGTCCCCAGCCCCCCCAAAAAACAGACCTAAAGTTTGGCTTTGCTTGTCACTAAAGTTTATCATCTAAAAGTTGTGGATATTGGATGATGCCAAAAATTTGGAGAAAAAAATAATGATGGGGATATATTTTTATGACAAAAATGGTATTAACATTTTTTTCTCTAATAAACTCCATGAAAAATTTCAGTGTGGGAGATAGTTAACTAAGTTTGTCACCATCAAAACCTTGGACCGTGCTTATTTTTGACCTTTTATTCCAACTGGGAAATACCTTAAATAGAGGTTAGAATATAAGACCTGTTTTCTAAGGTATCCTGAAAGTCTAAGAAGTATATTTCCAAGCATCAGATAAGGTACCCTAAAACTAGTTAACTAGTTAATGCTTCAATAATTCAAGTATGTATCTGTGGAAAAATCAAGTTTTTCTAGAAAGCATAAATAACTCAAGTGAATTCTACTGGATAGGATTCTATAAAAAGTCAACAGTAGAAGCCAAGTGGAGTAAGTCTTCCTATTATTTTTGGTATTCATTGAACCTTTGTCAAAGGAAGGTCTCCCAACTAGTACTTTAGAACTTAAGTGGGATGACCAGTTCAGTGTCATGCAATGTTAGTTGATAATGAAGAGAAGAAACTGAAGAGTACGGGGGAGAGCAATGAAAATGTTTAAGAGGTTGGCAGGGTCAAAGTAATTGGAATTATTGAGCCTGAAACTGTAACAGGTATTCAGAAGAAGGAGGGGAAATTTCAAGTATATAAAGGCTTGTTGCTGAGCAACAGTTCTCTCTTTCTATCAGCAGAAGCAGGAGAAACAGGTTTAAATGACAGCCCGGGGGATTTTAGGGTTAACACCTTAGTTAGAAGGGTTACAAGTTAATGGAATGCATTAATAAGGGTTGGTGTACGAATTTTCATTCTGAGGATTAGGCCAAACTGATTGTGATCTGAGAGAAGTTTCAGTCCCAGTGTGGAAATCTGCATGACCCATATGGGTTCTACTCCAGTGTGGAGAACTATTTAGGGGCATTCGAATTAATTCCTATGTCAATTTTTAAAGAGGACTAAAGGAAATATAAGTTCTTCCTGAGCTAAGCAGAATAAACAAGCCCTTGACCTGTGGGGGAATTTGTGCCTTGTCTTTCTCTTTCAAAGTCATTGAAGTCAAGTTCTCAGAATTTTCTCTCTCTCTCTCTCTCTCTCTCTCTCTCTCTCTCTCTCTCTCTCTCTCTCTCTCTCTCTCTCTCTCTCTCCTTTTCTTTCTTTCTTTTTTACATCTTTTATATTTGATGGATTTGTGGCATTCTCTATCCTCTTTAGTTTGACAGAGGTAAGATTACATTTATTTTTATCATCAGACAAGGCTCCCTGGACCATTCCCAGAAAGTCACAGGGAAACAAGCAAGCTAGGTGACTTCCTGTAGCTAATTATGGAACTTAATATGTTAATGTGCCACTTTGGACACACTCTGAGAAGCAACATTTTTTAAATTATAAAAATGGAGAATTTTAATGATAGATATGCTTCTAGTGTTGAGCATACTTCCTTGTACTCCTGCTAAGATGTTTCAAAAGATCAGTTGGATGTCCTTATTGTTAGAACTTTTTTCTATTCTCATTTATTCATCTGTCTGTTAATTTGTCCTGTTGTGATTATTTCCTATCACTTTCATATTTCCCATAATGCCTAACATAGGACTTTGCATACCTGAAGTGCTAATAATTAATGGCTGGGTTTAATTGATACTACTGAATTTTAAAAAATATTTTAATACTGCAAGTATCTTTGATTTTAACAGTGTGGATACTGACTGTCTCCTTTGATACACATTATAACTTTGTAGTGACTTTGTAATCAGCCTTTAAATATTGCTTTAAAGTTTACAAAGAACTTTGGAAATGTCATTTCTTTTGATCATCAGGAGAATCCTGGTAGATGCTAGGATTATCCCCATTTCACAGATGAAGAATTTAGGCATACAAAGGTCAAATGGTTTACCCAATGTCACAGAGCCAGTAAGCGACTGAAGTAGGGTTTGAATACAGGTCTCTGTGATACCAGGTCTAAAACATCGTGTCACATAGTTAGATGGCTTTTATGAATTGCTGTGTCCATAAAAAAGATTATCACCTAGTATTCAGTCTTTCTGGTGATTAACTTTCCAAATTTAATTAGGCTGGTCTTTAGAAGGTAGAAACAGGGCTACCATCATACCTCTATATGAAGGCTTTTCAGCCTCTTAAGATTTGTCCAACTTTGTGCTACTCTCACAGAAGCTTCCAGAAACCAGAATTATCCATGAAACTAGGTTGTGCAATGGATAGTGATCTGGCCCGTAATTTAAAGAATCTGAATTCAAATCTAGCCTCAGATATTTTCTTAGCTATGTGACCGGGAGCAAATCAGTTTACCTCTCAGCCTCAGTTTCTCCATTTGTAAAAGAGAGATAATAGCACAAATCTCAAAAGTCTAGATAACATATAAAATTCTATGTAAAATTAGAGTATTATATAAATATTACTATGGTTATTATTAATATTATTGTGTCAAAATAAAGTATAGAGTTATGATTTTGGGGGGATTTAAAAATATTCCCCACTAATTGTCCTTAGAAAACCATTCTAAAATGCCTCCTGAATAAGATTTAAGTTCTGTATATCAGTCATCAAGATATTCTGAAATATCTATCTGATTGTAATTCGATTATTTCCAAAATGGGTCATACATTGTTGAAAATATTTGCTTTCCTACTTTGGAACCTTTACCCATGCTTAATATCTTTCTCTGTATCTCGCTCTTTCAAAATCCTACCCATCTGTCAAGATCCAAATCAAATACCACCTTACAACCTGAGCTAGATTGGCCTTAAATGGCAAACACAATCTAATCCATAACTGAAGTCTTTTAAACCTCAGGAAGCCTTTCCTCATCCCCTGCAACATGCATGATCTCCTCAGAGCCTCCTTAGACTTTGTACTTCTCCTATGACTTTTATGATAGTCTGGGCATTCGCTACCTACTTGGGTTCTCATTTTATTCTCTTGGTAGACTGTAAACTTACCTAAGACAGGAACTAGGTCTTTTATCTACCACAGGAGAGTGCCTTCAACACAGGATGGTGATTTAAAAATGCTTGCTAAATTGAATTAAGTAACTGCAATTTTATGCCACCCTAAATGACTTTTTTTCTGGTCTATTTTTCACCATATCACATTTAGGGCGATTTTCAATTTTTCCCTCTTTAGATTATATTACTTTTTATATTATATAGGGAATTGATTATTATGAAACTTGATTACAAATTCTCAGAAATTCATCCTACCATATCCTACTTAATTGAATATTGGGCTCACCTCTGAAGTCTTCAGATTGGCGAAATATGGCTCTCATCTTATTGAGTGTTTTAGTCTGTGTTGGCACTAAAGAGCAGTAGGGGATTTTGTATAGAAATCTTAATTTCTATCTGTCTTTATTCCTGTAGTGACAATTATATCACACTCCAAGATTTCCAAAGCATCTTCTACCTGTGATCTCAACTGATCTTCACAATTGCTAAGATAGGGAGTTATTATTATTATTATTATTCCCATTTTGTAAATAAGGAAACTGAGTCCCAGGAAAATGAAGTTGTCAGTATGGGACTCACAAGTCTCTTACATAGCAGGGTCAAAATTGTACCCATACTGCTCAATGATAAGTTGGGCAGAGAGGTTTTGAGATATACGATGGAAACAATTGCGAGATTTGAGAAAATAGAACATGAATTTTGAGGCTGGGGCACTTCCTGGGCTAAATCTAATTTTTGCCACTGTTTACAGGGATTATTCCAGTTTGCTACAAAGTTTACTTTTGGACATTGCTATACCTGTGTACTATTGACTTTGAGTGGAGTATAATAGGGTACATTGGTAGCCCAGTGGATAGAGTGCTGGGTCTGGAATCAGGAAGATCTGAATTAAAACGTGACCTCAGACACTTACCAGCTAAGTGACCCTGGGCAAGTCACTTAACTCTGATTACCTCAGTTTCCTCATCTGTAAAATGGTCTGGAGAAGGAAATGACAAACCATTTAGATATCTTTTCCAGGAAAACCCCAAATGGGTCAGGTCTTCCTAAATCTGAGACCTGTTTTTTTATTATTTATTTTATTTATATTTATTTATATTATTATTAAACAACATGACCTCTTCCAAATTATTTTTGTTACTCAATTTGTGCTGCCTACACCCCTCCTTTTCCAGGTCTCATATCTCTGGCATTTTAATTTTGACTTTGAAAACTCTGAATTGGTTTTTTTTTCTGATGAAGTGAAATTTAACTAATTTTTAAAAATACAAAAGAGAGGAGCAGATTCTAAAAATCAAAAGTTAAAAAAATTTCAACAGAATTAGCTAATTTAGACTATTTTTAAGATTAAGAACTAAGAATTGCATTTTTCTACAAAACATAAATATTGGAGAAATATAATATGTAAATAAAAATATTTTCAATGACTACTCTATTTAATCCTTAGATTAAGAAATACTAAGATAAGTGAACGGTGGTAAAGCAGTGAAGCTGGAAGTTGTTGTTC
This sequence comes from Monodelphis domestica, assembly GCF_027887165.1. NCBI lineage: Eukaryota > Metazoa > Chordata > Mammalia > Didelphimorphia > Didelphidae > Monodelphis > Monodelphis domestica. The sequence continues at coordinate 312,102,622 of NC_077228.1, forward strand.
AGCCATTTTTTAGGCATGTATAACTCTTCATGACCTCATTTGGTCTTTTCTTAGCAAAGATACTGGAGCATTTGCTATTTCCTTCTCTAGCTCATTTAAAGATGAGGAAACCGAGGTCCACAGTATTTAAATGACTTGCACAGGGTCACACAGCTAGTAAGAATCTGAAGTCAGATTTGGACTCTGGAAGATGAGGCTGACTCTAGACATAGTACTCTTATACACTGTTCCATTTAGTTAGATTTGGAAGACAACAATTCAAATGCTGCCTAAAATACTTACTGGCTTTATAAACTTCAGAAAGTCATTCAACCCTTCAAATCGAAACTGATGATCCTGTTATCCCTGGCCTGAGACAAATAGCTATTTTATAATAGCCACCATTTATCTAAGATTTTAATATTTATAAAATGCTTTGTAAATGTTACCTCATTATGTTTTTGAAACAATCCTGGGGGATAGGTGCTATCTTCAATTTTCAGGTGAGGGAACTGAGGCATAAGGACCTGCCCAGGGTTATAGAAGCTAATAAATAAAGTTCTTCCAAAATCCAGGTCTATCACACTTTCTACTTTATTATTTAACTTCCAAATATACTTTTCAAGTTACAACTTTCAAGTAAACATTAGGTATGCCCTACCTAATAGCATTATATGGTCTTTGAAAAACATGGCACTATGGACAGTGAAATGATAGGAGGCAGTGACACTTCATAACAATGTTATAAATGATTGTTTGGTTACAAAGCTTTTATTAAATGCCAAGTAAATTATTAGCAGTAGTTAAAGTGGGACTAATTGGTCAGCAGAATTTTCCAGCTCCACATTGGGGTTTGGTTAAAATGTATTCAGTCCATTTTTCTAGAAGGAAGTTGGTCTAAATGGCATTCATTTCAAAAAGAATCTAATAAAAATAATTGGGTATATTTTTGCTGGAAGGTAGGTTTACATGATGCCAAAAGCATCGATTCAGTGAAAACATGTTACAGCTTTTATTTTATTAGCAAGTCAGTAAAATTAGATTATTTCCCCCTACTTTAGGTTGTAGACTAGTGGTGTCAAATACAAATAGAAATGGGGTCCACTAAACCATACAAAATGTTCTCTGAGGGCCATACATTGACTTAGAAGATTCCCTCATTTCTGTATTTTATTAATTCATTTTGTTAAATATTTTCCAATTATATCTTAATCTGGTTTGGGTCACATTCAGGAGTTTTTCTGTTGTAGATGAACTATACAATGTACTGTGCCTTGAAATTGGTACTTCATATGACTCTCTTAATCGCCGCCTCTTAGACTCCCAGGCTTCTTTCAAGACTCACTACATATGACAGTTTGTACCAGAGCCTCATTTCTTGGTTCCCTTTATTAAAGCTCACTCTAGACTCAAGTTTTTATGTAGATATATATTTGATTATTTTTTATCCATACCAATAGAAAATAAGCTTTTTGAGGACGAGGACTGCTTTTTTTTAAAGCTCCTTTACTTTGATGCTATCTTAATATATGGAAGAGACTCAAACCATTGGACTGATTGCTTCAAAAAATACTAATTTATTGGCTGAATTTCCTTTATTGAAAAGGTCTAACTTGGCATGGTATAAATCCCACCTGTGCACACCAGTTTATCTGTGGCTTAATAGGGACCACAGTGTCAGATTAAGCAATAATTTGTGCAACCTACTTAAATCTAAAAATACCTGTGATAATGCATGTGTATGACATGTCTGGGAAAGTGATCTGTCAAGAAAGGTCCTGTTAACTTTTTCAAGAGTCATTTTTAACTACTGTATAAATGAATACTTCAATGTATTTCATAAAATAGTCCTTTAGGCTTTTTATTCAGTCACCTTTGCTAGAAGAGTGTGGGTGAAATTAAATGCTATCGGGAAAATAAAGAGTGTAAACATTTCATGAATATTAATGGTAAGCTGGACAAAGGCAATGCACTTAGCTTAGATCACTGTACAATGCATTCTTTTATGGAGTTACTATTTCTAAACAAGATCAATTACTTTAGTCACTCTTTTAAAATGGAAATTGTAAAGCATTTATGGAAAGAAGCTATCTTCATATCTTATGAGCGAAGATAGATTTCTTAATGAAGAAATGACTTGTTGAATAAAGTAATCCTTTTGGCAACATCTTAACAGAACCATATTCTTTGAATATGATTCATTAAAGACATCTACAAAATAACAGACACCCAGATGATATTGTTGGTTGCCATGGAGTTGCTAGAAGGTCCCATCTTTCACTATTTCTGATTATTTACACCCTTCTGATATCATTAATATTGCACATATATCCACTTAATATTGTGAGCATGCTTACAAACACATCAGTGTTTAATTTATTGAATGATATTTCATTAGTCTCGATGAGTTGAAATGTGGCATTTCATTTTCTAAAAATGCATGGGAACATTAATCATATAGATACTTAAATTACAATTCAGATACTGCATAAAGTTTCAATTTATCTGAATAAAGTTGAATAAACATCTGGAACGATTGAAAACTCATTTCAGATGAAACTGATTTTTTCTGATTAGTGAAGGTTTAACATTTTTCACAAAATTAATCAGTTATTTCTATGCTTTCTCTCTCTCCCTCTTTAATAGCATAAGTCCATTCCCTATGTAGTGGCCTAAGGATTCATGAAGTAGAGACATTTTGTTGGTTTGATGAATTTATGTCTGTCTCATGCCAAAATGCCCAGTGAAAGTGGAAAAAATGTTCCATTAACCTGTTGGTTTTATGTTTGTTTTGGAGAGATCCATGATGGCAGAAAGTAGGCTGCAACATATATACAGTGGTGTTTCTGAATAAGAATCCAATTTAAAAACATTTAACAATATATTTGTCAGAATGACCTATAAACACACCAATGGCATCCTTGCTGAAAAATATGAAAACAAAACAGGAAGACCTATAGAATTTTTATGGTCATAAACTTTGGAGAATCTGGCTTCAACTTACCTTACTTGTCTTACATTACTGCCCTTCCTCAAGTCTACTCTCTACTCAAAATCTTCTTCCTGTTTTTACCCTCAAAATCCCATCTCTTTCATCTCAATACTTTTGCACAAGCTGTTCCTCATACCTTGAATGAACTTGCTCCACTTAGGATCCCTTGTTTCTTTCCAGACTCTGCCTGAATGCTGCCACCTGCTACTTGGAACGTTTCCTGATTCCCTCAGCTGCAAATGCTCTTCCCCTACAGAGTTTCTTCCCCACCTCTTATGGACAGAACTATTTTGTTTTTGTATTTTAATCTCGAATGCTTAGTATATAGTCGACATATAATAAATGCTTACTGATTGATTTTCCGATATTCACACAATTGACTTAAAAGTACAGACTATACATGATCCTCCTGTTTCAATTTTTTTGTTGGTTATACCAAAAAAAAATCAGTAGAGAAACACAGCATTAAAACATACTGAACAACAATCTTAGTATCTTCTACAAGTAGTTGCCTAGGGTCTCATGCAGAACATCTGTGAGGTAGAGTCCTTTACCTCTAGAAATAACCCATTTTTTTCAGGATAGCTCTAATTATAAGAATGTTTTCCCCTATATGATGTCTTTTCACAAGGATTTTTATTTGACACAATTCCTCTGTGAATATTGGAATTAAAATCTTTTCCTACTTAGGCTATCCATATATCTATATCTATATCTATATATATCTATGTACACACAGGCACATAATATATATGTATATTTCTATATACACTGTATTCCTTGCTTCTTTGGCTTCCTTTTAGTCTTAGGTAAAATCCCGCCTTCTGCAGGAAGCCTTTCTAGTCTTCCTTAGTCTTAATGCCTTCTTCCTAAGCTTCTCATAATTTATTCTCTCCATATAAAATTTGTATATAATGGTTAGCATATTATCTCCCTTCATTATAATTAGTTTCTTGACAGCAAGGACAATTTTTTTCATCTTTTTTGGATACACAGAGCTTATCACTGTGCCTGGTACATGGCTGGCACTTAGTAAATGTTGGTTGATGGATTACTGGTTATACCTTGAAGGGAGGTAATGGCCTTGGGAGGCAGTGGTCAAGAACACAGATTTAGCTGTGTCTGAAGACAAAGAATTATCAAACTACCTCTCAAGTGATGCTAAGTGGACTCAGGCTCTAGGGCAGCCTGAACACATGGCCACAGGTTGAATATCCTAAGGAAAATACACACAGAACATTCTTCTGTAATTATCTCTTGGGAATGGTTATCATCCCAGCAAGGTACAAGGACACTAAAAAGAGGGAAGATATTGTGAGTGCAAGTGTATATATGCGTGTGTTGATAGAATAAAAATAGATAGCTCTCAAGGTATTGTAGCCCCATTGCCCCTTTTCTTTCCTTACATTTGACTGATTGAATCCAGACTCCATATAATGATAATTACATTACTTTTCTTTGTTTAAATACATTGGCAGTGGATCATCCCAAGTCAATGGCTGAACTTCTTTCTATCCCCACAGTTCTACTACATATTTTTTCTTATTTTGTTAACTTCCCATAACCCCTAACTGTTTAATCTACAATATAACTGGAATGTTACATCATTTGCTGTATCTTCCCCCCACCCATAGGTCTGGCAGCCATAAAAGATGGAAACACACATAATTTGCCCTTGGTATGCATTTTAGAGATAATCTAGGCAATATTGAAATCAAGAATTGGATGTAGCAGCTCAACCAATACTTCTTGCCTTAGGGATTGCACCTCACTTCCATACTAGGAAATGTTTTGGAAGTTCACATACATATATTTTTATAAATTGAATGGTCGACATTTAGAGAATGACTGAATTTTTTAGACTACCAGAGTGTTGCCTATTTTAGATCTCTAGGGTGTTTATTTTAAACTAAAACATAAAAAAAATTCTTTGGATGCATACATGCTTTGGGACATCTATGATGCTTGAGATACTTGATAACATTCCCTCAATCAATCTTGTTACTATTATTACTTTGTTTAGGAGGTCTATTAATTTATAGGTAATACAAAAATAAACATGAGTTTAGTCTAGTCCCTAATTTTTTATCTATCAAATTAAGGAAGTATTACCATATAATACAAAGATAGTATTTTAAACAGAATCTACAGAATGGAAGTTCTCTGCCCACTCCCCTCATTTTTCCAAAGTTTACATCAACAATTCAGAAAATTTTGATTAAAAACCTATGGCTAAACCCCAAGAATTTCTATTAAATTAAATATTAACTTACTATTTAATTAAAATTAATTAAATTAAATATTAAAGATGATAAAAATCAAAATTATGTATGGAGAGCAAAATTTTTTACTGAACTGACATTTGAAGAAACCTATAACTTGAAAATTGTAATATAAATTAGATGTAGTAAAACAACTATTTTATATAGGATTTCAACATGATTGTTTCATTTTAGTATCATAAAATATTACCACAACCAGATGAAAAGAGAAAAAATCAACTAACAATATTTTGTTGACACAATAATCAGTTTGAGTAAAGTTTTGACAGAGTTGATGAAATGTTTTGTCATTGCAAAGGTAGAAGTTACCTAGCCTCAAACTAGGGTTCAAATATGTGACATCTATGAAAAGTTAATGCAATGAAAGAATCAGCCTTTGGTTATAGTTGTGTCCCATAAGACCACGCTGACTATTCTGACAGCCAGATAGTATAACATTTTTTTTTTAATTTTGCCTTTTGGGTCAGCATATAACTTCACTTTTTGAGTTGTTTTAATTGAATCAACTGGTTGATTTAATCGAAATGTATGAACCAGTTATAAATAAGAGTCCAGCAGCAATCTCAGGTTCAGAGTGGATTTTGCTATTATTTTACACATAGAACATAAATATTTAATTTTAAAAGCAGAAGTGAGCTAATTATGATATTGTTTGAAATGGTAATGCCAATAAAAATACAAATTAAATGCTTAAAATCATTTCTAGAAGTTTAAAACATTGTTTCATGTATGGATCTTATCTTAATCTGCCTATAGTTCATGAAAATATAGTTAATTTCATATTACATTTATTTTTAATATATGCAATTTTATCTTGAATGTGGATTAGTGAATTTCACTGCACTTTTATTTAAAAAACATGAATCATGAATATATTTTACTCTATGAAGTATTTTTATTAAAAGAAAGTAGTGAACTTGAGGGAACTGAGCAATGCAATATTTTTTTCTCCAGTAAATCTGGCAAAAAAGATAAATATCTCATGAAAAAATGTAGAGACTTTTCTAATGATTGAGAGCCTGGGGAGGGAAGAGAAAGTTGGAAGAGAAGATCTATATGGAGATGAGACCCATCAGAATCTTAAATATGGGAAAAAAGAGAAAGGATAAAATAAGAATGAAAAATCAATTCTGAGCAAGAATAGCAAAGAACAACTCATTAAGCTACACCAAGAAGCAAAGGAAAGGTAGGTGTGAGCCTCATAAATCATACCCCAAAGTCCATAAATTTCTGAATTCTAGGCAAGTTATTTTCAGGTAATGTCATTGCCATCTGCCACTGTTAATGCTGTGCAAATTGACAGAAATAACACTGACATAGCTTGGTTGAATGTTATTTTTTGCTGGGTTCTTGAAAATATGAAGTCACTGGGGATATTTGTTATCACCATTTTTACTCATATGTTTCTGCTCTCCTTTATATTTCCATTCTCTCCCCCCATACATTTAAGAAGCTTTAAAACATGCTTCCTCCCACCCCAAATTTCTCCTCATCTCTCCCATTTAGTTCTTTATTCTCCTTTCTCTGTTTTTTTCTTCCTGCTGTTGCTGTCAAGTAGGGTTTATTGTGGAAGGTAGATGGGAAACATTGAGAAGTGAAAGCAATGTAAAAAATCATATAAAATATTTATTCAAAAAATTAAGAGGAAGATAACTTGATACTTGCCAGAGAAAATAAAAGGTTAAATTAAAGATAGTTACCACTAACTAGCTGTTAAGTAAGGGAAGAAATAGAATGAATGAAAAATCCTTTATTAACTGTTTACTATCTTCCAAGTCCCCCTCCCCAAAACCAGTCCTAGCCCTCAGGTGATTTGCATCCTAATGGGGACGACATAACAAAGTAGATTGATGGCTATAGAGGGGAACTTTGGTACCAAAAATTATAAAGACATGGTGCCAGAGAAGTAGATCTATATATCTCACTGAGGGACAATGGCAGTGATCATAGTTCATAGGTCCCTAATCATAGGGAATCAGTATGGAAAGAAAGGAAATGGTACCTGTGTCGTGGCAAGGTGGTGGCAAAAAGGAGGATGTGACCAGAGAGTCAACAGCAAACTAAAGCATAGGTGGGACTTTCCTTTAAAGAGTGGTCCAGGAAAGGACGTCATGAATTAGGAAGCAAGGGCTCCAGGTTCTAAGTTTGTCTAGCTGATTTTCATTCTTTTAGCTTTCTTAAACCTTTCTTCCTTCTATATACATGTGACAAAATATGCAGCCCTATTGTCTGTCCAGTGTATCCCTAAACTTGATGGGTTCCTAGAAGAATTCAGCAATGTTCTAGGGCTGAGGAAACTTCCTTCCCCTGAACCAAAGTAGTATAGTCAATAAAGCAAAAACCTGAAAGCAAAATAAGCATTGAAAAAAATGCTATTTATTAATTACTTGAAAATCTTTGTTTCTTTTTGTCTTATCACTTTTTTTAAAAACCCTTACCTTCCATCTTGAAATCAATACTGTGAATTGGCTCCAAGGCAGAAGTGTGGTAAGGGCTAGGCAATGGGGGTTAAGTGATTTGCCCAGGGTCACACAGCTGGGAAGTGTCCGAGTCCAGATTTGAACCTAGGACCTCTCGTCTCTAAACCTGGCTCTAAATCCACTGAGCTACCCAGCTGCCCCCTTATCACTTTCTTAAAGACTATTTTAAAATCTTTTTTTTTTTGGGTGGGGAACCTAGGAGTTTCTGTGGATAAAGCATAGGGCATGGAGTTACAAGACATCTTCTTTCAAATATGGCCTTAGACAATTACTACTGTGATCTTGGGCAAACCACTTAACTCTTTCCTTCAGTTTAATCATCTATAAAATGATCTGGAAGAGGAAATGGCAAATCATTTTAGTATCTTTGCCAAGAAAACCCTCAAATGGGGTCCTGGAGAATCATGCATGAGTAAACAAACATTTCTTTGAGAAATACTTTTGAGGGTCAAGACAAGAAAAGGAGTTAACTTTACTATAGATATTTTATGGACTCATTCTTTTTTAGTAAATAGATTCCAGATCTAAGTTAATTAATAAACATTTGTTGACGATTCTAGAAGACAAGTAATAACATATAATAGTGATTTTGTATAGTCCTTTTCCAGTTGTGTCTAACTCTTCATGACTCCTTTTGGGGTTTCCCTGGCAAAATACTGGAAGTGGTTTGCCATTTTTATCTCAGGCTCATTTGGCAGAAGAGGAAACTGAGACCAATAGGGTAAGTTAGTTGCTCAGGGTCATACAGCTAAGAAGTGTCTGAGGCCAGGTTTGAACTCAGGATGATGAGTCTTCCAAAACTCCAGATATGGGGCTTTATCCATTGTGCCACCTAGCTGTTCCAAATAAAAAAAAATAGTAGCATTAATATAGCTATTTCAGTTGATCTTTACATACACTTTCCTTATTCTCTTGCTTAATCATGAAAGCAAATGTTTAAAAATGGATAAGGGCAAAATGTGTTTTTTCCAGTCCTTGTATCCTCTTTCCTTTTAAAATTTCTTTTAATTTATACTTCATTTGTTGAACTTCAAGAGCCAGTTTCAATGCTACCCCCTTGCATGATACCTTCTCTAAGCGCCATGGGCAAGGACTATGTGCTATTCATTATTTTATCCCTGGTACTCCCTAGCATAGTACTTGGCATATAGTAAACACCAATAAATGTTCATTGAATTCCAAAATGGATATATATTGCCTTCTATTTTTTTATTATCAGCTTTATTTACCATCATATACATACACACACACACACACACACACACACATATATATATTTATCACTCTCTCCCTGAGAGTCATCTTTTGTATTGTATTTTTCTCCAAGAATAACATTATTTTTTAATAGGGGCATGTGATCTACTAATAGAGCAATGGTCAATCATGTGTAGCCTCTGTGCCTGTTACATAAGCCTTGACCCTCATTTTTATAGGGAAGTGTGTCCTCTTTCTGTTTGCCCTGAAAGTTCATTCTTTGTACCTACCCTGGCAGTCCCAATTGATGGATATTTTGAAAGAGAAGGTGACTTAGAGATCTCAACTCTTCTCCCCATTATTTCATCACAGGGAAGGACTATTCTTCTGGTGGCTAGAACCCTGTAACTTCACCAAGCTAGGTAATGTTGGCCATTCCACCCTTCTTTGGAATGTTAAAGAATTCTAGGGAGTTTATGAAGTGCAGCTTCTCTTACCTAGAAAAATAGAAATTGTTTTCAGTGAGAGAGCCATCCTTTAAAGCATAGTATACATATACAAGTATGTATTTCCATGATCTTGAAAAAGTAGTAAAGAGTCTGTTACATATGTGATTTTATTAAATATTATAATGGAGCTATAATATCAATATAAATATTACCCTTCAGCAATGCTTATCACTATCCATTTATATGTGCCTAATTTATGTAAATCATTGACTTTCTCATAAATCAGTTTTTTTTGGAATTCACCTGATATAGTGTAAGGCTTCATTTAGGAGAACAGAATGACTAATGATGAAACATGGTGGCTATCCATTGGTTACATCTTGCTTTTGCTATATGAGCAGGCCATCTTTTTTCTCAGCCATAAAATAATTTAATGACACCTTTTATGCTAATTCTACTTAACACCTCATTTTAATGGTTTGCAGTCTACTCATGATATCTTGGTAATGATTTTTTGGTGATCCTCAACATCAGCTTTTTGGAAATTGGAGCATTCCATAAGAGCCATACAACATTATTATAAGAATATTGATATTAACAAAGACAGGCATTTTTTCTATGACATGTCTAGAGTCAGAAAAGTTTCATAATTTATCAAAGGCAGGTCACAGGACTAGAGATGGGAGGTTCTAAGTTCAAATATGTCTACAGATGCTTTTTAGATGTGTGACCCAGGGCAAGTCATTTAACTCCCACTTGCCCAGTCTTTCTACTCTTCTGCCTTGGAACCAACACACAGTGATTGATTCTAGGACGGAAGGCAAGGGTTTTTAAAAAGGAAGTTCAATTTTCTTTTTCACTTGTGAATCTACTCATTATTGTCCACTTGAAACATCTTTTGAAGATTAATGAAGATCTGTGTTTGGAAGCTCTATGATTTATCCAATTCCATTGCATTTCTGGATAATATGCATTCTTTATTTAGTCATTTTCAGAGTTAATCCAAACTCTCTTTAGTGATTATAGATCTCATTTGGGAGGCCCTGTTTTCTAAATCAATATGCATCTGCTTTGAGGGTGATCCCACTGCTGTGAAGCATCTGCATAACATTTTATATTGATATAAAAGTAAGCATACAGTTTTTGTGAAAATTGAGATTTTTCTCAGTCTGTTTTCCTTTTGGGAGTAATGATAAAGGTCTGATATTTCCCCCAAACCTTTGTTATCCTCACCTATTTCAGATAAACTTTGAAAGATCAATTAATTGTTAGCTCTAGCACAAACTTCCTATGTGAAACATTTAGCTTAGGACAGCTGCTCTCCCATCTTTGTTTTCTTCAATGACATTTCCACTTCTTCATGAAACACATATGGTACCGTGAAATTATCTAAATGTGGAGGCTTTACTATTCTTTTTGGGAAAATAGTTTGTTATAAAAGTACTTAATGATTTTTACATTTTCATTAGTGTGTTGTTCTTCCATTTTTGTGATTAAATGTTCTAAGGATAACTTTGATATGTCAGGTCTTTAATCAAGCTTTCTAAGTGAATTTTATTCTTCTGTTCCTTCTTGTTTTGCTATTAGGTAATCAACATTACTCATAGTATTCTATCATAGTTCTTCATTTGATTTTTTAAATGAATTTATATTCTGAACCACTATTTCCCCTGGATCCCTTATTTTACCTCTTTGTAAGAGGACATGGTATTGGCTATGGTAGTTTCTAAATTTTTTTTGTTCTCCTTGCCAGTGATATGAAGGATATGTGATTTCATTGGTATAGAGAATGCTAACATTAGAACATTCTCTCTCTCTCTCAGTTCAGGTTATTGCTTTCTCTTTATATAACATGTAGTCTTAGAAAGTTGTCTTGGGTTCCGAGAGGAATGACCAGTATGTTACAGAAGTAGCACTTGAATTCCGGTCTTCATGACATTTGGGGCATTCTTTATTCACTATGCCATTGTTTTCTTTAATCATTTGGTTAAGACACTTCATTTTATATTGGTTTGACTTCTATAGGAAATTGTAATTTATGTTAATATCCACTTCTTCATCCATTTCCTACACCCCATTTTTGGTGTTAAAGTTCATGTAAAAGCCTATATTAAAAATGAGTCACTCCAAGTTTGTTATAATTGATTTTATGTTTTTAATGGTCTTCAGTCCTTGCTATTTATTATAAGGATATTAGAAAATAAGTATTGTTTTATTAGTTTAGAGATAAGAAGTAGAGTATCTGGCTTGAGAAAGAATTGGCATTTGAAGCAGAGCTGAGAGAGCATGTTAATTTAAAATGTTGAGAGTTATAACCATTTTTCTGTGTCAATTACTCTCTCTGGCAATTGGGAGACACATACTCAGAGACTCTCTCTCTCAGGACTGGAGGAGTTAACATCTTTGCCTTTCTTTCTGTCTGAGGGAAATACCTGAAGGAGCTTAGTGTTTTCTTTTCCCAACTTGGGAAACACTATTGACTATTTCGATCTTTATGAATTGGTTTATATCTGAGAAGACCAAATAAAGATCTGGTCTTTGGTTTGGACTCTGTTAAGACTCAGAGTCCTAATGTGATTCTTGTTGAGACTCAACCAGCTAGCCTTTGTTAGTTTTTAACTGTAAGATGAAGTTAAGAATTATAAGGATAATAGTGGAGGTTTTATTTAGAATAGTGTAAATTTGGGTTAGTCAGATCAGGGAGGATTAGTGTAGTCTGTGAAACACAGAAGAGGTTCCTTGGGGAATTAGGGAATTTATTTGGGCTGATTTAGAATCCCTTAGAATTAGAAATCCCTTTATTCTTATATATTTCAATAAATATTTTATTTTTCATAAGAGTCTTTTTAGCATCCTTGTGCCTGACCTGAAGGGAAGTTCACATTTGAGCTTCACTTCATCACTGAAGATACTTTTGATTATTATATCCATCAAAAGTATCTGAACAGTTTTGAACCTGTATTAGCAAATTTTTCTATCTATTTTTATGACTTGCCAATATTATTTTTTACACTATGAATGGTGCATCCTGATTATTTTATTGGAGGAAATATTCTCCTATCTTTAATTTCTTTAGAATATAGACCTAATAGTGTTATTTCTGGATTAAAGGGTATGCACAGTTTGATGGTGCTTTGGATTTGACTCCAAATAGCTCTCCAAAATATTTGTATCAGTATATTGGTGTACCAATTTTCTCACACCCCCTCTAAACATTTATCATTTTCTTTTTCTATCATATTGGCCAGTCTGATATGAGTGAGATGGTATCTCAGAGCTATTTTGATTTGTATTTCTCTAATTAATGGTGATTTGGAACATTTTTTCATATCTAAAGATAGTTTTAATTTCTTAACCTGAGAACTGCCTCTCCACACATAGTCTTTGACCATTTGTCAATTGAGCAATGCTTTGTATCCTTATAAATTTAACTCAGTTCTCTATATATTTAAGAAATGAGGTCTTTGTTAGAGACATTTACCATATTTTCCCCCTAGTTTGTTGTTTCAGTTCTACTTTTGATTGCTTTGGTTTTGTTTGGGCATAAACTTTTAAAATTTAATTTTGTGAAAGTTATCTTTTATATCTTATAATGTTCTCTTTGTCTTATTTGGACATAAGTTCTTCCCTTAAACACAGATCTGACAGGTAAAATTTGTGTTCCCCTAACTTGTTTATGGTATCACCCTTTATTTCTAAATTGTGTATCCATTTTGACTTTATCTTGGTATAAGACATGAGGTGTTTGTCTATTCCTAGTTTCTGACATCCTGTTTTCCAGTTTTCCCAGTTTTTGTCAAATGGTGAATTCTTTGCCCCAAAGCTTGAATCTTTAGGTTTGTCAAACATTAGGTTACTATGATCATTTTTTACTACCTGTTGAGTGTTTAATTTATTCCACTGATCCACTACTCTTTTTCTTAGCCAGTACCAAACTGTTTTGATGATTGCTTCTTTATAACACAGTATGCTATTCAGTACAGCTACAGTACCTTTCATTCGTATTTTTTCATTAATTTCTTGTTACTCTTGGCCTTTTGTGCTTCCAGAGGAATTTTATTATTATGAGGCAGCATTTTTATAGCCTAATACTCCAACTGTGGTGATATCTAAGGGAAGAGAGGACAACCATAGGGCATGGAGATAGTGACAACCTAAGTTGACTATTTTTATCTGTATAGCCAGCCTTTTTTCTGAGTCCTTTTCTTTCTCTCTTTCTACATTCTCTATTAGTGACTTCATCAGCTCCTATTGGTTCAATTATCAATCTTCATATGACTTGGAGACACATTTCCAGCTCACATCTTTTTCTTCAGTACCTATCGTCATCACCAGCTTCTCATCAGATATTTCTAACTTATCACAGTCATTTTAAATTCAACCTATCCAAAGAAGCAACTTATTAATTTTACCCTCAAATCCACTTTCCTTAATTATGCAAATATTTATTAAGAACTGTGAAGCTATCTTAAAGGTTCATGGATCCTTTGAATTAATATCTATTTTTTAAGCAGTTTTAAGGAAAGATGTTACTAATGACCTGGACCAGGAAAGAAAATCTGCTGGAGAAAATGCTGTAAGGATCATCATGATTCCAGTAGCCTAAGAAGAGGACAACAATGGAAGATGTCCCTAGAAATCAGACATTACATCATGAGACCCTGAGGGAGCCCTTGGATGTCACAAACTCAACCTTGGGGGTTGGATCACCCATCCCTTTTGGTTCTCCTCATGTGCAGATATTTTATTTTGATTGTAAAACCCTTGTGCCAAAAAGAGGAATTCTTCATAATGGTTCCTTGTCACTGTGTCTATCAATCATTTTTCATGAGTTTAGAAATATCCAAGCTTATTTAGACCCTCCATGAAATCCATAATTTTGGGCCTTTATTTATCCAGGTGAAACAATTTTGAAATGTTTTGATATACATGGAATGATCCATTGGGGAAACTAATATGTCTTCCAACATACTAGAGGGGAAAATGTGGAAAAAGTTAATATTAATTTTCCTGGAATCAGGGGCTCAGGAGTGCATGAGGACTGATTCAGTATGTTTCAGCCTTACAGAGGAAGACAGCCAGCCACACAGCTTGGGCTTTTCTTTCTCTCTTTCTCTGGCCCACTTTTTACTATTTAATAAATGGTTATAAAAATAAGCTATGATCTCCAGATGATTTTAATGTTAACAATAACTTCTGTATCACTGCTATGGGCCAGGAACTGTGCTAGGTGTCAGGAATAAAAGCACAAAAAATGAAACTGGCCCTGATGACAAGGAGCTTGCGTACAGTCTGTGATAGAAGCTGGCACTAGAGAAAAGTGCCAGACTGAAGAGTATGTAAAATCCATCATCTCAACGGGAGAGGGGCCCCAGGAGTTTGGAATCCTGAGGAGAGAAGACTCTGGTGAGGAGAGCAAAGTCTTGAGACTTTGAAGAGAGAAGGTGGGAAAAAACTTTCTCCTGAGGGTTACCCATTTTTCCTGCTGGTGACTGGAAATCTCTCCCCCCCAACACTTCCCAATTGAAAGAACTTTCTGAAGAGAAACCTGAGCAGACTTACTCAGCTCCTGTTGCCCAGGGGTGAGTCAACCTGACTTTCTCTCAGCAGGGCTCAGGCTGCCAAGGCCTGAGTTCCCCCCAACCTCAAGGAGGGAGGAAAAGGGTCCAGATAGAGACAGGGACCCCATTTCCCCACTTTCCTTTTCCCAGTCCTCCCTGCCCGTTATTTATTTTGTATTACCTGACTGAGTTAACATTAAAAGTTATCTGTTCCCCAAGCTGAATGTGAGTGAATGGATCAAGGGGAGACCTTTGTATCTCAAGTAGTGGAGGAGGGACAAGAGGGACAAGAGCAAATTGGGGAGAGCAGGTTTAGCTAAGGAGAGAAGACAGAAGGGGGAAATCTTCAAACCCCCTTTCCTCTCTCTGAGACAACCCATTACATCTGCTGTCTCCCCTGAACCCCACTTTGAGAAGATCTTTCCCTCTCCATACTGAAAATCCAAGCCTCCCTTCTGGGTAAAACACTTCCCTCTTTTATTTTTTTTTAAACAAGTCCAATTGGTTAGACAAGTTCGTATATAAATATGTGCAACACATATAATCAATATTTAATAACAAATAAATACAAATATATAGAGAACATATACATACCCACTCCTTGATCACCATTGCTTCTTAGAATCCCTTCCAAGTTCAGCTAAAGCACCATTTCCTGCATGTTGACTTCTCTGATCTCCCTCCAAAATAACCTCATATTTTTTTGTTGCACATTTTCTATGTACTACTTACATGTGTTCATGTCACCTCTTCCCTAAGAGACTGTAATCTGCACGAGGGTACAGACAGTTTTATTTTTGACTTTGTTTTTCTGGGGCATAGCACAGAGCCTTAGACCTAGTGGGCACTTAATAAAATGCTTCTTGATAGATGGTGATATTTTTTCAAATGCTATCCTCAGATGAATTAATTCTAGACATGGCCAATTGTCTCATGAAATGGTCTTTTTTTTCTTATTGGACTCCTAACAGAACCAATGACACAATTTCCTTTATTTTTGTAGCAGTCCACCCCTAGCTATGGGCAAGGGAAACAGTTGGTATGTACAGATTGTCTTAGAAGAGAGCATGCTCAGTATTGCACATGGATGGGAAAGCCTCTGACCCTTGACCCCAGCTTCTCCCAGGTTAGGCAGAAACACAGGTTTCTTTGTGATCACCTGGTTAAGAGAAACCACATCTATACCTTGTCATTAACCAATGATAATCATCCCTATGTACTGTGTATAGTTGCAAAGAGATTAAATAGGGCCCAGCCAGCTCTGCCTCTCTCTCTTCTGCTCTTCCTCCCTTCCAGCTCCCACTGATGCCTGTCCTTGCTGGAGCCTGCTTTGGCCAGGCTCCATCTCTAATCTTTCTCTATCATCTCTCCGACCTGTGTGGTATTGAATCTGGATCTCTGGACTGGTATAAGCTTTCGGAATGGTTCTTTGATCAGAGCTTGGCTATGGCTCATTGATAATTAATAAAGACTCATTCCTGCCACCTCATATCTCTAATTCGACTTTGTCATTCCCCTCGTGGTATCTAAAACTTCTATCCTTTCTCTATCTTCCTACCTTAAAGCTTCTCTCTCCCCTCTGAGGAAGCTTTAATTTTCATTTCCAGAACATGCAACCTACTATTCACTTTAGCTGTAACTTCCCTTTGTTTTCTGGCTATCCCTAGCATGAGAATGTTAAGATGAACAGGATTTCAATTGCTCAAACAATTAATAGGCATGCTGGTATTTACTATGCACTAGGCACTGTACAAGCTCTGGGGACTAAAAGAAAAACAAAACAAAGCAAAAGCAACCTCTGTCCTCAAGGAGCTTGAATTCTAATGGGGGAGACCACCTAAAAATAGAATTATTTCAGTAGTACAGTCACTGATTGGCATTAAACAAGGATCACTTTACAGAGAGAACTAACTGCTAATCTGGGGGCAGTGAGGTGGTAGTGGAGAGAGTACCAGATCTGGAGTCAGGAAGACTCATCTTTCTGAGTTCAACTCTGGCTTCAGACACTAGCCATGTGACTTTAGGCAAGTTATTTCACCCTGTTGGCCTCAGTTTCCTCATCTGTAAAATGAGCTGCAGAAGGAAATGGCAGGTCAGTCTAGTATCTTTGCCAAGAAAACCCTGTATGGGGTCAAAGAGAGTTGGACATGACTGAACAACAATTAATTTAAAATTTAGAAATTGTCTAGAAACAGAATGAATCTTATAAATCCCCCTTTTTGGTCACTGCCACAGTAACTGCAGAAAAATAAGGAACGTACACAGGACTAATGGCCAATTTGTACTTTTTCTTTCATAAGTTGTTATGGCCAAAGAATTCGCTGCCAAGTGACCAGCCTTCTGGTTCTGAGTTTTTGTCTGGAGTTTGGCTGCGAGAGCTCCAAAAGCAGACATCAGGGTGGCCAGGATGATGCTTGAAGATTTAACAACAATTTGACAGATTTTGATTCACAATAGTACAGTTTTTGAGAACCAGGATCAACCTTCAGACTATAGAAAGACATTAGAATGTGACATTTTGCCAATAGAAACTTTAATTTGATTAGTAAAATGGTCAATTACTACACTTTGCAAGAACTGAGGCAAAAGATGTGCCCACGTCTGTCTAGTTCTGACTTGTTAAAAATGCACACATTGTGGGGGCAGCTGGGTGGCTCAGTGGATAGAACCAGGCCTAGAGATGGGAGGTCCTAGGTTCAAAACTGACCTCAGATACTTTCCAGTGGTGTGACCCTGGGCAAGTCACTTGACCCTCATTGCCTAGCCCTTACTGTTCTTCTGCCTTGGAACCAATATATTATTGATTCTAAAGGTAAGGAATTAAAAAAATGCTCACGTTCAGTTTCTGAGACCTGGGGAGTCAAAGGGAGCAGGTCCAAGTAGTTAAAGTCACATAAAGTGATAGAATCACATTATACTTTAAAGCAATAGTAAAAGAGAACACATAAAGCCATGAGAAATGAAAGTATATCACCCTTCACCCTATGAAGCCAATTTGAAACTAATATGGCTAAACTTTTGATTATACACGGTGATGACAAAAAAGGGAGAAGAGAGAATTAAAACCTATAGATAATGCCAAATCTTCATTTAGAGATTAGGCTTAAATTTCTTTCTCACTAAGCCTTTTATCAGAACTTCTACAAGCAGCTAAATTCAGGATTTAAGCTTCGCATGGCTAAGAAACTAAAGTTCTATATTTATTTAAATTATTTTATGTTCAAGTTGGTTTTTAAATTTTTCAAGAGCTACTTGGCTTCTTAAAAAGATTGAGAGCAAGAGAGAGCTGGCCTCTTTCAAAGGAATCCTAAGCCTTTAAAAAAAATTGTGGTTAACAAGAAAATCCAGATTAATTTGAAATGCAATGTCCTGAGAACAAAGTTACCCTTCTTTTTGGAGGCCAGTGCCTTGGTAGGGGTTGGGGTGAAGGGAAATGAGGAGAAGATTACATGAGGGGAAGCCCAATACTAATATCAGGAGCTCACTTTGATTTATAATTTACAAGTTTGCAATATATTGTCCTTGAAACAAGGACCTCCAAAGTAACAAAGGAAGGAAAATTAGAAAACAGGTGCCCACTATGTACCAGGAACTATGCCATATGTTTTACAAATATTTCATTTGACCCTCACAACAATCCTATAACTTCTTCCCTTCCCCAAATCCTTTTAACAGTTGAAGAAACACTTCTATTTTCCCATTTATCTGTTTTTTTTAAACCCCTACCTTGAATCTTGGAATCAATGATTTCAAGGCAGAAGAGTGGTAAGGGCTAGGCAATGGGGGTCAAATGACTTGCCCAGGGTCACACAGCTGGAAAGTATCTGAGGCCAACTTTAAAGCTAGGACCTCCTGTCTCTAGGCCTGGCTCTCAATCCATTGAGCTACCCATCTGCCCTCCATTATATGTTGAAGAAACTTTGGGTGACTTGCCCAGGATCACACAGCTAGTAAGTAAGGCCAGATTTGATCTCAGGTCTTACTAATTCCAGGTCTGACTCTACTCACTGAACCATCTAGCTACTTCTGGCCCTTAGTAGTTCCAATACTATTTAGTGATTTTCTAACCAAGGAAATCGAGGCTCAGGAAAGTTAAGTGATTTGTCTGGAGCCATACGGTTAGTAGCTCCAAGAGAAGAAATGAGAACCAAAGACTTCTGAGTTCTGATTTGCTTCAGGATAAAATGTTTTATCACTCAATTCTCTCAAGTTCAGAAGATCTTCTGATGCAAAATCTTTTTATGGACTAGAATGTCTTATACTTGTGTTTCTAAATTAAATCTTTCCCCACTACCGGCATACTTCAGTGATATTGTGAGTTCTGTTTCAGACCATCCCAACCAAGAGAATATTGCAATAAAGTGAGTCATGCACATTTTTTGGTTTCCCAGTCCCATAAAAATTATATTTATACTCTACTGTAGTCTATTAAGTGTGCAATAGTACCATGTCTAAAAAAACGCATGCACCTTAATTTAAAATATTTTATTGCTAAAAAATGCAAAACATCACCTGAATCTAATCTCTGCTGGTGGAGGATCTTGCCTCCATGGTAATGGCTGCTGACTGATCAGGGTAGTGGTTGCATGGTTTGGGTGATTGTGATGATTTCTTAAAAAAACCAAAACAATGAAGTTTGCTGCATCGATTGACTCCTTTTTCCCCCCTCAGAATTCAGTTTAATATTTATTATTGTTTACTTTGTGCCACCATCCGTTCTAGGTGCTGGGGCTAATGCAGTTCATGAAAGATTTCTCTGCACAATGTTTGAGAGCATTGTACCTACAGAAGAACTTTCAACATTTGGGTCGATCCTCGCAAACCCTGCTGATGTTTTATCAACTAAGCTTATGCAATATTTTTCAATGTTACTGAATCTAAAGAAGAGGGAGACAGATAGGGGAATGGGGGGGTTGGTGGAGAATCAGAACACAGGAGTTAAAGATTACGTTTGTGGTCTTTTGTGGGTCCTATTTGTGAGGCCCCAAAATATTTTTAATAGCAACATCCAAGATGATGGATCACAGTTCCCTAAGACAGATATAATAATAACGGGAAAGTATGAAATATTTTGAGAATGAACAAAATACAACATGGAGACACGCTGTGAGCATGTGCTGTTGGACAAATCACACCTCTAGACTTGCTCAATGCAAGGCTGCCTCAAACTTTCCATTTATGAAACAAAGCAATATATGCAAAGTGCAATAAAGCAAAGCATCCTAAAGTGAGTTTGTCTATACCCTACAAGCCCAACACTCCTATCGTGCAGAAAAACCAGAGATGTGATAGAGAGGTAATTTCAGTCTGATTTGACTAGAAGATTCATTCGTTCATTCACTCACTCACTTGCTCACTCGCTCACCAATTCGTCTAATCATTCACACATTCAAACACTAAATAGGCACTTATTATGTGAATGGAGACAGCAGGGAAGGGATTCTGACACATGGAGGAGCAGCTTCTATATCAGTGAAGAGAGAGCGCTGTAAAGAGCTAGCAGCAGCAGCTGTGGTTTGAAAAAAAAAGTCAGGGTGGTGGAGGGGTAAGCGACTAATCAGTTGTGTTGTCTGAAATTTTTCAGAGAAATCAGAGATCCTGCCCCCTTACTCTGAATAAGTATGCAAGCTCATTAAAAGTAATTGACCCAGCAGCTGCAAGGGATAGTTTTAAATGCATTCTCCACCTGCGTGTTGACAGCTCCAGAGCATCAAGGACATTAAGGGATGCTTCTCAGTCCCGGAGGAGAAAGCCGATTTGGCCTTCGGTGGCTAAAGCTGCCAGTGGTTTGTGGGAATGTTCACGGCCCATACAAGGCTTATTTTGCAAACTAATTCCAGAAGGTTCACTGATAACATTGTTAGGGCTGTTGTTATCTGGAAAGCACTGGCCGTGGGTGCTTTTTACACCGAGGTCGGTGACAAGTCTTTTACAACCAAGCGGTGGTTCTTAGGGAGTCTCGGCCAGCGTTGGCATGGCTGAAAAATGCAGATGCTCAAGCAAGCTGGTCCTTGGCTGACAGACCTCCAGTTCATCCCAGAACTTGAATCTGAATCTTCTCAGCCTCAAAGGACTTAACAGCGTCATTCTCCTGCCCCAGCTGTCTTCAAGAACTAAAGCCACTGCCCTGCTACAGTTAAGCATCAAGATAATACTTTGGGGGTGAGAAGATGGTTGTTACTAATAAGAATTATTATATTATATATTACACTTATAATATATATATTATATGTGTATATATACATTATGTATGTATATATGTATATATATATGCATTCTTATATTTTTTATACTTTACACTGTTCTCTACACTTTATACTTTTTTATATTTTTATTTTGTTTTATACTTTACAATGAACTTTTTTTTAAAGCAATAATTCTATGAGATAAGCACTTAGAGACAGCTGAATAGTGTATGGGATAGAGCACTGGACTTGGGATCAAGAAGACCCGAGTGGAAATCCAGCTTCAGATACTAGTTGTAAAACTGTCATTTAACCTCTTATAGTCTTAGTTTTCTCTTCTGTAAAATGAGAATAATAATAATGTCTACCTTTCTGGGTTGTTGTGAGGGTCAAATGAGGTAATATTTGTAAGTGACTTGCAAATCTTTAGGCACTATGAATATACTAGTGATGATGATAACGGTAATATCATCTTCTCAGTCCATCAGGTCTACAACCTAGGAGTCATCCTGGACTCCTCACTATCTCTCCCTGCCAATATCCAAGTCAATTTTACATTTACATCACCTCTCAAATATGTCCCTTTCTCTCCTCTGCCACTGTCACTATTCTAGTGGACCTCATCATCTCATGCCAGGATTACTTCAATAGCCTTCTGGTGGGTCTGCCTGCCTCAGTCTCTCCTTACTCTGATCTGTTCTCTATTCAGCCACTAAAGTGATTTTCCTAAATGCAGGTCTAATCATGTCAAACTCCAAACCCTTGATAAACTCTAGTGACTTCCTATCCTCTCCACAAAGAAATTCAAAATTTTCTATTTGACATTCAAAGTTCTCTATAGCCTACTTCCCTTTTATCTCTCCAGTCTTCTTTTTACTTCTTACCCAGACCCTTCACCTTCAATCTAGTGACACTGACCTCACCGCTGTTCCACAAATAAGACACTCCATCTCTCAGCTCTGGGCATTCTCTTTGATTGATCCCATGTCTGAAATGCTCTCTCTCCCTCCTCAGCTTTGCACACTGACCTCCCTAGCTTCTTTAAGTCCTGGCTAAAATCTTCCCTTCTAATGCAGTCAAAATTAGAATGGGAGCAACAAATTGGGAAAATTTATAACAAAAACCTCTGACAAAGGTCTAATCACTCAAATTTATAAGGAACTAAATCAATTTTACAAAAAATCAAGCCATTCTCCAATTGATAAATGGGCAAGGGACATGAATAGGCAATTTTCAGATAAAGAAATCAAAACTATCAATAAGCACATGAAGAAGTGTTCTAAATCTCTGATAATCAGAGAGATGCAAATCAAAACGACTCTGAGGTATCACCTCACACCTAGCAGATTGGGTAACATGACAGCAGAGGAAAGTAGTGAATGCTGGAGGGGATGTGGCAAAGTCGGGACATTAATACATTGCTGGTGGAGTTGTAAATTGATAGGCAATTTGGAACTATGCCCAAAGGGCACTAAAAGACTCTCTGCCCTTTGATCCAGTCATAGCACTGCTGGGTTTATATCCCAAAGAGATAAAAAGGAAAAATACATGTACAAGAATGTTCATAGCTGAGCTCTTTGTGGTGGCAAAAAAATTGAAAATGAGGGGATGCCCTTCAATTGGGGAATGGCTGAACAAATTGTGATATATATTGGTGATGGAATACTATTGTGCTCAAAGGAATAATAAAGTGGAGGAATTCCATGGAGACTAGAACAACCTCCAGAAAGTGATGCAGAGTGAGAGGAGCAGAAGCAGGAGAACCTTATACACAGAGACTGATACAATGTGGTACAATTGAATGTAACGGACATCTCTACTAGTGGCAATGCAATGATCCAGAACTAATTGGAGGGACATATGAGAAAGAATGCTATCCACATCCAGAGGAAGAACTATGGGAAAAGAAACACAGAAGAAAAACAACTACTTGATCACATGGGTCACCCTAATTCAAATATTAATAATAAGGAAAAGGGTCTTGATCAATGGCACATGTTAAACCCAGTGGAGTTGTGTGTCATATATGGGAGAGGGATGGAGGGAAGGAGGAACATGAATCTTGTAACCATGGAAAATTATTCTAAATCATCTAATTAAATAAAAATTTAAAAAATAAACTTAAAAATGAATAAACATTCATTAACTGTCAAACAAAAAAAAATAAAATCTTCCCTTCTATTGGAAGCTTACCCCAACCCCTCTTAATTCTAGTGTTTTCCCTCTTCTAATTGCTTCCTATAAATCATGTATATAACTTGCTCTGTTTGCATGCATTTGTATGTTTTCTCTTCTATTAGAATATAAGCTCCTTGAGGGCAGGGACTGTCTTTTGTCTCTTTTTATATCTTCAGTGCTGTGCCCAGTACCTAGTACATAGTAGACTCTTAAATGTTTATCAAAATTGAGTTGAAATGATGATGCTGATGTTGAATTCTCATTTTACAGAGAGGGACACTTGCCTGGGGTTGAATGACTAGTGAGTATCAAAGGTACGACTCCAAGATACTCAAATAGTATTAGGAAAGTCGAATTAATATGCTTATTCTTAGAATGAGATCATAGTATAATATAGTGGCACTGTTTTGGAATTTGAAGATTTGTTTGTATAACCAGAGTGACCTGGGAATGTCACATTAGCTCTCTAGGTCTCAGTATCCTCAGTTGTAAAGTGATTGGGTTGGATGTTAGGTAATCTCTCAAATCCTTTTGAGGTTTGCATTCTGTGAACCATATACATTACTTCAAAGTCACCTTTTGTAACTGTTAGAGATCCCAATTGTATAGTTGTTAACTGCACTGGGGAGACTGTGTGGTAAAGTGGATAGGGTGCTAAATCTGGACACGGAAAGATCTTGATTTACATTCTGCTTCTTTATTTTTATTAGATCTGTATTTATTAGATCTATGATCTTGGGAAATTATTTAATGCCACCACAGCTATGTTTTCTCATAAATAAGATAGAGATAATAATTTGGTTTTTTTGAATGCAATATATAAATTGAGGTTGGTGTTGAAAATTCAGTTTCTATTACATCTTTGAATTCATCAACAATTTTTCCCTGTATTTATTTAGCATCCCAGTCACATAAAAAGGAAGCTGTCTATGATAATTATAAAATAGCAAATTTGAATGAGATCTTGGAGATCATCTAGCCCAACTCCTTTGTTTTATAGGTGAATAAAATGAGGTCCAGATTGGTTGAAGACACTTGCCCAAGATCATCCACCAAGAGGCAGAACAAGAACCTATTGATATCCAAGTCATTGGTTTCAGTAAAAATGGGCAGATCCAGGGATTCTTTATGACAGACTCAGGATTTAATTTCTAATTCTCTAAATGAGTGATGGTTTGGTTAGATCATATTCATTCAACTTTGGGTCTCCATGCTGCTCCAAATGGAATTAAATTAAGAGCTCTATATTGCTTCTACTAAAAGAAAAAGCATTTTCTTTGCCCTGTTACCTCTATAGCACATGGTGCTATTCTAGAAGCTAGGGATTTATCACTTCTTTCCCAGACAACAGTAAATAGCCTCTTCATTGGTCTCTTTGCTTTCACTTTCTACACTACAAGGTAGTCAAAATAAGCTTCCTATGACATAGAGCTAGCTAGCTTTGTTATTTCTCTGCTCAAAAGTCTTTAGTAATTTCCTCTGGGATAATGTGCAAACTGATCTTTAAAGTTTAGTAGAGTGTAGTATTAATATAGTGTCATAGTATTGTATATTATAGCATAGTATCATATAATAGTATCATATGGTATGGAATGGAATGGAATAGAATGGTGTGATATAGAATGGTATGAAATGGAATGGTATGGTATGGAATGGGATAGAATGGTATGGTATGGTGTAGCATAGCATAGCACAGCATAGGACTGTAGAGTTTAACTGCCAAACAACATGCTTCATCATGCCACAGAAACCTTTTTATCCTGAAAGATCTAAAACTCACCCCACATCCATACTCTGGTTCCTTGGGGCTCTTCCTTTTGATTTGAGAAGAACTTCTCCCAGAACCTCTATTTAGAGATAGTCAGAGGTCAACTAGGCAAGCCAGCTCTTAATTTCTCACTTGGTGGTACTCTGGATTTCTTCATCCTGCCCCTATTTTTCTTCATTTTTTAGCTTTCTTTTATATGTGGTCTTCTCCATTAGAATATAAGCTTCTTGAGGGCAGGGATTATCTTTTTGCCTGCATTTGTATTCCCAGCTGCAAGCATAGTGCCTGACACATAGTAACTGCTTAATAAATGCTTGCTGACTAACTAGTATAATAAAAGAAAATCATATAATTATAATATAATATATGATTATAATACATGCATGGGAGTTCTCAGCAAGTGATATAAAGAGTAGAAAGAAGGGAAGTGCATTTCACAACAGTGAGGGTAAGTCAGACTGAAGATAATTTATAAAGCGATTGGTGACTTTTTTGAATTTATTGATTTCAAGATTTTTCAAGTCATATTAGAAATATCCTATGAATGCTGTTATCTATAATTTTGTAGAGGAAATAGTACCTGAGTTTGAGTCTCAGCTTTACCCCTTCCTAGTTTCTTAAGCTTGGGATTCTCTGAAATTCAGATTACTCACCTATAAAATGGGGATGTGGCTTATTTGAACCCATCAGTGCTAAATGATTCCACCCTCAAAGTCCTCTGGGTGACAACAGAAGCTGCTGGTATGTATGCAAGACTTGGGATGAAAAACTATCAGCTTGTTGGACAACCACAGCTGCCTGGTTAAGCTATCTGGGCATTAGTCCATGCCTGGGGACAAATGCTGTGCAAACTTCCTCTTTTCCAAAGTCCATCAAATTCTTAATCTTCTTGGTATCTGTCTTTTTCCAGTCCACCAAACAGATTAAAGGGTCTTTGATCTCAAGTGTCCTAGGACTTAGCTGGCATTTTTATTCATTGTTATAAAATTTTAGCTATCAAGTTCTGGGTGGGTCATCAGGAAAGCTGAGTTGAAGGGCAGGAGGCATTGCCTTTTGTTAGATGAAAGACCCTGGCTAAGGCCGCACCTTAAAGGCAGAGATTGCTACATGGGGCTAAGCACATTTGGCTTTTCCTGTTACTTTGCATTAACTCTTATTAGGGCATAGAACAAATATGTATTAAGTATTTGCTCTATTATAGGCACTGTGCTAAGCGTTTAAAAAATATTGTCTCATTTGATCCTCACAATAATACTAGGAGATGGTGGAAGCTAGATGGAGCAGTGGGTTCAGAACCAAGCCTAAAGATGGGAGGTTCTGGGTTTGAATTTAGTTTCCAACATTTTCTAACTGTTGCCTTGGGCAAGTCACTTAAACCCTGTTGCCCAGCCCTTATCATTCTTCTGCCTTAGAGAGAGGAAGAAAGAGAGAGAAAGAAAGAGAGAGAGAGAGAAAGAAAGAAAGAAAGAAAGAAAGAGAGAGGAATAAAGAGAGAGAAAGAAAGAGAGAGGAAGAAAGAAAGAAAGAGAGAGAGAGAGAGAGAGAGAGAGAGAGAGAGCACCACACCTTTTTACTTCTGTCCTCCTTCATCATGAAAGGTATGCAGGTAAAATGGGATGGGGGATAGTACAAATAGTACAACTTAGGGAGTGGTTTCTATCTACACACATCCACAGATGTGGTGTTCTGTTTATGAAACATCAAAGAGGCCAGGGTCACTACATTGGGCAAGATGTGTTGAGGAATAAAGTATAGGAAGGCTAAATTGGTGTGTGTGTGTGTGTGTGTGTGTGTGTGTGTGTGTGTGTGTGTGTGTGTGTGTGTGTGTGTGTTTCATGATCTTTGAGGTGATAGGGAGCCACAGAACTTCACTAGATAGAGGGGTCACTGGTGACAGAATGGAGGATGGATTGGAATGGAGAAATTGGAGGCATGCAGATCCACCAGCAAGTTAATAAAAGGGAATTTCAAAGAGGAGAGTGAGAGAGGTATGGTGGGACTAGGTTCAGTAAAAAGATGGAGCAAGTTGAGGTTTTTCTCAATTCTTTGATAAAAGGATGATAGTTTTCAGGAAAATAAATGCTGCACTATGTCAAAACTGCAAAGGTGGCTGAGAGCAGCTATATAAAAATGAATCCTCCCCTGATCTGAAGAGGTCCATGAATCAGGTTTCACTGTGGCGTATGGAAATGGAGAAGGTGAAAGACAAGTGTTTAGGAGGAGCAAATGCTAAGTGCTTTTCTCTTGAAACAGTGAATTCAGAAAGATTCATTCTTTTAACATGGCTTCTAATTAGCTTTTCTGAATTTGGGCATGAACAGAATAACAAAGCAAGGAATCATAAGGTGAGAATTCCTTCCTTATTGGTTATATAGTGGCAGCATAAAATTTATATTGATTTTCATAAATAGGGCACATCAACAAGCATTTATTAGATACCCACTGTGTGCCAGGAACTGTGCTAGGCACTGGGAGTACAAAGACAAAAATGAAAAATTTCTTAGGAGGAGGTTTGGAAAGGAAGTGATTAGAAAAGAAAGTGGTAAACAAGATTGTATTTATTTCTGCTACATCCCTCTCGGCCCCTCTGCCTGTGTCTCTCTGCCTGCTTCTCTCTCTTTCTCTCTTTCTCTCTCTCTCCCTCTCCTTTACTTTCAAACATTAGGTTGTGTCACAGAGTTAATTGAAAAGTCACATGGTTCTGGCTGTTATTTGATGGATACACAAGGGGGAAAAATGCCTGGTCCTCATCTCAGCTGGAGCCAAAGCAAACACAATGATTTCATTTTTATTTGAAGTTCAAAGCTTTTCAGAGCCTCTTCATTCCTTTCAAATGCTACCTGCATCATTCTCTTTTACAAGGTTTGAAACTCCCCACTGTAGAACTCTCTTTAGTTTAGAACATTTCGACAAGGGTTAGAAAAGGTAAAAAGGCTGTCAGAAAAAATCTCTGACCTGGAAAATTGTGACAAGCATGAAAATGAGCAAATTAACTAGGGAAATAGAAGTGACCACTCCTTTAGGGAGGCAGGATGCTAACTGGGAAAACCTGCTTGACTTAGAATTACAGAATCTGAATTCAAAACCAGACCGTGCCACTTGCTGCAGTTCCATACAGCCTGGGACAATTAATTTACTTTCTATGGTATTTAGTTTTCTTATCCTTAAAACCAGAGCTTTACCTTTGATGGCCCCTAGGGTCTCTTCCACTTCTAATCTAGGATCCTAAAATTATAGAAGGGCAGCTAGAGTGCCAGGCCCAGAGCCAGGAAGACTTGAGTTTAAATCTGACCTCAGATTCTTAATGGCTGTGTGTACCTGAGTAAGTCTCTTAATCTTGTTTGTCTAAGTTTCCTTGTCTGTAAAGTGAACTAGAAAATCATTCCAATATCCTTGCCAAGAAAAGCCCAAGGGGGTTTGTAATTAGAATTTTGTACCCTTGAACTTCATTTCCCAGCATCCCACTTTTGTCCTTACATTATGACCTTATGTTTTGTAGATAAAAGTTTCTGTAACCACCCCCCCCTTTCTCTGTCTCTGTCTCTGTCTCTGTCTCTCTGTCTTTCTGTCTCTCTCTTTCTTAAGTGATTATAAATAAATCTTATAAAATATGATACTTGGAGTTATATATTAATTTTAATCTTATAGGAGTCACAGAAAATTGGGCATTGCTCAAACAAATGAAGAATAACAACAGTTTTGGAAAAGACTAGGTATTATAGAAAACACAAATGAAATGTTTGCCTGACCACAGATAGATAAATTTTGATTAGGAAGACCATGGTAGGGTTCTGTTTAGGATAAGAAAAAACAGAACACTCTCCCTTCAAATAAATATTTGTTTGCAAAAATACTATAACAGAAATAAAGCAAGGGACCAGATATTATTAAAGAGTTTTTGCTGTGAAACTATAAAATTATACATGTATATGTATATATATATATAGCTAGATATAAGTGATTATATATGCAATTGTATATAACTATAGATGCATATATATGGTAAGTATATGTGTCTATATATGTATGTGTATGGTTTTGGTTATATGTATATTTATATATATATATTTGTGAATGTGTACCCATATACACACATATACACAGAAATAAAGCTTAGATCTGAGTAGGAAAAACAAAACCATGTTTTATGCTATCAAGCTAGGGATAAGGATTGTGATTTCATTGGCCTGGTGAACTTCCAGTGGAAGAAACTCTTTCTACTAGTACATTAGCACCCTGTCTACAAAACTTTTTCTTAGAGCGCTCTGAAAGGTTAAATGACTCACCCAGAGATATACACATATCAGAGGCAGACATGAATCCAGGTCTCCATGACTCTTAGGCTGCTGTCTGTCTATTATGCTATGCTGCCATAATGGCATTAAGATGCAATTTATAAAGTCACTTTCAGGTGGTGAATAAATCGTGCTCTGCTGTCTTGGAAAAAGCTTTTCTTGTGCAGAGAGTGATTTCATCCTATCACTATTATATATCTGACAGTGTCTGTTTCAACAATGGATTCAATTCTTCCTACTGTGTTCTGGTAGTTGCTAGCAAAAGATTATATGATAAAATGAGTCCGGGGCAACTTCTAGACAAGAAGGTATTGATGTGGGATCTACAAACTGAATTTTCTTTTTGGATAAACCTATTTAAATAAGATTGGTTTTCTTTTTAATCCTATGTATTTTATATTTTAAAAGAATATTTAATTTAAAAAGGGATCCATAGGTTTGATCATACTACTAAATGGGTCTGGCATATAAAAAAACAACCCAACAACTAAGAACCCAGATTTAGGCAGAAAATTCTGGGTTGCTTTCATCAGGAAGTATTCCTCCCTGAATACCATCAAAAGGATAGAGATAGAAAAGCCCTTCTACAAAAATAGACTCATTGAGTCTAAACTTGGTTCATATCAGAGCTATTCTTATAGTGGCCGCCTAACAGCTAAGCTAGTGATTTCTTATTAGTGTATCAACAAGTTGATTTCTTCTAGCTTCTTTTCATCTGCCAGGAACATTTTTCCTAATGGCTTTCAAGTCCTTTCTAGCTGACTTTCTAGCCTCTGGTCACTTTACATAATTTTTTTTCTGACTATTCTACCACCTTCATCAATCATTCTATCCTATCTCTTTCTCCAGCTTCCCCATATTCTTTTTTCCTAATGTTTTATTTAAACAGCTTCCTCTTTGCTCTTCATATCTCTACTTTTCAAAATAAAGAGAAAATATTCTTCTAATATTAGGCCTCTCCATCTTGTGGGGTTGGAGGTCAGTTGGGCCTAGTATATGTTTCTTAGAATTAATTTCATTTAGGTAATTTTATTAGCTTTCACTTTATCATATCTTAAAATTTTTTTTTACACTTTACTTTTTAAAAATTGTAATGCTGCTTACAATTAAAGCAGATATACATTTGGGAAGTATCGGTGTGCCCAGTATACTCCTCAAAGAACATTCTGTCCAATCATCCCTCTATCAATCAATCAATAAACATTTATTAAATGACTACCATGTAGCAGGCACTGTGCTAAGTGCTGGGGATACAAAAAAAGTGAGACAGTTTCTGCCCCAAATAAGCTCACAATATAATTGCCTCATATAAGCTTCCCCTTCTTAAGTCTTTTTCTATTATTCATAATATCCCAAAGCAGGCTTCCAGCAGAGGAATTATGAATATGGTTTCTAAAATGATATAATCAAGTTCTTGTCAATTGATCACACATTGGCTATATTGTAGCAGTGCATGAGAGAAAAAAGAATTGCCCTTAGTTCATGATTGCTGGTTTCTTTCTATAGAAATGCCAGATTAACTAACCCTTTTATAAAAGAATGGGTTATACATAGTTGAATAATTCTGTTTGTGTGTGTGTGTGAGGAGAGAGAGAGAGAGAGAGAGAGAGAGAGAGAGAGAGAGAGAGAGAGAGAGAGAGAGAGAAGGAGAGAGAGAGAGAGAGAGAGAGAGAGAGAGAGAGAGAGAGAGAGAGAGAGAGAGAGAGAGAGAGAGAGAGAGAGAGAGAGAGAGGGAAGGAGGGAGGGAGGGAGAGAGAGAGAGAGAGAGAGAGAGAGAGGAAGGAGGGAGGGAGGGAGAGAGAGAGAGAGAGAGAGAGGGAAGGAGGCAGGGAGGGAGGGAGAGAGAGAGAGAGAGAGAGAGAGAGAGAGAGAGAGAGAGAGAGAGAGAGAGAGGAGGATGATCCTCTATCTGCATAAAATAATTCTTGTCCCAAATATTTGTGAAAAAAATTGGTTTTGCAAGTGGTGATGGTAAAGAATGAATTAGTCCAATACATAGGTGGATAACTTGGGTTCAACAAATACTTAGTAAAAAGACAGGTGGCAAATTCACTGTATGGAATACTTTCCTTGGAATAAAAAATACCTGAATTTGAATCCCACCTTGGACACTAACTGTGTGACCCTGGGAAAGTTACATACACTTTCTCATCTTCAGTTTCCTCATCAATAAACTGGGTATAATATTAGCATCTAACTTACACTTTGCAAGCCCCAAAGTGCTATATTAATGTAGCTGATATTATTATTAAAGTTTTTTGGTAGAGGGTTTTTATCTGTAATTTCACTGATATAGAGAGAACTCCTAATAAATAAACTCCCACTGCAGCAGACCAGTATTTATTCTTTTGGGGATAGTCCTGGAGGGGGTCAGAGTTTAAGTGACTTTTTTAAGATCTCTGTGCCAGGATGTATATGAGGTGAAACAGCACAGTTGAAGGTGGGGGCTTGAATACATTCTGAGGCTGCCTCTTTATCCACAAGGCCATGCTTTTTCTCAATTGGGAGCTTGGTATGGAGAAGTGGATTATGAATATCATTTATAATGAATTGCATTAGTTGCTGGGTATGCAGACAAAACCCAGACTATTCCTGCTTTCAAAGAATTTAAGTTTCACTAAAATAACAGAATATTTTGAAGCAAAAAAGTGTCACTCTAGAATTAACAGAAAGGAGAAAATGCGAGTTGGTCCAATAAGCCTGATTCCCAGAAGAATGGTTAAACAGCATTCCAACGAAGGACTGACATGGATGGCTACTCGCTTTCACTGATCTGCAGAGAATTCAGAAAAAAAGGTCTTTTTTTCTTTTGCCTTAAATAACATTCTCTATGAGCTTCTGTGTGTCTCTTTCCTGTTCTCTTTGCTTGGGCCCCTAACCTTTGTGAACTGCTCTTTGAGAGACTGTGTTCCATTCTCTTCCTGTGGCCTGTAACAGAGCTTTGTCTTCAAAGAGTCTTTTTTTTTTAATCCCTCCATTCTTGCTTTCCAGTCTCTCCCTATTGTGTTATTTTCACTCCAGACTCCAAAACCAAATTTCATCAAAATCCATTCAGCAAGAGAAGTATTGCTCTGTGTCTGTGTGTGTATTTTGTGTGTGCATATATGCACACAGATATAGTATTTCACAGAATATATCTATAAAATAGACATGTAGCCATACATATATGTGTATATATAGGTTTGTCTGTATCTTTATGTGTGGATATATAGATACACACACACACACACAAAGTCTAGAATGATAGAGTGAGGCCAAAATATACTAACCACAGTTAGGAATAGGACCTGGAAATACAATCATGTAACAGACCTCTATTATAATAACCACCACCACAAGAATAGTAAGAGCCAATCAGATCTTTAAGAAAAACATAATGAATCAAGACTACTGCTTGTGCTCAAAAAAAATTCTAGGCAGCCCAGAAAAACTTTGCAAAAGAACTCTCTCTCCCTAAAAGGCCAGAGTATGCACACCGGGTGTTGGTGGAGGAGACAGAGATTCGTTGCTAAATAACAATATTAGCTTACATTGACAAAGCACTTTACTGCTTCAAAATATTCTTCTCACAATCCTATGTAGGTTATATAAGAAAAAATATTTGACAGATAAGGAAACTGAGGCTCAGAGAAAAGAGATTTGCTTATGGTTACCTACTTTTGGCTCTGTGTTTGTGAAAGAGAGGGAGATATTGAGAGAAAGAGACAGAGAGACAGAGACAGAGAGAGAGGAAGTGAGGGAGGAGAGAGAGAGGAAGAAAGAGGGAGAAGAAAGGAAAGAAGGAAAGGAGGGAGAGAGGAAGGAAAGAAAGGTGATAAGGGGGAGAAATAAGGGGAAGTTTAAATATGTCTTCTACTTCTATCTCTGGACTTGGAGTGAGGGACATGGGATTTCAAATTAAACCTCTGACAGGCTGTGTGATTGGCAAATCTGCCTTAATTTCCCCATCTATAAAATGGGGATAATATTAGGGCCTGCTTCACAGGGCTATTGTGAGAATCAAATGAGATTTTACACACACATATTTCTACATGTGGCAAACTTTAAAGTACAATGTAAATAGCAGCTATTTTTATGATTGTTCCAAGGTCAACGCCATTTTTCCTACAGTATGCTACCTCTTCAAGGAATGGAGCTTCATAGCAGCATTTATTTTGGTATTATGAGACTTTGAATGGACTCAGAGCTTCCTCATTACTATCTTGACCACTTCACTTCTACTCTCTTGCCCTTTAGTTTCATCAACTGAAAAATAAGGGGGATATTATTGATGACATCCAAGGTTTCTTTGAACTATTAGTCTGTGATTTTTATCTTAGAGTTTAAGAGGACTCAGAGGTTGGATAGTTCAATCTTTGCCCAAAACATGAGTGTCCTCTACAATATCCCTCAATGTCTTTCTGGTGATTGTTCTGTCTTTTTTTTTTCAATATTACTCAGAGCAAAAGAAAAAAATAGGAACTCAAAAGGAATAAATACTATTAAGAATTCAAAGGATATCAAGAGATTAATTGATAGAATGTTGATAGTTCCACAGTGTTCCCTGCCATATACAAGGAAGGAAAAAAAGTGGAATGAAAGAATGGTAATAGCATTGTTTAATGACTCCCTATTTACATAATTTTTATAGTTGAGCATCTTCTTTATAGCTTGTGATCTAGATTTTGGGTTCCCTGGGACTGGGAACAATCCTAGAAATGACTTAAGAGGGTTACTTTTTTCTTTTTGGATCATTGCCACCTCCTAGAATCACTCCAGAAATTTCCATAGTAAATATTATAAATGACTCATGTCTAAGTTTCTCCAAATATTGGTAACAAGGTTCCAGATCCCTTACAGGTACATAAGGATAACAATGGATATGAATAGGACAAACTTTAATTCATGCCAGAGTAAATACAGAAGGTAAGGAAGATAAGAGCCAATGACCTGAAATGGAAACATATAAAACATTCAGGTTCTTTTGAAAGTGAATTTAATTTGAGGTTGTCATTAGGGTGATCTTTTCAAATTCTGAAGGTTTGCAACTCTTCCACAATGTCTTACACAGGCCATCTTGGTTTTGTAGTGTCACTTTGTTGTTTGGAATTTGTTCAAAAGGCAAGTACATTTTGGCAGTGATGAATAGCCATTTCTCCTCTCACAAGAATTGTATCATCCTAGTAATTCAATGGCTTTGTTCTGGAAAGAAGATACTCTGATACAACTGCCCTTCTCTCAAGAAGATCTTGAACTCTAGAATTCTATCACACTTAAACTGGAGGGTTGCCATGAGGACTTCCTAGGCTGGGAAATCCTTTTTCAAGCCAAGGAGCCTAACACATGTACTGCAGGAAATCCCAGTGGAAAAACAATATTGTTTCCTCACAATAGGAATCTTTCATGGACAGATAATACATGTGGACAATTTTTGAATGACTTTGAGGTCCCAGTTTTTTTGTCTGACATATTCTCAATGGCCAATATAAAACATTAACTAATCAAATGCAATTAATCATCTGATTTGACTAGTCTGAAGGGTGAGTTTAGGGAGTAATCTTCTAATATCAAAATTTATAGTGAAAGTTGGTAATTATTACTCAATTCCTTCTAGGAATTTTGCATTTCTGAATCCCTGAACTGACCTTTGATGTTCAGACCTTTATCACCTCTCTCACTGATGACTGAAATTATTTTCCAATTAGTTTTCTTGCTTTCAGCTTTCTCCCATTCCTCAAATCACCCTTCATACAGCTACCAAAATAATCTCCCGAAAGTACCAGTATGACTATGTCACATTTCTTTGCAGTAACTTTGATTAACTCCCTATTGTCTTTAGCATAAAGTACATAAAGAAGCATAAAACTTCTTCTTTCCATTTGAAGGCTTTCTCAGGATGATTCTAGACTACTTTTCCAGTCCTATTTCATATTATTCCTCCTCACACATTCTATATTATAGTCAAACAGCAGTCTACTTCTTATTCCTTAAACTGGACATTCCCTCCATCCTCTCTCTGATTTTATATACCTGGAATGCATTTTTACCATCATCTTCAAAATTTAGAATTCTTAGCTTCCTAAAAAGGTTCTGCAAACTGTGTATTTGTGCTGCTTATGTAGGCCATGTATATGTCCACATGAGTTTTTTTAATTGTGGCCAGTTGGTAGGTATGAATCTCTGGAATTTCGCCCACCCCCAAGGGGCTACTTTTTAATATACCCTTACATTCTGTCTTGAAATCAATACTGTGTATTGGTTCCAAGCCAGAAGAATGGTAAGGGCTAGGCAATGAGGGTTAAGTGACTTGCCCAGGGTCACACAGCTGAGAAGTGTCTGAGGCCAGATTTGAACCCAGGACCTCCCATCTCTGAGCCACCCAGCTGCCCTCCCAAGGGGCCACTTTAATTTCTGTCTAGAGGGGAGGGAGATGATTTGAGCCACAAGGAGATTTCTAGAGGGCAGCAGATGATTAGCCTGCTTTGCTGTCTTTAGAAAAGTGAATACTAGACTCAGATTTTATCTGTTTACTCCTTTAAGTATTACTAATGTAGGGGAACATGATTTTTAGATGTAAGTTACTTATCTGGTTGCCATCACTTAATGGTGAAGGAGTTCTACAAAATGTATTCAAAGGCTTGACTCCCTTTCTAACAAATGCTAATTACACAAAGAACATTACATCCAGTGAATAGCAAATAAATTTATTTGTCCCTTCAAGAGCAAAGAGAAATCAGAGAAGTGATGCAGATTAAAATGCACCAGACAAAACACAGAGTGAATAAGCTCTCCTACTAGTTGAGTGATAGCTCAAATCAATAAAATCCCCAAAGTCAAGCAAGGGGAAGTTCTTCAAATTCTCTAATTTAGTAAGCTGGTAAGAAGACTTAGAAATCAGAAACATGTAGAAGCCACCTGCTTGCCTTTGTTCAGTGAAATAAATTGGAGAAGGCTTCTGTGTCCCCACAAGACAAAGTGTATGAATTGTCATCATTCTTTAGACTAGTAAGAGAAAGAACCAAGATAATATATCATCATCATCATCATCATCATCATCATCATCATCATCATCATCATCGCCCAACATTATTATATATAAGGCTCTCTTTCACATGTGTGGGAATATTTTAAGTGGGACTCAGTTCAAGCTTATTTGTAAGTTGGATCCCATTTTCTGCAAGTAACATATGA
Organism: Monodelphis domestica; assembly: GCF_027887165.1. Taxonomy (NCBI): domain Eukaryota; kingdom Metazoa; phylum Chordata; class Mammalia; order Didelphimorphia; family Didelphidae; genus Monodelphis; species Monodelphis domestica. The sequence goes on from NC_077228.1 coordinate 312,139,155, forward strand.
GAGCTGCCATTTCTCTACATGTGGGACCTCATCTGTATGTGGAGATCTTAGCTTTGCTGCAGAAAGAGACTGCTGTATAGTACATGCTTGTTTATTGCTTTATGTGGGAACTCACATAGTTTACATTTTATATAGACATTAAATATATATATATATTCAAGATCTACTTATATGCAGGAACTCGTGTTTTAGTTATTTCAAGTGTTGTTACAGCAGAACGTATGTACATATATACCATGTATATATATTTACAGTATATCAGTAAATATACATTTATACATAAACACATAAATATACATATGTGCATATTTACATATGTACAAACATATACCTAATAACTAGGTAGCACAGTAGATAGAGTGATGAACTTGAAGTTAGAGAGACTTGACTTAAAATCCAACCTCAGATAATTTCTAGCTATGTGACACTGGGCAAGTCACTTAATCCTGCTTACCTCAGTTTCCTCCTCTGTAAAAAGAGCTAGAGAGGGACAGCTAGGTGACTCGGTGAATAGAGAGTCAGACTTGGTGCTGGGGGATTTAGGGTTCACACCTGACTTCAGACATTTCCTAATTGTATGACCTAGGACAAGTCACTTAATCCCAACTGTCTAGTGCTTCTTGCTCTACTTAGGAATTCACACTTAATATCAACTCTAAGTGCTATGTGAGCAAAAACAGCCAGAGAAGGAAATTGTAAGCCACTTGAGTATCTCAGCTAAGCAAACTCCAAATGGGGTCACAAAGAATTGGACATGACTTAGAACAACTAAACAACTATATGCACATACGTACACACACACAAACATACACATACAGTTGATTTTCATTATTCATGGTAGATATACTCTATAATGTTACCAAAAACACTGAATTAGCTAATATAGAACCATTGTTCCTAGTGGAAATTCAGGATTAGGTTCATGTAAGCCTCTGGTGACATGTTCATCAGGCAATCAATATATAAATCCATTTTATGTGTGTTTCTGTAAAAGTTTCTCTCTCTCTGTCTCTGTCTCTGTCTCTCTGTCTCTGTCTCGTCTGTCTGTCTGTCTGTCTGTCTGTCTCTCTAACCAGGTAATTAATTAAATGTGAACTTCTTTTTCCTGTATATACCATAATGTTGATTCACTAACACTGAAATGTGTTAGCCAACAGCAGTATAATTCATGCATGAATGAAATTTCTCTAAAACATATATTTTTTCTGTAAGGTATATCACAGCCTTCTTGCACCCAATAACACTAGATAACACTTCAGCACTATAATTAAAGAGTGAAATCACCAACCAAAAAGCACAAATATGTGAAAAACATAATACTAAGTAGACCATGAAAATGACACTTGTTTACAGTACGAGAGCTGAAATAAGAAGGCAGTGTTGCCTTGTTCAGATCTCAGCTGATAATGGATACAGAAAGTGAGAATTTTTCACTGCTCCAAGCATGGGCTCCAATGACCATGAAAGAACCTTGAGGTTACAAGTAAATTATTATCTAGTAGATGAATTCACACATATAGAATCCATGAATAATTAGGATCAACTGTCTATGTATACAGACATAGAATGAAAGGTTCTTGAGAAACTGGAAAGACTCTAACCTTGTTGAAGAGGCTTTCTTCTTTCTCCTTCCTATGCAATAATTCACTATGCATTAGCAGAAATTCTGGGGCTAATCTAGTAAAACTGGAGACCTTTCCCTGCTTCTCTTCACCTTAATAACACAGGTTAATTACATTTTAGCTAGTCTAAAAGCACCAGCACTTTTCCTGGAAGAGTAATTGTTCCTTCGCTCTCTCTCTCTACCTGCAGGGTCAGCTGGGTGGTTCACTGTTATTGCTAACAATCAAGGCGGTCACTCTACTGTTCTTCTAGTCTTGAAGGTACATGTATAGGAACAGACAGAACAGATTACTTCTATGCTTACCTTATCTAGATGGTGACAAGAATGAAGGACTTAGGTATATATACATATATATTTAAAGAATTCTGTTAGAGGTTTATGATCAGACTAAATCATAAAATAGTGTACTGAGGTAATTGTGGAACTTCTTGAATCCCAGGTTCCCATCCAAAGCTTCTTGTTGTTCTTACCCTAATTCCATTCTGCAGCTGACATTTGTTCTTCAGTTTTGATCAACTAGCCTCTCCATATCAACAGGCATTTTACACCAAAGCCCATCTCCAGCATCATCACGTTCAATGTCAGAGCCAAGAAGCAGTGGTTTATATTCAATGCCATGGACTAGGGAGATTTTAGAAGTCAAAAACTTCTTGACATTACCTCTAGAAGCATCTTCATGCTGATGAAGGTGCTGCTATCAATAGCAACTCCATTGAAGTTTCCTTTTGTGGAAGGAACCACTTTATAAATGGAAAATCTCCAGTAAAGTATGAAGTTGTTATTTCTTTTTAGAGTAGATTCCATATATCATGGTTTGCATAGACTACAGAAATGTGTATGTGTAGTGGTGGTTGTGGTGTTCACTCTGATGATGATGTTAGGTGGAAGGGAATTCCTGTATTCATCTGTTTATCCTCTGATGATTCCCTCTTCAGGACATAATTAAATTTTGATAGGAAGACTGGAATCCTTGAAACTAGGGACTTTGGAAAGCCCTAGAAAATTCTAAGAGCAATTGGACATCTTTAGAAGAAGGTGCTTACCATGGCATGGTCTTTGCTGAGTGAATGTTCAAGTTCTTGAAGTCATATCATTGGTGAATATCTGTTGATAAGACTGAATATGGACCCATTTTATAAAGGCTCCTCTGTATTTGAGTGTATGCGTGTGTGTGCACATGCACATATACATTATTAGTATCTGAAAGCCTCTTATTTAATTAATTAATTAATTAAAAAATTTTTTTTGGTGAGAATGGGATTCTTTGGAGTTTGTGGTAAGCCAATCTCAGACAGACTATCCAAATTAGATAATGGAGAATACCATGGAATGATTCCCGAGGTTTTGAACTTTGGAAATAGATTAGTAGAATAATTTGGGATGAAAGGATAGCCCGCTTCTAGATAACTTTTTCCCCAAACCATATTTTGTATTAGAATTTACCATTTATATGTATGAGCATCATGAGAACAAATGGAGGTACAGATATTCACTTTCTGAACACTTTCCATAAACCCAGAGGATCTCAGGATCTCTCTTGGACAGGAGGTCCTATGAAACCTTTGTGGATTTTGATAACCACTTGGAAGACATTGGAAATGACTGGAGAAATCCAGAGATTGATTAAATCTGTTTTATACCTATATTAGGGAGCATGTGAAGACCGTTTCGGCTGAACAGATGGAAGAAACCAATAAGAAGGTTCAACGGCTGAGATGGCGACACAGCAAAGCACTGTGGAGTGCTTAGGGCGTGTTGGAGCACAAAGGACAACACAGCCACCTAATGCAGCTGAGGAAGTCTCCAGGTGTAATGATTTTTCGTGCCATTGGACCCAGGCTTCCAACACCGAGAGAGTGGGACTGTCTCTGTGCAACGACTTTTCCACTTAAATCTCCTTCACGCACAAGTGTCTTTGTGCACACTCATCTATACACTATAGATGAAAACACACAAAGACAATTGTCATCCTCGGTTACCAAGAGACTACTACTACTAGGGAGGGATTCCACTGACTAATTTATGGACACTTCCACTATACTGAAGAGGAAAAATGAAATATTTTTAAGTGTTAATAGAATAATATCTCATACCCTGGTGTGGAAAGACAGCAGTTTTAAGAAATGTCATATAGTTCCAAAGAGGCAATGTGTCTAAGCGGTCATCTTTTAAAAACAAAGCTCTCTAGAGGAGATACAGACTGTCATGTCTAGCTGTCCTGTGGATTCTTTCCCAGTTGTATGCGTCTCTCCAACCTTCAAAAGCAAAGCTATTTCTGCTTGTCCAAGATTGTTCCTATTAAACAATTTTAACTAAAAAAAAATCTCTCTCCTGATTGTAAATCTTTCCCTAATTCCAAATTTGCATTATTTGAATTTTGTTTTGTTTTTATTTTCAATCTATGTCTAAAACATCTTTTTTATTTTCAAGAAATGTATTTTTTTTCTTTAGTTGTTGATTCTGCAAATGCATACACATCCTGAATTCCATCAGTAGATATGACTCTCACATCTTGACCTTAGTGAATTTCTGCATTGCGATTGCAGTAATTATAGTAGTTAACTATTATATTGTGAATTTTTTAAGGGTAGAGACTGTCTCTGCCTTTCTTTGTCATGTATCACCAGCACTGAGCACAGTGCCTGACCTATAGGAGACATTTAATATGTTGACTTAGTTTAACTTTCCTGCAGATGGACCAAAAAGAAATTGCTTGACTAGACCTTCTGGTTATGAAACTTGCTTAAGTTTCTTATTAATAATATACTTGTAGTTATAATTAAATTTTATATAATTATATCACACATATCTGGATTTTTGAAGTCACAGATACTTTGAAGTCTTCAAAAATTTTCTACAAAGCAGACATGTAGTCTCAGAAATAAACGATTGGTTTGCTGGTTAGTGTTTTCAGGCATTTGGCTGCCAAGTCTAACTCCTACATGATAAGATGAGGCATAAGAACTTAGAAAATCTGGTTTATATTCAACATTGTGTTAACACAATTCCAAATGAACTATTCCAAAAGGTAATAATTTAAAAATGTTTGATTAATATTTAAAAAATGAAATTTTTGAACATTGTTCCTCCTAAATATAATAAAACAAGTCAATAATTTGAGCATGTCTTAAAATGTATTCCTCATTCTGTGCTTTCTGTTGAGAGGTGGGAGATATGAATCATTCCTCAGTTCTCTGGACTCAGTATTGGTCAATGCATTGATGTAAGTCTCAAACAATTTCACAGTTTTTCCCCTTTTATATTATTATAGCTATTATCCATTAGTTCTACACATTTGGAATGTGGAAATGATATGCTATAGATTGTGTCTGGTACATTGCAAGTGGTTAATAAATGTCTATTGACTGATAAATTGCTTGGCAACAATTCTTTCAAGTATTCCCAAATTTCTCTTAATTCTTAAAATTTCATCTTTCTAGGACACAATACAATCTTCTTACATTTCTGAACCATATTTTGCTTAGCCCTTCCTTAATCACCAGATACTTTCATTCTGGTTCTTTGCTATATTATATGCAAAAATGCTACAATGAACATATTTATACAGACACTGGCATCTTTTTTTAAAGCTACCAGTTCTTTTCAGAAACATATAAAGATAGGCAAATAATTTTCAGTAAAGTTATGAATGAATGACACAGATGCTGATTACTGGCGTGGAAATGTAGATTGAGACCCAGTTGTAAGCAATTTTAAATGCCATGCAGAGAATTATGCATTTTATCAGAAAGGCAATAGGGGAACCACTACAGTTTTTTTTTTTTTGCATAAGAGAGTGCCTTCATCAGACCTTTGTTTCATGAGTATCATTTCTTTGCAGAGGATAGGTTGGTAAGGAGAGATTGTGGAAATAAGTTCAGTTAAGAAGCTATTGCAGTAGACAATGAGGGCTTGAACTAGGCTAATGACAGTAGCAATAGACAGGGGGAAAGTGAGAGATTGTAGTAATAGAAAGACTTAGCTAAGGTAGCGAGGGCAAGAAAAGGATAAATAAAGACCCCGGGGTTTCAAGCCTTGGTGAATGGGTTGGGATAATTACAAAAGAAATAGGGATGTTAGCAGGAGGGGAAGGTTTTGGAGTAAAGATGATGAGTTTCAGATATTTTGAATTTGTGGTGTGGAAAGGATATTTTAGAAGAGACTTTCTAAATACATCTACTTCCTAACAATTTCTACTTAAGAGAGAAAAGATGGAAGTTTTTTTTTTTGTATTGAGGTTATTTGTACTGGAGCCCATATAGTAGACGAAATTTCTAAGGGATTGTGTTAAAAAAGAGAAAGAGGTCAAGGTCAGAGACTTTAGAGATGCCTATACTTAGCAAGAATAAAGAGAAAACAGGGACCAGTTAAAGATACTGAGAAGGATATCAGTTAAATAGGAAAGAGGAAAACCAAGATAGAAATATTATAGACACCAAAGAGGATGAGAACTGAGAAAGCACCATTAAACTTGGCAATTGAGAAATAATATCCAATTCAATGACATTTTATCCATTTTTATCCTCCTTGGTGGTCTTTGAAAAAACAGTGCCAGGGGGTGAGAAGGTGGGGACAGAAGCCAGATTGCAGGTATTTGGTTCATGGTTGAATAAAGTGGAAGCAGAGGTAGGGAATATAGACAACTAGAAGTTTGTTAGTGACTAAGGAGAATGATAGCTTAAAGAGGTAGCAAGGTGAAAAGGATTTTTCTTGGGAAGGTTTGTGGGAAAATGAGCAAGTTTGTAGATAAAGAAGAATCCAGTAGAAAGGGAGATTTCAGAGATAAGAAAGAACTAGTATCTTTTGATAAACTCTCTGTACCTCAATTTCTTAATCTCTAAAAGGAGGTTTTTGATTTAGACCTCTATCATATCTCCAGCTCCAACGTTAGGATACTACAATCCATTCTGCAGGTAATTACTTCAAGTGATCTTTCCTTTAAATTGGACATAAAATGATCATCCCATGTAGGAGAGGCTAACAGATATTAAGGATTATTATGCTATTTTGGAGAGTACATAATTTTCCAACTCTAAAAAGAGAATTTATGGTTTCAATTCCTGATTTGGCTGGTGAATATTTGGGTAACCTTGGTAAGACATTTTTCACTACTCTAGACCTCAGTTTCCATATCTATAAAATGAGGGGGTTGGACTACACAACCTCTGAGGTCTGACTTCTATTCTTTGTATTCCTCAAGATAGAATTACAGCTGCTCTGTAGATAAAGCTCTGAAAACTCATGGACTAGCAGCAGCCTCTTCAACATGACTTCTGAGAGACTATTTTAAGAGCAGGATCTGCTCTATCTCTGAAGTAGGTGCTATATTTAATTATTTATCAGTGGCACCTGATGAGAGACTGACAGCACCTGAGGTTTACAGGGCTTGAATAGCAAAGTAACCTCATCTCCCAAAAAGGGCATTACAATAGGTTTCATTCAGCCCCTTCCTGTTAATCTTGGTGAGGAAAGGACCTGGCAAAACTTGATTTAACAAATATCACATTATGAAATGTTCACATGACAGATTTCTTACAGTTTCCAAGTCTTTTCACACATAACCTCTTTGTAGAAATCCCTGAAGGACATGATAAAGGAACCCAAAGTGTTCTCCAGCATTCACATTTAATTCTCACTGAAAAAAGGAATAATTGTTGTTATTGTTCAGTCCTGTCCCACTTTTTGTGAACTTGTTTGAGTCACAAACTACTGGAGTGTTTTGCCATTTCCTGGTGCAGATGAAGAAACTGAGTTAAACATGGTTAAGTGACTTGCCCAGGGATTTGCCCAAGGCCACGCAGCTAGCAAGTGTCTGAGGTCAGATTTGAACTCAGGAAGATCAATTTTTCTGACTCCAGGTCTAACACTCTATCTACTGCACTGCCTAGCTGCCCTAAATAGGGCTAAGTTTTATTCAATTCAATAAATATTTATTAAGTGATAAATTTGTGTAAAGTTTTGTGCAATGCTCTAGGGATACAGAGAAAAAACCCAACATCTATTAAGTGATAAATTTGTGTAGAGTTTGTGCAATTTGACTTGAAGGGATACAGAGAAAAAAACAAAAAAATGAGATTTGACATCAAGGAACATACATTTTCCCGAGAGGACATGACATTGTCAATGATAAGTAAAAATGAGTTATTTTTAGGAAGGAGAGCATCCTACTAGGGAAAAGCTTCAAAGAGGAGATGAAACCTAAATGGTATGGGAGAAAGTCAAAGATACTAAGAAGGAAAGTTAAATATACTTCATGTCCACTCATAGAGGATATAAAGGGGAGAAGTAAGAGATGGTTTATCACACTGGTAGAAATACAAGTAAGCAGTTTGATTGGAAAATAGGTTATATGAAATAAAAAAATTAAAACAGGGCTTTAAATTCCAAGAGGGAAATATCCAAAAATAATTTTAAAATTAAGCTTGGAGAATTTTGATAAAGGCTTAAGAATAATAGTAGATTTGTGAACTAATCTGATTTTTGAGGGTTGGTTTTTGTTTTTGTGAGGGCTACTTACTATTTAGGAGAATGGCAAATAATCCATAACTGGATCCAGGCTTTTTCCCCACCCTTGACCCTGAAAACTCCATCAACCAATTCCTGGAGATAGTTTGTGGAGTGAATGAGTTAGCTTCAATCAAATGAAATAATGAGATAACGTACAAGATGGTGCAGCATAAGAGAACTTTACAGGTGGTAAAATGGAAGTTCACTCAGATGCTAAAGAACTTATGTTAGGCGAGATGAGGTGCATTGGCTTTGTTCAGCTCAGCCTGAATCTAAGCTGAATAATTCTGTGCAGCTCCATTTGCTACTTAATGTAGCTGCAAAAGTGTTCTGGCCCTTTGGTCTTCTGTATTCACCGTACAGCCTTCAGCATATTTAACATTCTTTCTGTTCCTCTCAGGGGAAAAGAAGGAAAAAAGAGACAACCTGTCTTCTTTTTTTATTTTTATTTTTTTTGCCTGCCTTAAGAGTATTTTCTGAGTGGCTTCTAAAAAAAAAAAGAAAAAAAAAGAACTCCATGGTGAGAGCAAATGATTTACTGTGCCAAGCTGTTTTGTTGATTTAGTTCCAGATGAGCAAGAAGATAAAAGCCAGACAGGAACTGTTTGAGACCAGATAGGAGAGATTATATGCCAAAGTGACAATACTAGAAAGAAATCATAAAAACAAATAAATACATAGTAAAATATGGTGTGAACTGAACTAAATCTGGACTGTATTAGATCCCACAAAAATTAGCTGAGTTGAGTCATTGTTTCTGGAACATGGAGAGATCACTTGGAGGAGAAATTTAATCTCTGGTTGTACTCAATCCAGTGAAGGACAGGCGCCTCCTGCTTGGCCAAGCCCTCTGGGTGATCACTTAGGCCTCTAAGAGGAGCCTGTGAGACCAGAGTTTGGCAGAGGAAGCTGAGAGCTTGATAGGGCACCAGTTGGTCTGAGACATAGAGAAAACTACAGCATAATATTCCAGTGTATACCCATTATTCCTACTGACCATGGAATTCATTATGGTATTTTGCTTCAGAATAGTGCTGAAAGCAGCTGAATGGAGATTTTTTTCCTATAGTTTTGAACCTGCTTTGAGTCATTTATGCTTTATTTCTGAAAATACTTAATCTATTTTTTGGAACACTTTGTATTGCTTGCAATTTGAATAACACAATTTACGGCTAAAATATATATATATTCTGTATGTTTCAGTATGTAAGCATTTTCAAAGCATAGATAAGCCCTTGAATGTTTTTTTGTCCAGCAATAAGCAGCAAAATTAGGAGTGTACTATTTGAGTCTTTCAATGCAAATAAATCTAATGGGAAAGATTTACTTTTTTATATAAGTTCAGCATGGTTTCTCCTAAATTCAAGGGAAAGATTCTGTCACATGGGGGAAAATTCAGCCAAGTACGGTTAGTGACTCAGACTGCGATTTCTGAGTTAGCTATCAAGTGACACTGTTTGAGGAATTCCTTAGATCTGCACATACTTAAGACTCACCTCATTAGCGGGCTGCCAGATTCCCTTAAATCACTAGAGAGCTCTCAAAGCCTGAGTTTTTCTTATCAACAGCTGCTATTATTTACATTCCTTTAATTTTTGTTGAACTTATTATGTATATTAATTTCTAGTTTTCCCAGCAATCTTTAGGTGAAGGTTGATTTGTGCATCTTTCCCCTGAAGACTAGTAACTTATCCTTTTGGTTACCACGAGGATCAGCCCAATTCTAGCTCAAGTTCCTTCTTTTCCCTCCTCCCATAAACTCATTCTCTTTTTGCATCTTCCTTTAATGTAGTAGGGAATTGACATAATTGGGAGGATAGAGTCCCAGTCTGTTACAGACTCTGATTTTATTATAAGATGCCTTTATAACCCAGATAGATTTTTTGTTGGAGAGCTTTGTCTTGTACCTTAAATTGGCCAACTCATTCTTATTTATTTCTAAGGTCACAATATGCTTACTAACACTGAGGTAAGACACTTCAGAGTCATTCTTGACTCTTCCCATTCCCTTATCTCCACATCCAATCACTTGTCAAATTTTATTAATTCTACCTCCATTAAGCCATTACTATCTTTTCCTTTACCCACAACCCTGGGCTAGGTCTTCATTACATCTACATTATCTCTTACACCAACCTTCATTCAACTTTCTAAATTCCCAGATTTAATAATCTACCTTCCATCTATCTTCCAAACAGCTGCCAAAATAATCTCCATCGAGCAGAAGTCTGATCTCTCGTTCCCCTGTTTAAGAATGACCAGTGATTCCCTCTTTGATCTAGGAAAAAATACAAAGTCTTCTAGCATTTATGTTTTTATCACTCTGGCTCCCTTCCTTCATTACCAATCAAAGTCACCAAATGTTCCCATATCCAGTCTCTACTGTGGCCAAACTGACCCACTTGTTGTTGCTCATCCATGACATTCCATATATCCTATTGCCCCTGGGCCTTTGCCTTGGCTGCTCTCCATCCTCTAATGCTGTCCCTCTTCATTTCCTCCTACCAAAACCTCTGTCTTTTCCAGGTTGAGGTTAAGTGCCACCAGCTACATGGGACCTTTCTCAATCCCACAGAAATTGGTACTCTCCCACCCTCTTTGAATTTGCCTTATAGAAATTTTATATTTCCTTATGTGCATATATACTGTATTCTATATCAGTAGACTTTAAACTCCTTGAGGTCAGGAACTTTGTTTTTTTAATCTTTTTTATCTTGTATACCTTACAAGGTGCCTTGTACCTAGTAGCTGCTTAATATGTGTGTAACTCTATTGAATTGTGTGAATCAGTCATCCAGAACATTGGAAACAAATATTCTCAGTGGGCCTGATCCACTTTATTGGCTGTACAATCTCCTTGATAAAGTTCATCTCTCTAACCAACTCTCTTTGTTCAGGATCTGACCTTTTACTAAGGTTGTCTAAGGATAGCCTATTAAGTGCTCAAATGGGTGGACGTGAACTACTCACTTGCCTACTTTCTCCAGCTAGAAATAAAATGCTTTAGGTGAAAAAGGTACATTTTCCTGCATTTTCCTCTGTTAGTGTTCATGTGGAGAAAATACAAGATGCACTGACTGCTGGCTATTGTCCTCTTCATCCAGATTTATTCCTGAATAAGGAATTAAAATTGGAGAGTGCTCTGAGGCAAACGGATTCACACTGTGCTCTCCTGATTATAAAGAGAAAATTAGTGCTTCATGACATTGACTAGGTTGAAATAAATTTTATATACATACATTTTATATATATACATAATATACAGGTCTCTTTTAGGAAAAAGGTAACTTCAAAATCAATAATCTAGAGATGGCTGGCTATTAGGCACCATTCTCTCTCTCTCTCTCTCTCTCTCTCTCTCTCTCTCTCTCTCTCTCTATATATATATATATATATATATATATATATATATATATATATATATATATATATCTGTATGTATTTTACCCAATTTAAAAGCAAATTCAGCACAGCACACATTGCCAACAGCTTCCTGTGATTAAGGTATAACTTTCACTCACAGGTTTTCTTTGCCTTAAGTCTTCATGTCTTCGACCTTTAGCTCTCTGTTTCTGAGATGGAGGGTAGCCTACCAGAAGGTTATGATTTGGGTAGCCCTTAAGCTTTTCTATTCTCTTTGAACATTGGAATCCAGTCACAGGTCAGGCTCATCTTGTGTCAGGGAGAGGGTGTCTCTTTTAGTTCCAGAGTGAGCCATGCCGGGCATTAATCATCCCATTGTGCACCTGATTTAGAGCCTTTGCCCTTTCCTAGGACTCTTTTTTGTGTGATGGCTTTTTCTACTTTCTATGCCACCTCTCACCCTTATTCAGTTTCCTGCTATAGCTAATGAAGTTATAGAATCTGTGTTCTTATTCTCTAGGGAAACAGATTTTTCTCATCTATTTGCAAAACTTGCCAGATAAGCTAAAGATTGGAATAATGCTTTTTGTGATATTATGATTGAGATATCTGCAGAGAAACATAGTGTAATAGGGATCTTCAATGAGACCAAAGGCAAACAGCAAGAATGATACCTAGATAATAAGAGATGAGCAAAGTAGGGAAATCCATACATACAGAGATCTAGACTTGGGAAGGACCTTCAGAGATGCCATCTATTCAATTCTCCTTTTTAAAAAAAATAATTTAACTGAGGCACAATAAAGTTATCTGACTTGCCCAAGATGACACAGGTAGCCAGTGGGACTTGAACATTGTTTCTCAGACTCCAGAATCAGGGCTCTTTCCATGATATCTGATGCCAGTAAAGGCTAGTGTCAGACCACCACAATTTATACTTCAAATAAATTGGGATAGGATGAATGAGGAAAAGGCTGAACAAAAAGGAGGAATAGAAACATCATTGGCTTAAGTCCTCATATTAACATATTTTAAAGAAAACATGTAATGAGTATTCAAAACCAAAACCACAGAAAGTTTAAAGAGAAAATGAAATCCAGCAGTTGAGGATGGGGTTTAAGCTTGAGTCTTACAACATAATACAACAGCATTGAATTTAGAGTCAGAAGACCTGGCTTTTCTACTTGCTAATTGTATGACCATAGGAAAGTGATTTCAATAGACCTCAGATTTTAATGAGGAAAATGGGAATTCTTTGTAAGTTATATGAAAGAGTAGAAAGTGTGCTGGACTTTTAAGTTAGATGATTTGGATTGTAAAACTGTTTCTGCCACTTTTTAGTGACCTGTGTGACCTTAGGCAAGTCACTTAGCTTCCTCAGCTTTCCCTTCTTTAAGATTATCGGGCTGGAATAAAGAAGGTTGAGCTTTAAATTTGTGATGGAATGAATGAACAGATGCCCTCTAAAGTTCCTTCCATATTGAAATCTTACAAGCTTATATGGGCTCTGAAACTTGACTCACTTGTGGACTAAGCCTGAAAATCTAGGCTGAATTTCTTCCTTCCATGTACACAGAACTTAGTGATGACTGTGTCTATGGCTGCTCTGCATGCTTCCAATTGATTGACTTAATATTGAGCATTTATCTGTATGCCGGGAATTCTGGAGTTCATGAAAGAAAAAAATAAGTTATTCTTTAAAATCAGTCTTTTAAAGGGTCAGAGCTTGATACATGGATGACTTTCCAAATAGTTGAACTATTTTCAGTGACCCCAAGAGGGTCATTTTGATAATAGGTTGGGCAAAGGCATTCAATTCTTTATTATATCAGACAAAACTTACTTCAATACGTATTGATAGCATCTATTCTAGTTACTTGTTCTATTAGCATTTTTATTACTCAGAATTTGTAGTTCCTCATTTCCAATTATATACTTTGTGTCCAGAGAAGCAGTTGGAAACCAAGGGCATAGACCTCTCTACTATTCAAGGGAAGATTCTAGTGAAGGCAATCTGACAGATCTGTCAGACAGATTCTGTCTGATCTGACAGAATGGCTATTGTCAGTGTGAAATGAGTTAAAAGGATTTGAGCAAGGGGAGATTTTGGTGACATGCAAGGGACAAGTGGATAGATTTCCAATTTTCCTGTATCACGATGAGCTTCCTTATTTGTTTTGTAGAGGATTCTCAAAGGACTAAACATAACTATTCCAATATTAAGTATACAGTAACATTCCAGGTGGAAACAAATTACTTTTGTACTAAATATTATTTTTGCTTATTATACCTCTGTTCCATTTACTACCGATGGTAAAACTACATTATATGACTACTTGGAATCATTGTGAAAAACACCTAAAAGATGATTTCTTTAAATCTTGTCCTGGTGCTATATTCTTTTTTTTTCTACCTACCTACCTGCCTACCTATCATCTATCCATCTATCCATCCATCTATCTATCTACCTACCTATCATCTATCTATCTATCTATCTATCTATCTATCTATCTATCTATCTATCTACCTATCCATCCATCCATATAGCTTTCTATCTCTATTTGTATCTACCCAAATTTCATCAGCATAAGAAATTTCCTCCAGTTCAACAAAGAGAGGATGATATTTAGAGTGAGAAGTTCTGAGTTCAAATTCCAGTTTTGTGTCTTTCTACCTGTATCACTTTTGGCAAGTCAATTTACCCCTTTGGATCTAGGTTTCCTCATCTATAAAATGAGGACATTGAAAAGCTGTTTCCATCTATAATCCATTTCCCTGTGATTGATAATTTGTAGTCTGAGAGTGGTACCTGAAATTAAGTGACTTTCCTATATTTACATACATAGCTTGTATTAAAGGCAAATTCAACCTAAGTTCTTGACTTCATATCCTAACTTCTGTTCACTCTGAAATATCTCTCTTTAGAGACCCTTTCTTTATTCTTATCATTCTTGACTTCTTTCAGGCTTTGAAAATCTTGATTACCCTGTTGAGATAGGCAGGCTATTTTCCTGAATTTTTATACAGGTTATGTCGATTAAATGTGATTGTTCTTGAAAGTTCTTCTCTCTTCCCTTCTATGAGATTACTTTATTTGGTGATATCATCAGCTACCAAAAGTTCAACTATCATCTCTATGCAGTTGACAATGAGATCTACATTTCCAGCCCTAATCTATTACTTGGGCTCTAGTCATGTATCACTAAATGCTTTTTGGACATCTTGATTTGTATGTCCCATTGGTAACTCAAACTCACTCTATTTAAAATAGAACTTATCTTTCACCCAAATCCTTCCCTCTTCCCAACATTTCTGCAACTGTCAAAGGTACACACCAAATGATCAGGCCTTCATCCCCAGTGTTATTTTTTTAACTCTTAATTTCTATCTTTGAGTCAATACAATTCACTTTTAAGGCAGAAGAGTGGTAAAGTCTAGGTAACTGGGGTTTAAGTGACTTTTTCCCAGGATCACATAGCTAGGAAGTATCTGAAGCTTTCAGTACTATACTTGGTTTTTCATTCTTTTTCATTCTGGGTATCCAATACATTTTTAAATTTTGTCATTTTTACCTTCAAAACAGTTCTCTTCTATCACTCTTGTAGAAGTCCTCAAAGCCTTTTCCTCAATAATTATAATAACCTTAAAATTAGTTTTGAGCCTCAAATCTCTCCCCATTCAAGTTCATGTTCCACTAAGCTGTCCAAACACTCTTAATCGCAGGTCTGACCATTTACAATCCTTCCATAAATCCAATGGCTCTTTATTATATCCAGGATAACAAAATCATCTGGCATTTAAAGTCCTTGACAAATGAGGCTTTTTTTTGCCTTTGCTTTGTTTTTACATTTTGCTCTACAATTCAGCTACATTAGCCTACTTGTTCATTCTCTGCGACACCCCATCTGCTGAGTCTGTGCCCATGTCTGGAATGCTCTTCCTCCTTATTACTGACTCCTACCATCCTTGGCTTTCTTAGTACTCATCTCAAATCCAGTCTTCTTCAGGGAGAGACCTTTTCAGTTTCTTTCACTGTTCCTGCCTTCCCTGTATGATTACTTCCTATTTGTCCTGTATAAATCATGTGTGAACACAGTTTTTTCTATATTTTCTCCCATATTTGTGGGATCTTTGAGAGCAAAGATCAATTTTTTTTGGTATCCTCAGTGTTTAGCATAGTGTCTGGCTGATAGTATGTATATAATAATTGCTTGAATTTTTTAAATTTAAAAATATAATAATTACTAATATTGGCAAATTTTATGCTATTTTAAAAATAATTATTTTATAGAATAGAAAATTAGAAGTTTGAATTTTATTTCATACTATAACATGCACATAATTTCTCAGATTATTATCCTACTGTTAAATTGATAGCAGCCTAACAAATTGTAGACAAAAGACAGGCAGATTTTTAGACCAAAATCTGTTAAGTGGATTTCCAACAATTGACAAAATATGAGATATCTTACTTTATATGGGGAAATTCACTTCTGATTGGGGGAACACTAGACTTTAAAGAGGAGTTGACATTTCATTTTGGTCTTGAAGGATGGGTAGAATATTCAAAGAGAGAGATGAGGCTAGTATAAAGATGACCTTCCAGAATTGGGGAATGGAATGAATAGTAAATTTGATAAATGTCATATTACTTGAATATTTTTTCTGCATTCTGCATTTTAACATTCAATTTTATCAACTCAGGAGACAATTATTAAGCACCTATCAAGTATAGAATATATAGAAACAGATATGAAACAGAACTGTTTTGATTCTTTGATCCAGCACTAGTGCACTGGACTATAATATCCCAAGGAGACCAACACAAAATGTACCATTTGTCCTAATGTATTTATAGCAGCATTTTTTTTAATAGTAGCATAAAACTGGAAACAAAGTGGGTGGCTGACAGTGTGTGAATGACTAAGCAAATTGTGGTATGTAATACACAAGAAAACAATTATGTAATGAATTATGAATATGATTAATTCAGAGAAACTGGAGACTTAAGAACTAATTCAGAATGAAATTATAATAGCTAATGATTATCTGGTTTATTAAAGGTTTCATAGCAGTTTACATACATCATCTAATTTATTCCTCACAACAATCCTTTGAGGAAGATGCTATTATTACACCCATTTTAGGGATGAGGAGAAGGTGTCTGAGACATTGAGGTACTTGCCCAGGGTCACAGAACTAGTAAAGGTCCTAACTCCAATTTCAATAGTTATTGCTATCTTTTGTGTAAACTGAACAAGGAGAACAATACGACTAAAAATGTAAAGAAAAACAATACTAAAAGGCAGCTAATCTCAGATGTGTTGCTATGACTACTTGACTTCAGAGAATACACGATGAAACATTCTTCCCTTCTCACAGTTATAAGCTGGGGGTCTATAGGAGCAGAAGGTTGCATATGCTTTCTGACTCAGCTTTTTGTATTTTTCTTCCTGGCACAAGGTTTATATTATAATGCAGAAAATATTGTTTTTGTTGTTATTGTTTAAAACTGAGATTTCATCAGTTTAAGGAATTCCAAAGTCAAAGTCCCATTCACTAAGCCTTATGTCCTTGAATATGTTTGTATTGTCATCTATTTTTTCTGTCAGCATTCTTACCCATCATTCTCTCTTCATTCAATGTAGAAATTTCTCAGAGTAAGGGAGAATTTTATTTTTTCTGTGACTGTCACCATAGGGCACACTGTACACCTTCCTTCCACAGAATATTCATTCATTTTCTATTTTAGTTAGGTTGTTCACCTTTACAGGCCTACATAATGTTGGTAACACTAATTGCCTTGCATAAAGCATCTAAAGGCATCTGTTTTTCAATCTTTATTATTCCCAATTCCCACCCCCCCTTCCCAAATTTTGGCCTTCATGTAAGAGTGACTTTAGGCATTTCCATCTGCCTTGGGCTTTTCTTCCTCCATACTCCTCTAGAACCTGGAAGCAACATTGTCCAGTTTATCAATTCACTGTCCTCTATTGGCTTCCTGTGCCATTTTTTCCCTCAGTAGGTTTAAAGATCTCAGAAACAGCGATCCTTTCTCATAATTTTTTTGCATCTCTCTTATAGCAATCATCAAATCCAGTGTCAGACATAAAATACAAGTAGATGCTCACAAAATACTTGTTGGATTGACTTTATGAAAATAGAAGTTAACCAGAAGAACTATATGTAATTTATAATTTCTGTCATCATCTACCTAGCAGCAGAGGATATGCTCATCTTTTAGTGTGTACAGGAGATTGAATTATATGAAACTAGTCAGTGGAATGAAGAGTAGAGAACATTATGAGATGAAAACTAGATTACTTAGATTATGTTAAATTAATTATTTTCACAAATAAAACCAATGAAACCAAGATTAGAGGAAAAACAAAAAAAATTGGGAAATTTTTTATAGTATCTCTGACAAAGGCTTCATTTCTCAAATATATAGAGAACTGAATCAAATTTATAAGACTAGAAGGCATTCCCCAATTGACAAATGGTGAGAGGATATGAACAAACTGTTCTCAAATGAGGAAATGAGGAAAACTATCTCTACTTATACAAAAAAAATGTTCCAAATCACAATTAGAGAAATGCAAATTAAACAATTCTGAACTATCATCTCACACTTCTCAGAATGGTTATTATGACCAAAAAGGAAAAATGGTAAATGCTGGAAGGAATGTGGGAAAGTTGGGACAATAATACACTGTTGGAACTGACATAACCATTCTGGAGAACAATGTAGACCCATGCCCAAAGGGCCATAAAACTGTGCATACTCTTTGACTAATCAATACTGCTACTGGCTCTGTATCCCAACGAGATCAAGAAAAATGGAAAAGGACCTATGTGTACAAAATATTTATAGCAGCTCATTTTGTGGTGGCAAAAAGCTGGAAACTGAAAGGATATTGATCAGCTGGGGAATGCCTGAACATGTTTTGGTATATGACTGTAAGAATACTATTGTACCATAAGAAATTATAAACAGGATGATTACAAAAAACTTGGAAAGATTTAAATGGAGTGATGCAAAGTGAAGTGAGCAGTACCAGGGGAACATCTTACAGCACAACAGAAATAATGTACAGTGATTAACTGTGAATGACAACTCTTATCAGCAGTGTAAGGATCCAAAACAACTCCAAGAGACTCATGATGAAAAAGGCTATCCACTGCCATAGAAGGAACTTTATATCCTTCCTGAATTTTTATGTAGTATTAGAGAAACTTGTCTTCTTTCTTAACATGATGAATATGGAAATATTTATTGTGTAATAACACATGTACAACCTAAATTATATATGACCTGCTGTCTTGGGGAAGGAAGGAGAAAGATGAAAAGCAAAATATCAGAAAATGATTAATAAAATTGTATCTATTTGCAATCTGGAAAGAAATATAAAATTAAAAAAAAAGGAAGGGAGTAGATTGAGAAACTGAGTGGTTAGGGTTTTTGAGAGTCAATATTTTTATTGAAGTCACCTAATATAAGGGAAGAAGTTAGAAAGGAGAGGAAAAATTTGAGACAGCCATTTGATAACAGAATAAAGCAGGGATGCCTTGTGGTGGTTTTTAGAAAAGAGGCTTTGATTAAGATGTTTTAATAATCCTGAGTTGTACCAAAGAGCTATAAACAAATAGACACTACACTTGGTGCAGAAAAATAAGAGATAAAACACACACATATCAAAATAAAAAAATATGTGTTTTCTGGATATGAAAGGAAACTATATCAAAATTAAACCAAAGATACTAACATTCAAGTTTAAGTTAAAAACAAATACTATATATATATATATATATATATATATATATATATATATATATATATATATATAAAATGTTCTCCTGAAGGCCTGATGAGGTTCAAAGTCAAACTGGAGGATTCTAGCAGAGTGATTTTAATTCCCCACCGTACTACATTTTGGTCAGACCTCATCATGTATATTGATTTAATTTATGGATTAACATTGCAAATCTGGCATGAAATAACTGACTAATATGATCAATATCTATAATGATATTGTCACATGAGTGACAATAGGTGGTATAGCTGTACTGTATTTGAATTCAGGAAGATCCTAGTTCAAATTCCGCCTCAAATACAAGGTGTGACCTTAGACAAATCATTTTACATCTCATCCTCAGTTTCAAATCAAATCAAATCAAAATAGGGATTCACAGGGTTATTGTGAGGCTCAAGAGAAAAGGTATACAAAGCCCCACAAAAAACTTAAAGTGTTATATAAATTCTGGCAATTATTTTTAGGATATTAGTTGAAGGAATTTGGGTTGTTTGTCTTGGAGAAGACAGGGAATATTTATGGAGGGATATGTTGACTGTTTACAAGTATCTGGAAGGCTGTCAGGTGGAAGAGAGTGTGCATCTCTTCCACTTGGTCTCAGATGGCAGAAAGAGAATCCATTGATCTGAATCCAAGAGGAACTTCTGAGAGATTCAAATTTAGACTTAAATGGAGAAAAGCCTTCTAACAATTCAAAAGCAGACCGGGCCAGGAGAATGATGGAGGCTGGGGGGGCTGGTACGTGTGGCAGGTTCTTCTCACAAGAGATTTTCAAGTAGAAACTGGATGAGCATTTGTTGGGGATGCTATAGGAAGAATTCTTACTTCAGTAAGAAGTGAACCACACAGTCTCTGGTCTCTTCTAACTCGAAATTTCTTTGATTCCTCAATTCTTTAAAGCCCCATCAGGCAGAGAATAGAAAAAAAAAATTTCCCCTACTTGAGACCTGATATAAAACATAGGAGAGATTGATATAAAGCAAAAATAAACCAATTGATTGCCACCCAAGGAAAAAAGTAACAATACTAATTAAAAAATATAAAAACAAAAAATCCACTCACATTACCATAAAAACAAAGAACAGTGAACACAAAATTTCCATCCAAAAATTCAACAGCAAAACTTTCTTCATATATGTCCTGTTCTCTCCTCTCACATTGCCACCACCCTACCCAAGGGCTTCATCACTTCTTGCTATGACTATTGTAAAAACCTTTTAATGATTTCCCTTGACACCAGTCTTTTCTTTTTTCCAATCCATCCTCCACATAGTTGCCAAAATAATCTTTTTAAAGTACATGCCTGACCATGCCATTTCCTTGTTCAAGAAGTGTTAATAGCTCCCTATTGCTGCTAGTTTCAATTATAAACTCAAGTTATCACTGAAAGACCTCCCCAGTCTGTCCTCAGTATACCCTTGCAAACTTATGTGACATTATTTCCCATCACCTACTTGATATTTTAGTTTAATTGGTCTCTGCTTAGTGTTCCTCAAACTCAGCATTTCAGCTCCCAAACCTACTTTTTGCACAGACTGCCCATACATAGAATGCATTTCTTCCTCACCTTCACCTTTTAAAATCCTTAACTTCTTCTGGATCTGAAGTCAGAAAGACATGATTTCAAATCCAGCTTCAGAGATTTAATAGCTTTGTGACCCTGACCAAGTCACTTAATCCCTCTTTGCTTAATGTCTCAGTTTCCTAATCTATAAAATGGGGATAATAATATTTGTGGTAATGGATTAAATGATAATTATAAAGTGCTTAGCATAGGGTCTGGCACATAGAAAGCACTATATAAATGTAAGCTATATGAAATGGAAATCACTTTAAAAGACTGATATATATTAATTTAAGGTCACCAAGGAATTCAGCTATGTAATTCCTAAATGAAAACTCAAGTCAGCAGCCAACCTTTTATGGAGTTTTTTTTAATTACTAACAGGAGGAAGAAAGGTATGAGAGAGAGAGAGAGAGAGAGAGAGAGAGAGAGAGAGAGAGAGAGAGAGAGAGAGAGAGAGAGAGAGAGAGAGAAGGGAATAGGTCTTAAATACCCACTCTGCTTAGGCTAGGTCAAAGGCCCAAAGCCTTGGATAGCCAAGGCAAAGAAAAGAGAACAGTCCCTATCACTCATGTGACCAAAATGGAGAAACAGTCTGAGGGCCTCCACTCTAAGCACCAGGCTCCAACCACCTCCTTTCCTCCACACAGGAAGTCCCCAGACTCCTCAGCTGTCCTCTACCTCACTTCCTGTGTCTTCCTTGTGCCAATGGTGGCTCTAGCTTAACCCAGGACCACCCAGAGGTCTGTCCCCTTTGTACATGTGTGTTGAAGGTCATATTCTCAAATAATTAAATCTTGATCTTTGCTGCAGCCCTTCCTAAATCCTGTTACCCTGAGTAGGGTGGAGATTGTAGTTTCCAAGACCTGATTCTGTCATTCCAAGTATCTCTATTGTTATTGATCAGGAAATAGCCAAATCCTATCCCCTAAAGAATGGTTTGAACAGGGTTGAGTAGTTTTGAAATTCATAATCCCCCCCTGAGGCCCAAGGAAGGCTAACCTCTCTGATGGGTCTTGTAAACATACTAGCTATGAAATTACAATAGTTAGAGATAAAAGAAAAATAAGAGAGAGAGAGAGAGAGACAGCAAAACCAATGTTTTGCTGGGCACATTGACAAAAGCCAATTAGGGGACAGCCCCCTTTGGCAGAAGAATGTACATTCAAAATAAATTCAATCAACCTTCAGTTCAAGCAACCACACCCCAAGGTTCATTCTTGATCTTGATGTAATGTAGGTTTTCTGGCATCTTTCTGCAACAGTTCATTCTCTGGATTTAGGAGTTAGCAAGCTTCTTCCTTGAAGATGTTTCTCAAACAAAAAAAACTTTTCAAAATCTTGGAGTTTTATTAAAATACAATCCCCCCTGAAGTGGGTGTTAAAAAATCCAGTTCAACTCAGGATGCATTGTTGAGTTATGGGGTTTTATGAGTCAGTTATTAAAAGAATTCAAAAACAATAAAAAACAAAACAAACAAAAACCAAAAATATATAAAGGGAAAAATATGGAAGAAAGTTAAACTTTTGGGAGAAAGAGAAGAAAAAAAATTCAAAATCAGAATCAAAATACTAAAATCTATGTATAAAATGTTGAATAAACAAGAATAACTTCATAATGGGCCCTTGTAAAGGTCCAATTTATAGTAATTTCTATCCTACAAGTCTGTAGGACAGAATGCAGTAATATTTCACTTACTCATTTGAAGCCAAGACTACAGGAAATTGTCATATCATAAGAAGGAAAGGAACTAGAATTTTATTTTGATAGGGAAGAGTCATTCCCTGGTCTGACTTTTTTCATTCTCAAGGATATAGGGAGCCAGCATGATAGTCAAATTTTTGTACTTGTATGAGTATTTCATAAAGAGTGTAGATACAAGGAAGTCCTACGACTTAATGTATGTCAAGCGTTGCAACCTCAAGTCCACATTAATATTTCCTGTGTGCTCTTTTGGCACTATTCAGGTAAAGTCTGTGCTCCTTGTTTTTATCCCATTTCCTGGAATCAGACACAAACATTAATCATAGTCCAATAACATTTTATCAATAAATGGCGGGTTCCCACAGTCTAAATCTGTTTGGGTATGTATATTTAAACTTATATTACTGCAGAGAGAGGGGAAAATTTTTAATTGTATGTACCTTTTGTACAAGAAATGAGGAAAGGGGAAAAAATCAAATATTCAAAAGAAAAGCAATAATAAAAAAAGGGAAAGAGAAGAAAAAATCAGGAATTCAATGTGTTTTTGAAAAAACAGCACTTGTTTTCCACTTGTCAATGGATTATTAATTCAATGCATGTGATAGGATACAGTCAATCAGCCTCAACAGAAGATGCTCTCTTTACATGTGAGCAATGAATCCAAGAGTCCTTCTCTCCAACCTTTATAGATGTTGGAGTAGTTAACAATATTTGGAATGGTCCCTACCAGGAAGGCGGAGTTGCTCCAGTATGCTGGAAATTCATAATATACACCTTGTCTCCTGGGTTCAGGTCGTGAAGTGAAAAGTCTAGTGATCCGGCTTGTACTGCAGCTCCAGATTCATGAAGTTCATGCAGTTTATGCTATAATTCCTGTATATAGGAAGCAATAGTAATATCTCCCCCTAATAGTGATGTATATGCCGGGGAGAAAGGCTTAGCCTGTATAGGCGGATGTCCAAAAAGCATCTCAAATGGTGAAATATGTAAGTCTCCTCTAGGCCTGCTTCTAAAAAAAAATAGGGCCAGAGGGAGAATTTCAGGGCATTTTAAATGGGTCTCAGTGCATAATTTGCCAATCATAGTTTTAAGTTCTTTATTCATCCTTTCAACTTGGCCTGAGCTCTGGGGATGATATGGAACATGGAATTTGGGAGTTATCCCCAAGCAAGAATATATTTGGTTTAAGACAGAATCAGTAAAATGACTTCCTCTATCAGAATCAATATGTGCTGGCAGGCCAAAATGAGGAATAATTTCTTTTAAAAGCACCTTAGCAACAAAAGCCACCGTGGCTCGGGTCTCAGGAAATGTTTCCGGCCATCTGGTCAGTTGATCTACTATGACTAGACAAAATTTATAATGTCTGGCCTTTGGCATTGTTATGAAATCTATATGTAGGTGCTCAAAAGGTATGTAAGCCAGAGGACGCCCACCGAAAGCTTTGCCAGGAAAGGCGTGTTGGTTATATGCCTGGCAAGTAGAGCAGGCTGAACACACTTTAGAGGCTATGGTAGTTATACCGGGGCCTATCCATACTCTCTTAACAGAGTCCACGATGCCCTGGGTACCAAAGTGACCATTTTTATGCACAGATTGGCAAATTTAGTGATAGAAACTTCTAGGGAGCAGGGGTTTCCCTTCAGACGATACCCACACTCCATTAATCTGTTTTGCTTTAAATTTTTGTTTCCATTTTTCCACTTCCTTTTCATTATAGGAAAGTGATAAATTTAAATCATCAGTGGTTGTTAATGTTAAAATTAATCCAGGTCCTTCTATGGCTGCTAGTTTTGCAGCGGCATCTGCTCGGTCATTTCCTCTAGAGACAGGGTCAGAGCCACCTGTATGGGCAGAGCAATGAACTAAAGCTAGGGCTTCCGGCAGTTTGAGAGCAGAAAGAACTTCATTAATAATTTCTGCATTAGCTATGGATTTTCCAGCTGAGGTTAAAAATCCTCTCTGGAGCCATAGCATCCCGACTGAGTGACAAATGCCAAAAGCATATCTGGAATCCGTAAAAATTGTTGCCTTTTTTCCCTTGGCAATTATACAGACATGTTTCAGAGCTATGAGTTCTGCCCCTTGAGTGCTAATATTAGAGGGCAGCGAAGCTGACCACTCAGTGGCAAATTCTGTGACTACAGCAGCTCCAGTGTATTGTATGCCATCTCTCATAAAAGAAGAACCATCAGTAAATAAGACCAGATCTGAGTTGTTTAAGGGAGTGTCCAAGAGATCATCTCGAGGCTTTTCTGCCATGGACACTAGTGTTTCACAACTATGTAATGGTTCTCCTGAAGTTGGTAAATCTGGAAGCAAGGTGGCAGGGTTAAGAGTTGAACAGCACTTCAAGGTAATGTTTTCATTGTTTAACAAGGTTATTTCATACCTTGTAATTCGCTGATCAGAAAATGCCTGTGTTCTGTGTCTTAGCAACAATGCTTCTACCTCATGTGGGCACATAATTGTCAATGGGCATCCCAATACTACTAGATCAACAGTTTTTGTCACTAGTAAGGCTGTAGCAGCTACTCCTCTAAGACATGGTGATGCTCCTGATGCTACTGGGTCCAGTTGGGCAGAATAATAGGCAAGTGGGCACTGAGAAGGTCCCATAGTCTGAGTTAAAACACTTGAAGCTACCCCTCTTCGCTCATGTACATACAAAGTAAATGGCTTGTTGTAATTTGGGATGCCTAGAGGAGGGGCAGACAGGATAGCCTTTTTTAGATCTGATAGCGCTGACAGGTGTTCTGGTTCTAATTTGAGGAGTTCAGGGACCGAATCCCTTGTTAGTGCTATAAGGGGTTTAGTAATTTCCCCATAGCAAGGAATCCATTGTCTACAAAACCCTGTTGCTCCCAAAATTGCTCTTAACTGTTTCTTAGTGGTAGGAGCACTTAAATTTTGAATATTCTCAATTCATTTGGGAGAAATCAAGTGGGTACCTGCAGACAGGATGAACCCCAAATATTCTACTTTAGGGAGGCACCACTGAACCTTATCCTTCGAGATCTTATGACCTCTTTTGTGCAATTCCAAAAGAAGGTGCTTGCTATCTTCCTGACATGTTTCCGCATCTGTTGAGGCCAAGAGTAGGTCATCTACGTACTTGATTAATTTGCTGTTTTTAAATTTTATATTATCTGTATCTTGGCTCAAAATTTGCTCATATAAGCTCGGGCTGTCTACGAAACCTTGTGGCAAACGACTCCAGCAGTATTTATGGCCCTGCCAGGTGAAAGCAAAGATATGTCTCGAGTTCTCATGTATGGGTATGGAAAAGAAGGCTGAGCACAAGTCTACTACTGTAAAGTATGTAGTTGTGCTAGGAATAGAAGAAATAATAGTATTGATATTGGAAACTACGGAGTGTCTCTTTATAATGTGATTGTTCACAGCCCTCAAATCCTGCACAGATCTATAGAGGTGTTTGCCATCAGGCCCTCTTTTTGGTTTTTTAACGGGCAGGATGGGCATGCTGTATTCAGATTTACAAGGGATTATTATTCCCTGTGCAATTAATGAGTTAATTACTGGGGTAATTCCCTCAATTGCCTCTTTTGAGAGGGGATACTGAGGAATGGAAGGAGGTGGGCTAGATTTAGTTTTTATCTGCACAGGAATAGCCGACTTAAGTAAACCTACATCAGAAGAAGATGTGGCCCAAAGAGACTCTGGTATATCTTCAGGTATTGCAAAGGTGGGATGCTCTTTTTCCTCCTGACTCTGAGAGAATTACAGGGAGTAAATTTAAAGATTTCTCTGGTACTTCCAAACAGGTTATTGTGGCTCTGATTTTGCATAGAAGGTCCCTCCCCAGCAAATTTAAAGGGGAGTCAGGCATCAAAAGGAAGGAATGTTGTACCCCTAGGGGTCCTACAGACACCATTCTAGAAGGAAGTCTTTTAACTCTTTGGGTTATTCCTGATACTCCCATTACATTCTCTGAGACAACAGAATAACATTGTAAATCAGGTGTTCTCTTTAATACAGACCAGGAAGCTCCAGTGTCTAATAGACAATCACAATAGGTGTTACCCACCTTTAAAGTAACATGGGGTTCATTAGTATGGGGGGTAGTGGATAGGGACAACGGGTAGTAAGACATCAGGGTCCGGGAAATCAAAGGTTGTATCCTCTGATTTCTGTGCCCCAGCCCCCTTGGACACCTTCATTGTGTTTGGGAAGTTCCTTGGGCACCCCCATGAAAAGCTCCCCCCTGAAGGGCACCCCCCTGAGGGGCATTCGTGCCTCGAGTATTTTTTGGACGAGTACCATTTTTTTTTATTTTGTTGTGGAGTTATTTCATTTGAGTTATCATTTTCCCAGTATCCATTCCTATAGTCATCATTCCTAAAGTTGTGGTTTTCATTGTCATAATTATATTTATTTCTATAATTATCACTTCTGTAGTTGTTATTAAACTGAGTATTCCTTCCTATAATCTTGAGAAAAGCTCTACACTGTACCTTATTGTGGCCCTTCTTCCCACAGAAGTGGCAGGTAATGGATTGATAATTAGATTTCTGGAGAGGGGCAAGTGTTGTTGGTTCATTATCATGCCCACTTTCTAATTTAGTTATCCTCTCTATTACACATCTCATTTTTTCCTTCATTTCCTCCATGTCATCATTATTTTCTTCCTCCTTTTCTTTGTTTCCCTTTAAAACATATATAGCTGTTTTTCGCAATTCTTCAAGGTCCATATCTGACCATCTTGGGCATTGTGTTCTAAAATAATTCTTAATTGCTTTGCAAGAGTTATTGACAAAGATCCTTCTAACTTCTCTTAAGCTACTCTCTTTAGTTAGGTCCCAATCTAAGTATCTGTCCCCAAAATTGATTATTCTATCCATGAATCTGGAGGGTGTTTCTTTCTCCTTTTGCTTAATTTTTTCAAGTTCCATTCACTTATCTGTACTGTCTGCACATTCCTTCATTGCCATAAGGATGGCCTCTCTACAACGGTATAGTTGTAGATAATCCTCAGGATTGTTATAGTCCCATTCGGGATCCTGAGATGGCCAATGTGCTGCATTACGCCCCTGGGTTTTGTTGGCATGAGCAATTATTTTATTTTTTTCACATTCAGTTAAAAAAGCCTGTATCAAGTTCTCAACGTCCTTGTAAGACGGATTATACTGAAAAAATATGTCTCCCATCTTTTTTGTTACTAGAAAGGGATCTTGTTCATATGTGGGGATATTTCGTGTAAATTCATTTATTTCTTGGGGAGTAAACAGTACCCTGTGTCTTAAAGTCACCACATCTCTATTCCGTCCTATTTCAGGTACTTCTCTTAGAGGAAACAGGCCTCTAGTTGAGTTTTGTACCTGTGGGTCAGTTTGACAAGGACAGGTTTTTCTAGGATGACAAGATTCCCTTTTGGCTGGAATTTGGTTTTCTGTAGGAGAGGGAACATGAGAAACTGGGATTTTGGGGATTAAATTCAGTCAAAATTTGCACTATACGAGAGAGGCAGTCTGTTAACTGAGCTATAGGGAAGGTTTTTTCCATCTCTATTTCAGGGAAGGAAATTTCCTCATTCAAAGGTTCAGAAACAGGTCTGTTTCTGGTAGAGTGGGTATTTGCCAATTGATCCTGTAAGAAGCATTTTAGATCTTCTAATTGGGCTTGCATTTTATAGTCATTTTTTTTTTCATTTTAGCATCTCTAAATACAGTATTGAGGAGTACAAAAATGACAGTACATATTAACATAAAAAATTGGAGGTATCCTGCATTCCTCAATGCCCCTAATTCTTCAACTGCCATATAAATATCAAAGAATGTAGTATTCATTTATATATATATATTAATATATATATTAATATATATATTAATTATTTCTCTAACAGTCTTTACAAAACACGTGGGGAGCAGGGCAAAGCACAACACTTTCCACAGGGTTTTTTTTTCCTAATCTATGAAGTTGTTCCTTAAGGGAAAGGATATTTAGAAACAACTCTCCCAGCCAGGACTTTAGGGTCCTGTTGCTAAGATTTAAAAGAGCTGTTTTCTATCTAACTATTAGTCACACAGCTGGGAAGTATCTGAGGTCCAATTTGAACCTAGGACTTTCTGTCTCTAGGCCTGGCTCTCAATCCACTGAGCCACCCAGCTTCCCCTTAAGATTAAAGGGAAGAAAAAGAAAAATTGCTGATTCCAATTTAACTTAAGGAGAAAAGAGAAGAGAGAAGAAGTTTTTTATACTCACTTGTTCTAGCAGCTGTGTCTTTAAGCCGAGTTAGATGTTAAAAGGGACTAAGTGATGAGAAAGTAGAATAACAAGGCAAGAAAATTCAGAAGTTTATTGAGAGAATTCTTTAGACTCCCGTGTGGTCAGCCACAATGTGAAATGGAAATCACTTTAAAAGACTGATATATATTAATTTAAGGTCTCCAAGGAATTCAGCTATGAATTCCTAAATGAAAACTCAAGTCAGCAGTCAACCTTTTATGGAGTTTTTTTTTAAATTACTAACAGGAGGAAGAAAAGTATTAGAGAGAGAGAGAGAGACAGAGAGAGAGAGAGAGAGAGAGAGAGAGAGAGAGAGAGAGAGAGAGAGAGAGAGAGAGAGAGAGAGAGAAAGGGGAGAGAAGGGAATAGGGCTTAAATACCCACTCTGCTTAGGCTAGGTCAAAGGCCCAAGGCCTTGGACAGCCAAGGCAAAGAAAAGAGATCAGTCCCTATCACTCACATGACCAAAATGGAGAAACAGTCTCAGGGCCTCCACTCCAAGCATCAGGCTCCAACCACCTCCTTTCCTCCACACAGGAAGTCCCCAGACTCCTCAGCTGTCCTCTACCTCACTTCCTGTGTCTCCCCTGTGCCAATGGTAGCTCTAGTTTAACCCAGGACCACCCAGAGGTCTGTCCCCTTTGCACATGTATGTTGAAGGTCATATTCTCAAATAATTAAATCTTGATCTTTGCTACAGCCCTTCCTAAAACCTGTTACCCTGAGTAGGGTGGAGATTGTAGTTTCCAAGACCTGATTCTGTCATTAAGTATCTCTATTGTTATTGATCAGGAAATAGCCAAATCCCATCCTCTAAAGAATGGTTTGAACAGGGTTGAGTAGTTTTGAAATTCACAGCTAGTATTTTTATTTATTTTGATGGTACCTCCTAGAAATATTCTCTGATATTTTGTACTTGTGTTTTCTTTTTGTTCAGTTGATCTTGTATTTGCTTATTTGTTTCTCCTATTAAGATTATTTTGTGTTCTGTTTTGTATTCTCAGGGTTTAGCATAGTTTGTGTATAATTTTCTTTGGGGGAGACATATGTATATCCTTGGAATCTTTCTTCATAAATGGGGATCAGCACCTTAATCTAGAACCTTATAGTTGCCTATGACACTAAGAGATTTAATGTTCTGCTAATGGTGTGACAGCTAGTATTTATCATAAACAAGAATTTTTGACTCAGGTCTCCATTACTACATACATGCTCCTCTATTCATAATACCATGTCTCTCACCTTGTATTAGGCAGTAGACACTTAAATATCTGTTGAATTGAATTGAACTAATGCCAATCTATACATGTATACACTATTATTAACACTAAAAATGGGGTGATGTGAAAAAAGTCAGAGAAAATTGAGGTGATCAATTTCACATACTCTTCAGTCTGGCACTTTTTCTTTAGTGCCAACCTGTCACAGTTAGCAATGGGAAGAATGGGATTTGAGGAAAAAGAAATGGAAAATACATTATTGTGCTAATTAGAAACTCAGTCAGATCTGAAGATTGATCCAAGGAGTTTTCTCATAATTATACATCTCAAATACAGAGCTGGAAGAGAGCTCAGAGATAATCTAGTTCTCATTGTAGAAGCAGTCAAAATGAGCCAGGATCTCAACCAAAGTGCTCTGAAGTAAAAATATAGAAAATTGCTTTTGCCACACATAGAAAGTCTTTTTTTGGTGGGATTATTATTACTATCATCATCATCATAATTTTTTTGGAAACTAGAGAATTCCATTTTGCCCAAACAAGAAAGGCAAGGGCTATTCACAAGCCTGATTATAATTTCATTGAGTTTCAGCTCAGTTTCTGACCTAGTCTTTTCTAGGCACCTAGGTGGCAAGCCCTGTCCTCCTGCCATATTGATGCTGGACTTCATGGGGACACCTAATCCACCTAGACCAGTGAAGCTCCGAACCATTAGCTTGAGAGATCATCTTTGCAGATCTACAAAGGCTTTAGCCCCTTTCATAGTAGAGATTATAGGTATACCTCAGAGGTGATCTGTGACCTTCCATCAGACTCTGAAACATCAATTGGTTGATTCATCATTGTTAGACATATGAATAAGTCACAGCTCAGCAGTGAGCATCTGCATTCAGATGGGTTGGACTAGGGGGCCCTGAAGACCCTTGAAGTTATAAATTTCTATAATTTTATGATCTTATTCTTCGTGTTTCTGAAGTTGAGAGCAGAGCAAGATTTGGTCACTGAATACTCATAAGATGAAATTATACTGCTGTGAAAGAGAATTCTTTATTGTCTATCCTGAGTTAACACTAACTTAAGTACCCATACTTAGTACCTCACTAGACTGAAGACAGGATTAACTCCCTCTTCTCTACTTTTGAATTGAATTAACAAAAGGTTAAACATCCTACTTTAGTACTAGGTGAGAAGCTAGCAAGGTACTTAGAGAATTATCTCCCTTAGAAATTCAATCAACTTAGGAAACTTTGAACTTTTTTGATGAGAAAACCTTCAGAAGGTAAGAAGTGTATCTATAGACAGTGCCCTCTGGGCAGTGCTAGATAATTTGGAAACTGATTGACCTGTGAAAAGGGGAAGAGAAAAGAAGCTACCATAAAAAGCATGCCCCAAATTCCTTCAGGTAAAATTGTCTTTGAGAAGATAGTCTGAAGGGATTGTCTTCTGGAGATAGTCTTAGATGGTCTTTGAGGGAACTTCGCTAGAGACTATGGTTTAGAATGCGGGTTTGGAGCTTGGCTTCTACTTCAACTCTGACTCTTGGATTACTTCATTGGGTGAGTAAAAGGCTGACACCTTTCCTAGCTTCTGGAAAGACTAGCTTCTATCAGGGAGGAGGCCTCCTGGTTACTCACTACCTGCCTTCCTGGTTGAGAGCTAATTAATCTCTGCCTGGATTAAGCAGACCAGGAACAAAACAATTAGGTTGATGAGATCGATAACGTCTCTATCCCCCTCACATTTCTCTTTTTATTGTTTCCTCTCTATTTGTAAATAAGTTTCTAATTCAAGATATAATAAATACTGATGATCACAAAATTTCACATAATCATCATCCAACTATTAATTTTAACCTTTA
Source organism: Monodelphis domestica (assembly GCF_027887165.1). Taxonomy (NCBI): domain Eukaryota; kingdom Metazoa; phylum Chordata; class Mammalia; order Didelphimorphia; family Didelphidae; genus Monodelphis; species Monodelphis domestica. Next base: position 312,171,055 of record NC_077228.1, read on the forward strand.
TACTGGGAGAAGCAGAGATGTGATGGGGGAAGAGAATTGTCTAGATGTGGTTTGCAGATGTGAAGTATAACATTCAATATCCATTTATTTATCATTAAAATGTGACTTATAGAGCTGGAAAGGTCCTTAGTGGCCAGTTAAGCTCAACTTCTCATTTTCCAGTAAGAAAAATGTGGCCTAGAGAGGTTAAGTGATTTGTCCAAAGTCACATAGCTAGAAAATGTATGAAAGCGAGATTTGAAATCCAGTTCTTTCTGCTTCCAATTTCATCACTCTTTATGTATCTCATGCTGTCTCTAGACTTTAATAGTTTAGCCTACTTATTTCATTTTGCTAAGTTAGAAATATGTACCAGGAATTTCAGAATTAACAGTAAGGTCAATTTAAAATAATTACTAAGCATTGACACTTACATGAAGCTTTTCTTGACCTCATCCCTCTCAGGTGAGTTTTCCTCCAGGGTCTGATTTTGAATGGATTTTGAAGTTTGAATTGATTTTGCATATATCTATATTTATGTCTTTCAAGAAAATTAAAGATCCTTGATGGCAAGCACTATTTCACATTTGCCTTCCTATTCCCAGTGCTTAGAATAGTGCCTGGCACTTAGTAGGTATTTCATAAAAGCTTATTGATTGATCTAGAATCCAGAAGTTTTACTGAGAAACAGAACTTCCAAGCTAGCCTCTTTTGTTGCCCCCACTCCCACTGTTTTTTTTTTCAGATTTTGTCCTATATTTTCCATTAATACCAAAACAGGCTCATCTGTTATATGCTCATTTACTATTCACCCAATATTGCTCCTCTTTAACCTTGAAAGAAAGTTGATTTGATAGATTTTAAATAAAATTTTTTTCTTTTTGTTGTATGGCTAGAAAAATCTGATGAAGTACATCAAAGCACATTTAACCCTTCTGCTTATAAAATAATCATTTGTTCTGTGACCACATTGTGCCCATGCTGATTGAATTCTCTGTATATGTGCAAATTGTACAATACACATCAGGCATGGAGCTGATTGAGAAGGCAAGGTGTTAGTGAATACAAGGTTATGTGGTATAACAAATAAAAACTGAAATAAGTTTGGTGGATCAATTCATAAGAAGGGATTTAAACAGATGGCTTTTGGACTCGATACAATAAATGCCTTTCACTAAGCTTTCTGTTTGTCCTTTGCTTACAGAGTTTCTAGGACACAAGGTTATTAACAACACCCTTGCTGCTGAAGGACCAAGGAAATAAGGAAAAGAAATGAAAGAAAAGAGAACACAAACTTTCCTTTTAGAAAACTTGCTGAATCTGCTTGTACCATCACAAAACAACATTTGTAAACAGTGTGGAAAACTGGGTTGAGATAAATTATGAAAAGTTCAATCAGTTATAGGCATTGGATCTACTGATGTCAAATATCTACAAAACGACAAATATTTAGTAAGTGCCTCCTGTGTGCAGAACTCTTTGCAGGGCATTAGGGGAGATGCATGATTTATACATTAGAGAATATCTATGTTCTGGTGAAGCCAATCATTTGGGATAAAACATAATCATATTATTATAATTACAAATACAATTCCAATTCCATGCCAAGTACATGAGAGATATCACATATAGTATAATATGAGGTCCCAGAGGAAAAGCTACAATCAACTGGTGGATCAGGAATGGGTTTCTTCTTTCTAGAGAAAACATTTGAATTGGGATTAAAGGATGGGTAGTAATTAAATTATACTTAGAAATTCTAGAAAGCCTAGTGAAAAATTTCATAGTTCTCAACCATACAATAATCCTTCCTTCCTTCCTTCCTTCCTTCCTTCCTTCCTTCCTTCCTTCCTTCCTTCCTTCCTTCCTTCCTTCCTTCCTTCCTTCCTTCCTTCCTTCCTTCCTTCCTTCCTTCCTTCCTTCCTTCCTTTCTTCCTTTCTTCCTTTCTTTCTTTCTTTCTTTCTTTCTTTCTTTCTTTCTTTCTTTCTTTCTTTCTTTCTTTCTTTCTTTCTTTCTTTCTTTCTTTCTTTCTTTCTTTCTTTCTTTCTTTCTTTCTTTCTTTCTTTCTTTCTTTCTTTCTTCCTTTCTTCCTTTCTTCCTTTCTTCCTTTCTTCCTTTCTTTCTAAAATTTTATTTAATTAGTCAATTTAGAACATTATTCCTTGGTTTCAAGAATCAACCATACAATAATTCTTATTTAAGATAGGATGATGCTTATTGGTCTCATGGATCTTCTATATTTTTTAATGTGTCTACTCATTTACATATTTATCCCTCTCTTTAGAATGGGAGTTACTAGAGGATAGGGACCATTTTGCCCTTGTATATACCCCCAGTGCTTAGCATATTATAGCTGTTTAATAAATGTTTATTGACTGAATGAGCCATCTTTGCCTTTGGACTCCAGTTATATTAATTAGACTTTTACTTTATTTCTTGAAACCAAATCTCTCCCACTTCCAGAGAGATCCTGTTTTATTCCTCTATACCTGATTTTCTGATTTGGTTCCTAGAAAATTGCTCCTTTTTCCTCTGCACCTGTGGCCCCTGTGACTAATTCTTTTAGGGTCTGAAATCCTGCCCCAAATGCCAGCTTCTACAGACATGCTCTTGCTACCATTGCCTAATGCTCATTATATCCATGACTTTCTACCCAGATCTCCAACACCAAATATTTTAGATTTAGAGAAGTAATGGACAATAAAGGTTTTCTAGTCCAACCTCTTGTTTTATACTAGAGGGAAAGAAGTCCAAGAGAAGTTAAGCAATTTGTCTAAGATCACAAACATAGTCAGTGGCAAACTTGGAATTTGAACTGAGGTTCTCTAACTCCAAATCCATCAATCTTTACATTATATATTACTGCCTTTCTATCATGACGGCATCCTCTATCCATCTGCTGGGCACTGGTGCCTCTGAAACAAAACCCGAGCCTCTGTGGTTCTCCACTTATTGCCTTTTGCCTAACTTTGCTCAAGTTCCCACAGTCTACTGTGGGGACCATTCTGGATCTCCTATTTCTCCTTGTTGTTCTGTTGAGTCAGTTGATCTCAATCCATCTTGGTCTAGTCCTTTCTGATACCATTTGATTTCAGCTATAATAGTAGAATTACTGATTAAAGGCATAAGTTGTGGGTCCATGCTGTTTTTAGAGCTTGGAACAAGGCTTGATCTGCATATCCAAATTAAATACCTGGGGATATGAAATGAGAAATTTTAACTAGAGGATATTAGATGGGAGGTTTCTCAGTGAGGATCACTACCTTGGAATCATGAAGAAGGTGCAGAGTGACACTGATGAGTGACCAGGAACTCAGAGGAAGATCCTAAGTTCTTGGGGGAGCAAAAGTGGGCCCCACAGCAAATCACTCATTTAATTAGCATTTAACAAATATCTATTAGGTGCTAGGTAATGGGAATACAGGTACAAAGAATGAAACATTTCATATCTCCAAGGAACTTACATTACAAAATGGAAATTAAAAGTATGCAATATTTTGCATATATATATAATGAATAGATTATAAATACAAAATTATTAAATACAAGATAGTTTAGCAGGAATATCAGAGGAGTCAGAGGTGGGATCAGGCAGTTTTACAAAAAAAGGAATATTGAATGGAATTGGGCTTTTCTTTTTGGCCTTGGACTATCTAGAATATGTTTTGAGAAATTTGTTTCTGTTCCATCATTAGTTTTTATAACTTTTCACCAAAATGTGAAGCAGTTGACAATTTTTTTTTCAGTTTTTCAAGGTTCCAATTTTAGATCACTCTCCTGCCTTTGGTCCTTAGCATTCTAAATATTTCTTGAGATGTCACATGGTACAATCAAAAGAAGTTTAAACTACTTAAGGAGTCAAAAAATAAGAAGTATTTGTCACAGAGACAGTTTTGTTTGATGGATAAAGTATTGTATTTAGGGTAAGGAAGATGTGGGTCTGAATGTCCCCTTAGGATCTTACTAGCTATATGATGCTGGACAAGTCATTCTGTGCCTCAGTTTCCTGCTCTTTAAAATGATGAGGTTAGTCTCAGTAGTCTTTAAGATCCATTTTTCCTTTAAAATCTATTATTAGAAAAATCACGTGGCAACATCATCTGGGTTTCATCTGCTATTGGAATTGTACTAATGATTCTCTCAATGAGTCAATAGTGCCAATGTACTGGGCCTATATCTTTACATGTTTATTGAACTACAAAAAGGCATTTATTTTATCAAGCTGTTCAGTAGCCTATAGAAACAGATAGAGAAAGAATATCATCAGCTTAGCAACTTTTTTCACAACTCTTCTCTCTCGGTATTATTATGGAAGATGAGAGAAACTGAATGATAATGATGGATGGTGATCCTGCTATTCTTCATTCTCCCCCAAACTCTCTCTTTCCTTTATTGGTGTCTCTTCATTTACTTTCTTAATACAGGAAATTTTCAGCATTTGTCCTAAGGCTTTCCCTCTTCTTGCTTTTCCACTATTTACTACATCCTTGCCCTTTCTCTCCTCCTCTGCCTTTTCTTCAAATTTCCTTCTTTGGTTATCTCTTTGACTCCATAGCTTGCATTATTACCTTAATGCAAGTGACTCCAAATTTGCTATTTCTGCCTTATCTTACTTCAGTTTTGCATTTTAAAAACATTGATTCAATATGATTTGATCACATGAATGTGCCACTTGTACACTCAGCTCAATATCTCCACAACCACCTTCTTTCCATATCATCTGTATTGCCAACAAGGGCATTCCTATTTCCTCTATCACTTAGTCTTATAACTTCAAAGTCATCTTGGACTTCTCCATTTCTTCCCCTCTTCCAGGGAATTGTCTAGTTTTATATCTTTCCCCACAACATTGCTTACTTTCAAAACCTCATTTGCACATCAGTTTCAATTTTACTAATAAAGGTGTTGATTTTTATTTTATTATTTATTATTTATTTTTTACTTCTAAAACTAAAGAAATTAAAACATTTTTAAGAGAAATTAACAACCAACTTAAAATATGAAATACAAAGGCCTCCTTCCTGACCTATGAGGATAGTTTCTGAAGAAGTTTCAAGTTCCCAACTCCTCTAATCCATTTTACACACGGAACTTATATTAAACTTCCTAATGTACAACTTTATCCACATCATTGTGAAGGCAGCATGGTGCAATGTACAGCATGGTATATTTAGATAAAGCCCCAAGTTCAAAACCTAATTCTGTTACTTATTACCTGTGTGATTTTGGTCAAGGCCCTTAACCCTCCGAGCCTCAGTTTCCTCATTTGTAAAATAAGGTGAAGAATCAGATGACTTTAAAGGTTACTTCTAGTTTTAAATATATTTGTGACTTCCCTACTCAAAAACTTTTAGTAGCTTCTAATTTCTTATTGAATGAGCCTCAGATTTGTTATTTTATCATTTTAGTCTTTTCATGGCTTAATTTTGACCTTACTATGCAGCCTTACTTTCATCTATTTTCCCTCACATAATTAATATTGCTGCCAAGCCTGGAGGCTTACTTTTGCTCAAATGTGCCCCAATATTTCTGCCTCTATGGTTTTCTTATGCTCTCAGCTCTACTGTATTACCCTCTCTCTCTTAGCCTTTGTCTATTGAAATCCTACCTGTTTTTCAAAGCTCAAATCAAATGCTATAATCTCCATGAAGTTTTTTCCAATCCTTCTACCATCTCTTAGAGCTTTTTCAATGTACCTCTTATGGACTTATCCATATTAAATTGCAATTCTAAAATATGTACCCACTTTGTATTATAATTATTTGAGCACATTTCTTAGTTCCTCTACTAGACAGATCTCTGAGAGAAAGGATCATATTTTATTTGTCTTTGTATTTCCCTCAATTCCTAAACTAGAGCCCTGCAAAAAAGTAGGCAGTCATGATTTTGAAACTGGTTTTACCACATGAATTAAAGAAGACAGCATTCCTTAATAAATGAACTTATCACAGCAGGCAAATATTTATTGAATCATAAAAGACATTTTTACTTCCCAAATTAAGGAAATGAAAACAACCTTTAAGAGAAATTAACAATCTTAAAATATGGATTACAAAATGTAAAAAAAAAAAAAGATAGACTATACTTTGACCACATCTGACACACTTTGGAAATGTTCCTATGTATGCATCATTGTCTAAAAAATGTTCTTGAGAAGACTTCATTCATCTATGTCTTGAGATCATGAGCTTTCATTGAGAGTGAGTAAGGAAATTAGGATCTGATACCCTAAGGAAAAATTAGGTTGTGGTGTAAAATTTAGATATGGAACAGAGCTTAGGGACCGTCCAATCCAACTTTCTCTTTTGGTAGATAAGTAAACGAAACCAGGAAAGCTTGAGTGACTTGCCTGGAGAGTCAACAGGCCAGAGAGTGACAGTCAGGACACAAAATCACATTTTCTGACTTCAAATGCAGGTTTTTTTTCTACTGTACTTTGCTGTTATTGGGAAACCCATCTTTTTGCTATAAGATCCTCATGTGTTGAGAATGTTTAATTCTAGTTTTTTTCATCTTCAATGCTCTACACATAGTAGGTGCTTTCATATTATTGAACTGAAGGAATCCAGACTTCACAAAGTCTGAAAAAATATCAGGAAATATCTACTGACTAACATGTGCTAAGCACTGTGCCACATGCTTTATAAATATTATCTCATTTGATCTTCATAGCCACTCTATGAGATAGGTGAGATTATTAACCCCATTTTACAATGAAGGAAACTGAGGCAGATAGAGGCAAGTGATTTGCTCAGTGTTCCATAGTTATTGTTCGAGGCCACAATTGAACTCAAGTCTTTGGGATACTAGGTTCAGTGCTTTAGTCACTATACTACCTAGTTGCCTCTTTTTCTAAGAATTGATTAATTGCAAACTCTCTCTGGATGTGTAATAAGATGTAATGTACAATGAAAAAATTAAAATGTCATCTATTATACAACACACTTTGGATTTGATCTTACCAGGAAGAAGGAAGTCCATTTACTTGAGGATGGTATTAACTCTTTTAGACAACTGTCCATCATGTAATCTTTATTGTAGAAAGAACTTTCTCTTTTCTCATTGATTTTACTGTGTTTATTCAATTGGACAGAAATCTTGATTCTTACAAATAACAATAAAACCACAGTTTAAATAGGGTCCTTCTAAATAAATACTGGATCATAATATATCTCTGTCATCCCTGTAACATTTTTCTATGTACATATGTTAATATAGATGCAGATATATAGAATTATATTTCTGTAAACTGGCCTCAGATTCTTCAAGTTTTCTTTTCCTACAAAATGATCAAAATATCTTAACTAATCTTCGTGTGTCTTCTAGTGTTACTTGATGGACCTAACATTTACTTTAACAAACTTTGGTGATCATTAAAGTATCATAAATCTAAAATTAAGCAATAATTTTTAGAAAGAAAACAAAAAAATAATACAAGCACATAGGACAACCTCTTTACCCAAAATAGATTTATCTTTTTCGTAATTCCCCATGCCTTATTCTCACTCTTTGGAAGGAGGGTTCCCAGGTTAGCTTCTCTGTCCTTTCCAAATGTATCTAAGATATAGAATATGATTGACCTAAGTAGTTTTCAAGGTTGCAAACTATCTGTTGTAAAAGCCTTCTGAGCAGTGCATAACATTTATTCTCTAATGAGTTTAAAGTAACAGAATGTCATGCCTTTTTCACAGCAGCAAAGATATTAAAAATTGATTTGCAATAAAAGCAGCAGGACATGATAACTGCTGAAAGGCTTAGGAATACCTTTTGGTTTCTCAGTGCACCCACATATTTTGCAGGTTAAGTAAAAAAGGAGCTCCTTGCCATTTTCTTAATTTTACAAGTGGCAAATGGTCCACTGATTCCATTTTCCCTCCAACAAAGTATCACAATAAGAAAACAGTTTGCACTAATGAAAATTGATTTTGTGAATTTCCCCAAAGACAGGGGGAACGGAAACAGTGCATCACAATATAAGACAACAAAGAGAAAGCAAGACACATTTTCAGGTTTTGTAAACTTTCACACAGTTCTGGTTTTTGGACTACTCTGGCTGTTTTTCATACATGCCATTCTGACAAAGGCACACATCTGACAATTTGGTCAATATGATAAAGCAAACCTAGAATTATCAACTTAAACTTAGGATAATCAGTGGTTACAATTTTCAGATTTCTTTAGGATCTTTAAGAATATGTATAATATGTAAATTGACCTCATAATGTAAATTACTAACTAAATTCTCCTTAAAGAAAAATAGTAGAAAAAAACAGATTTAAGAACTCATTAGATTAACATTCAAAATCTCTCAATCAACTCTTTTTTTCCTAAACACCTAATCTACTTCCCTTTCTGAAACTGGTCATAAAGACCAAATGTATCTGCTTGCTGTTCCTTAGAGAAGTCTAGTTTGTATGGCTTTTTATATTTTGCATTGTTAATTCCTTTGCTTGGAATACTCTCCTTCCTTTGCTTCAAAAATACCTGTCCCTCATGTTGCTTATTTCCTCCTCTATCCTGCCTTTGGCATATATTACTTATGTAACTTTGGACAAGTCACATAATTTCTTTGAGTATTAATTTTCTGGATCTGTAAAGTAAAGAAACTGAGCTAGGCTATGTCTAAGGTTTCTTCCATTTCTAAATCATTGAATCTTTGATTCAAGCCCATCATCTCATTTAAATATTAGCTGAAAATGATTCATTCATCAAATATTTATGGATAGTTTACTATATCATTATGGTAAATACTATAGTTTATACACAGATGAATAAAATAATCTATACCCTTACATATGTTTATAATCATTTAGTAGTGGTAGGACTAATACATATGAACAAATAATTTTTAATACAAAGCAGGGCATGCTAAGTGTTGCAGAAGAAGTACAAGGATTTAGAGTGGTTCAGAAGTAGGTGGATTTAATTTCATTTTAGTGAATCAGGGAGAGCTTCATTAGGAAGATATGAGATGAAAAACTATAAACAAAGTACATGAACAAGCAATTTTCAGGTGAAGAAATTAAAGCTATCAATAATCATATGAATAAATGTTCTAAATCACTCTTGATTAAAGAAATGGAAAGTAAAATAGTGCTGATTGGCCAATATGACAATATAGAAAAATGATAAATGTTAAGAGTGGATGTGCCAAATTTGGGACACTAATGCATTGTTGGAGTTGTGAACTGATTCAACCATCTGGAGGGCAATTTGAAATTATGCCCAAAGAGCCACAAACTTGAGCATACACTTTGATCCTGTAATATAACTAGTAGTTCTGAGTCCCAAAAAGATCATAAAAAAGGGTAAAGGACCTATTTGTACAAAAATATTTTTAGTGGCTCTATTTGTGGTTGCAAAGAATTGGAAATTAAGAGGATGTCCATCAGTTGGGAAATGACTGAGCAAATTGTAGTAAGTGTTGGTGATGAAATACTATTGTGCTATAAGAAATGATAAACAAGATGATTTCAGAAAAAGCTGGAAAGATCAGTATGAATGAATGCAGAGAGAAATAAGTAGAACTTGGAGAATATTGTACACAGTAACAGCAATATTGTAAAATGATCAAGTGTGAAGACTTGACTACTCTCTGTAATGCAAGGATCTGGGACAATCCTGAAAGACTTAGGAAGATGAATGCTATCCACCTCCAGAAAAAGAACTGTTGGAGTTGATTGGATGTAAATAAAGGCATACTATCTTTCACAACAGTGTTTTTATAGTTTTATTTTGGGATTTTGGTTTTGTTTGAGCATGCTCTTAAAACTATGACCAATATGGAAGTTTTTTTGAATGATAATACATTATATGGCCCAAATCTCTGATTTGGGGGAAGGAAAGAGGAGAGGGAGAGATGGTTTGGAATTTTGGAAAACGTTATGTTGAAAATTGTTATTACAATTACTTTGGAAAATAAAATATCTTTGAGTTAGGAAATTTAAAAAAAGAATTTGAGACAAAGGGATTATTATCCTGAACAAAGTCATTCAATCTGCAATTATTAAGTGCTGCTTATGGGACAGAAATTCTTAGGTGTTAGAGCCATAAAGGTGAAAATGGAAGAGATTCTACTCTGAAATGCCTTCATTTGATTGGGAAGAAGCAACATGCAGACCGGAAAATAAACATCGACAATACAGGGGATAGGGGACTGGACCAACAATTTCATTCATTTACTAGGTAAAGAAAAAGCTGGTGGGACACTTCATAAAGGACCAGGCCTGAAGTTAGGAAGATTCATCTTCTTGAATTCAAATCTGGCCTCCGACATTTACTATCTATTTGAACTTGGTCAAGTCATTTACTTCTGTTTATCTCAGTTACTCATCTGTAAAAATAAGTTGGAGAAGAAAAAGCAAACATCTTTAATATTTTTGCCAAGAAAATCTCAAATAGGGTCACAACTGAAACACCCAAACAAGCAACAAGTTAAAAAATAAAACAAAACCTTGTGTCAATTGTAAAAAATAGATTTGAATCCAGGACTTCAATCCCCAGAAGCCCTTGCTTCACTTCCCCAGAATGCTTTGTAATCTCACTGAAAACCTCACCTGGGCTGAGAACAAGATGGGGTATTTAACCTGATTGCAAAGGTTTTTGTGCCTCTTTTCTTCCCTGTTTTCCACTTGCAAGCAGACGTGGCTCTTTTGATAATGTAGGTGAGGTTGTGTCTAGGCCTCTCTGTGGGCCTAGAGACATGTTTTCTTATCCTGTATTTTCTTTAATCCTTAATCTTTAATAAACCTCATAAAAATATAATACTCCTTGCAGAGAGAAACTAATTTCTACCTGCCTCAGTTTCCCTAAATTTTACACAATGCAGGTCAGAACCTTTTTTTGAAACTTTTGAACTTTGGTGTTTGCTTAGAGTTCTGAGAGGTTAAGGAGTTTTTGAGATTCTTTGCAGCTTATATATATGAGAGACAATACTAGAACACAGGTTTTATTCTCTTTTAGACCATGTATTTATCCACTAGAGCCTTCTGCCTCTCAATAATTAATTAGCTAATTAATTAAAAGTTATTTACCAAGTAAATGCTATGTAATTGGTGAAGGAAAGAGGACTAGCATGTAAGAAGATTAGGAAAGGCCATCTATGGGAGTTGATAGTTGTGGTAAAGAATTGAATGAAATTAGGAATTCTATGAGGCAGATTTGAGGAAGGAATCCAATCAACAAATATCAAAGGAATAGATATAGGAGGAGATGTAATTTAATTTATAAAGCCATTAGATGAAGAAGTGATAGAGAGGTGGGTTTGGAGTCAAGAAGATGTCAATTCAAATCCAGTCTCAGATACTTACTATTTGTATGATTCTTGGCATTCTGCCTCAGTTTCCTGAACTGCAAAATGAGGATAACAAACATTATACTTACCTCATAGGACCATTGCAGTGATCAAATCAGATCATATTTGTAATTCTATCTTTCTATTTTTATAGGGAATCACAGATATGGTGACTTGTCTGAAACATAGAGTGAAGGAAAGGAAAGTGCAATAAACCAATAAACTTTGTTGCTGTTCAGTCATTTCTGTTATCTTTGCCTCTTTGTGACCCCTTTGGGGACTTCTTGGGAAAATACTGGAGTCATTTGCCATATCCTTCTTCAGCTCATTTTATAGATGAAGAACTGGGGCAAGTAGGGTTCAATGATTTTCCCAGGATCACACAAATAATAAGTATTTGAGGCCATGTTTCAACTTAAGAAAGAGGAGTCTTCCTGACTTTAGGCCTGGAACTGCCCCTGAAACCAGATCATAAAGAGCTATAAATGACAAAAAGAGGTTTCTGTCTTTTGTTGTATGGGTAACTAGTCTTCAACAAAGTTTGTTGAGCAAGCGAGTGATCCAGTCAGACCTATGTTTTAGCAATATCAATTTAGTAGGCTGTTTGATGGATGAACTGGCAAAGGGAAGAGACTGGAAATAGTGAGACCAATTAAAAAGCTATTGCAATGGTCTGTTCAAGAGGTAACAAGAGCAAGGTGTAAGAGATTGGTCATGTCAAAAGGGAAGGGGAAGATAGAGAAATATTGTAGAGTTGATCAATGATTGGAGATATGGCATTATGGAAAGGGAAAAAATGAGGATGACAAAGAAAGCTTTATGAGTTAGTTTTCTAAAAATAATCAGCTAGGAATACATAAACCTCTTAGAGTCAAAATAAACCTTGAGATTTACTGAAAGGTTAATGGTGACCTCAAAAGCAAGAGGGAATTTTCAAATATAGATGGATTTTTAGGGGTATAGATAATGAATTCTGTTTTGAGAATAAGGAGTTTACAGTGCCTACATGATATTGGTAGAAAACATCTTATAGACTGTTGGTGATGTAGAAATGGAACAAAGTAGAGAAATTAGGGGTAGTTATAGAGATCTTAGAATCTTGCATAGAAATGATAAAGGGCAGCTATGTAACTGTAAATACAGAGTCAGATCTGGAGTTGGGAGTTCCTGGGTTCAAATATTGCCTTAGATACTTCCTTGTTGTGTAATTCTGGGCAAGTCATTTAATCCCAACTCTCTAGCTTTACTGCTTTTCTTTTTCTTTCTTTTTCTTTTATTTATTCATTCATTTTTTAAAACCCTTACCTTCCATCTTGGAGTCAATACTGTGTATTGGTTCCAAGGCAGAAGAGTGGTAAGGGCTAGGCAATGGGGTCAAGTGACTTTCCCAGGGTCACACAGCTGGGAAGTGTCTGAGGTCAGATTTGAACCCAGGACCTCCTGTCTCTAGGCTTGACTCTCAATCCACTGAGCCACCCAGCTGTCCCTTTACTGCTTTTCTGATTTGGAGGTGATAATTAGTATAGATTCTTAGCCAGAAGGTAAAGGTTTTTTAAAAAAGAAATAATAATTAAATAAATGGGTACAGAAGAGATTATGGAGAGAAAAAAGCAGAGAGATATGATAGAGTACAGGATAAAGAAATAGGGCATATATGATGATACATCAAAGGAGAACAAGAAGGAAAGGCTAAACAGAGAGAAGAGGGCAACATCATGAAAACCCAGGGAGAAAAAAATCTAGAGTCAATAATGGTAGAGTAAAAAGTGCCATTGCTACAGCAAGAGCCCAGAGGAATTATATAATGTAATTTTAAGTGGCTCTAATTAGTGGGATGGTATAATTTCATGTGGCATCGTTCAGCAGCATGCAAGAATAGAAGAGATAGATGGTGTGAGTAATGTGGATATGTGGGGGCTGGCAAGGCTTAAGTGCTGAGGGAACAAGGAGATAAGGGATTCAAGGAAGGAGAAAAAAGTAAAGATGACATGGTTGACTACAGTTTCAAGTTTGGGAAGGAATAAAAGGGAATCCAGATTAGGGGTGGTGATCTAGGAAAACATGGGGATAGAGAGACTAGAGGTTGTGAGATTAGGGAGAATGACACAAATGGCCTGCTAGGGGAACTTAAAAATTCTTGATCAAGAAATACTCATGAATCAAGGGCATGAGCATTCTTTATGGATGATGAAAGTTTAATTCATAGAAGATGAGAATGAAGATGACCTGATAAATATCATCAAGGCTATCAATATCTCCAAGAGCAGGAGTTATGTTGAAGGGAAGATTAAGAGTCAGATCTTGAATTCACTGTGAAAGGATACAGAATAACTTGGGATCTAGGCAATAAATAATTGCTTTCAGAATCTAAACAGGAATACACATGTGAATGGAGTAAATTTCAAAGAAAATGAAGCTACTAAATAATAGAGGCAGAGCAAAGGTCCAGAAGTGGCAAAGGAGAGCAAGGAGGATGTTTACTCTTGCGTCTAGTCCAGAGTTTTGGGAAACACAAAAGAAGGTGCATTTGCTTTTAGAGAAGGTAGCCATGGATAGAATGTTACTGAAGGGCTGTCAGATGATGCCAGGAGTATTGGAGGAGAGGTTGAGGATAAAGAGGAGATTTTAAACAAAATAATGGGGATTCTGGATTATGATTAAAAAAGACATAGTATTTTATTTTTGTGTGGGAGCTAGAATTCATGATGAGGATAGAGTAGGAAATATTGTTTAAGGTTAGGGAATGGAGGGTCTTGAAGTTCTTCCTAAAGTATGTGGACTTATTTCCCTTCAAGTAGCTAAACACAATTGACTATTTTTGTTTGCTTGTAGAATTCGTTCATCTTCAATAATACTACTTTTATGTTATTTTAACTTGGTTTCTTGGTATTTTCTGTATTCTTAACACTTAGGACAAAAGAACCAAAATTCTCCATGACCTAAAGGGTAAAGGAGAAATAGTAGGTATAAGTAGACTGCAGCATATTAGTGATGATAACTCAACTGCAGTACATTGAATAGAATGTTATTCTCAAAAAAGTACTTTTGGAAAATTATATGCTCTGCTAAGATAATGAGAACAAGAAATTCTAGGACAGTTTGAATGCTGAATTGATAACTATGGAAATGTTATCTAACTTTCAGTAACTGATTCCTGCTTGAGTTCCTGCCCTGATATCTGTTTCAGAACCCTAGCTCTTTTGCCACTGGGGTCTTGCCACTGGCTTGTCTCAACTAGAGACTTCAGACAACTCTATAATTCCAAATCCCTATGACTGGTGTGTAGGGTTAAAATTCATTTTAAAATGCACACTGGGTACATGTTACCATTGTCATAATCCCCAAGTATCAACATGTTCCATGTTCTTTCTGGAATGCCATTGTCTATCCCATTGGAGTGCTGCCATAATAATGATTATCTTCTGTTCTAGATATTGGCTTGTAATATCCTGCCTAATACTTCACACTCTTTTATCTGGACTTCTTCCTACTACTCAGGGCTAAGATGACTGACTGAATGAAAAATAATTTTTTAAGTTCTTACTATAAATAAATCACTTTGCTAAATGCTGGGGAATGTGAACAAATATATGGCACTGTTAGGTCTTCAAAGTACTTTGTGTTATCATATTATGTTCTCACAATGTCCCTGGGAAGTAGATGCTATTATTAGACCTACTTTACAGGTAAAGAAACTGAGGATGAGAAAGGGTACGTGTGCCTAAAGTCCTGTGGCTAATGTCTGAGACAAGATTTGAACTCAGATCTTCTTGACTCCAAGTCCAGTGTTTTGTTCACTATTCAGCATGGATGCTTCAAATACATATAGAAAAGGGGAAAGAGTCCTTGTTCTCCAGGCACTCATAATGGGGGAAGACAACACCTAGAGGAAGTTTTAGAGGGAAGTCAGATGGAAAGGTCCCATAGTCCTTCAGAGACAAAGAAGTTAATTCACCTTTTTGTATTTTACATTTCCCCCATTGCTTTTAAAAGCATACTTGTTTTTATATAAATGTCTGCACATTCCTGGTGAGAATAATCTTTTCTTGGTCTTTGGGACCTAATGAGGTTTTAGCCCCTGCATTAATAGCTGCCAGGTTATATCTTCATGGTGTAGCTTCCTTGGATGGTGGCTGCAGGGTTTGGGCTAGAAATAGTTCTTGGAATACTGCTTTTCCCAGGGCTTTTGGGCTTACCTGCCGATCTGGGACAGTCAACAACTCACCTCACAGGTAAGAAACAGGACTGGGAATCTATGCAAAACTGCTATTCTCAGAGATCTTGGGTTCATGATTCTGGGTTTCAGCAGGGTCTGAAGGGACATACTCATGGTGTTTGAGTTTCTGGGCAAAAGTTGCATCCTATCTCCTCCAGGGTGGCTTGCTGCTTCAGATAGGCTAGTTTCTTCTGGGATCCTCTGCTCTCCTGATTTAATAGCCCTCTAGAGACCTCCTCAGGCTCCACTTTCTGTTATTTCCTACCAACCCTGTCCTGATGCCATTGGAGCCATAGCAATTGACATAGACATAGAAGGAGAAATAATTTGCTCAAAGCCAAATAAGAAGTGCTTTTCATCTTCCTTTTTTCTTACCCCCTTTCATTATATTGTCTGATCTAATGGCACCCTGTTCTTTTAACATTCCAAAACCTCTAACATTGCACAGATTTTGTACTCTTCCTGGAGAGTGACCTATATTCCCACACTTAAATTTATGTCCTCTACCTGGCCCCATCAAAGTTAATATTCTCTCGGAACAGCTAGCTTCTCTGAGTTGTAAAAAGGAACATAACTGGTTAAACCAATTCACTCTAAGGTGTGAATGAATTACTTTTAGCTTAATATGTCAATACTTTTTTTTCATTCGGAATATTTTTTCTCCATCCTGAGGGATGGATTTCTGATGGTGAAATTTCAGTTGTAATATTTTTTTGGATAGGAGTCCCCTTCAAATTACACTATCCTTGTTCTTAAAAAATATGAAAACAATGTTTTTTAACTGGACTTTTGATTTAATTGATAAAACCAGCTCTCAAAAAGTGAACAACCTCTATTGATGAAGTTAAATAACTTCTCTGAAACTTAAATTCTTAGCATTGTTTTGGGGCACTGGAAGGTTAATTAATATTTCCAGAGACACACAGCCGGTTATGTTAGAGGAAGGATGTAAATTCATCTCTCATTGATTAAAGGCCAGCTCTCTATACACTACACACACCGCTTCTCTCTTTAATATCATTAGATGTTCAAAAATTCTATTTGACCCCCAAATTGGTCTTGATTTGATTGAATTTACTTGTCTCTTCTAGAAGTTTCTACTTGTTTATTCCTATCTACAAAACATTATAGGTTCAGTATTCCTACATAAATGCAGATTACTTTGTAAACAATTATAAATAATCTCAATTTTTAATCAAATTTCAAAGGGAATATATATAATGAAAGGCCAAATATTCACACCTACTATCAAGTTTTCTATAAATTCAGCAGAGGCTAACTTAGGGTTTGTGCATATGAGCACAAGAACTCGCATAGGTGTTGTTGGATCTTGTCCTACCTGTCTGGGTTCAAATTCTAGCTCTGTCACTAACTATAGCTATGTGATGTTGGTTAGATTAGGCCACATCTCTGGGTTACAACTTCTTTATTTGGAAAATGAAAGTTCTAGAATAGGTGATTCTAAGGTTTCTTCCAATTATAACAATCTATGAATTTCTACTTATGACAAATCAAATCTATTTCTCAGATGATATTTTAAAACAAGTTAGATTCTGTAATCTAGTTTGTTAAAACATTAAAATTAAACTTTAAAAACTGTGGGGAAAATTTTGCTCCTATGTAGTCAATCAATGTTGGAAGGTTTAGAATATTAAGTTTTTAAAAAGAAGTTATCTCTTAACAAACAGCCTGGCATAGGAAGACTACTTTTTTTAGAGTAAAGAGTTGTCTGCCTTACTGAATAGAACTTTTCACATCTGGGAAGTAGGATAGGGATAAAGCTCTAAAAGATTAGCCATTACCTTGTTCCAGTTAAATAGCAATTTAAGTTCATAAAAATTAAGGAAAAATTCTTTTGTGTGTCAAGTTTGACTGTATGGAATATATATATATACATGTATATATATATATATATTCATTCATTCAACAAGTATTCAATTTTGAGAAGTGAGATGAGTTGAACTATAACCATAGTTTTTTTGCCTAAGAATTTCATTCTGAGTTGTAAAAGCAGAGATAAAAGAACAATAGTCATTTAGAAGATTGTTGAATTAGAGACTGAGAAATGGATAGGACTTTAGAAGTCCTCTAATTTAACCCTCATTATATGTGGGGAAAAACTAGGGCTTAGAAAGTTTAAGTGATTTGACCAAGGTAACATGGGAAATAATACCTCTGAGACATAGAATCTAAATATTTTTTTATGAATAATATTAAAGGCTTTAATGACTTAATTTCTCTTCCTTAATTCTAAATTATATTCTGCCTTCAGGTTGGAAGTAGGGCAAGTTAGCTAGTATGGAAGAGGGAATAAGGTAGGAATCTACAAGTATCGATGTGATTAGTGAATTGTAATTTTAAGCTAGGGCAGCTAGGTAGTATAGTGGATAGAGAGGCAGGTCTGGAGTCAGGCAGACTCATCTTCTTGAGTTCAAATCTGTCTTCAGACACTTAATAGCTGCGTGACTCTGGGTAAATCACTCAATCTTGTTTGTCTCAGTTTCTCATCTATAAAATGAATTGGAGAAGGGCAAACCACTACTGTATCTTTGACAAGATAACATTAAATAGAGTCAGAAAGAGTCTGATCCAACTCAACAATAACAACAATTTTAAGCTAGGAGTATGCCCGTTTATTTTTTATTTAAAAATTTTTTTTTCCAGATTACATGTAAATGCAATTTTTAATACTACGTTTTTAATATTTTTCAATCATTTCAATGCTCCTTCAATCACATGCAAATTTGATTTTTTGAAAACATGACATTCCATACTTCAATGTTCCACAGCATTAGCAAGAGAATCATGTTTTTTTTTTTTATCACAGAAAATATGGGAGTCCTATTTTCCAGGCCAATCAAGCATGGTTTCTTGCTCTTCTTCAATTCTGCGCTTATCATATTGTCCATCTGCAATGTCTATTCAAGACACATGTGCCAATGAATAAACCAAATCAAGGAAGGTTGCCCATCCAATTGAATATTATAATCTGGGCAATGAGTATTCTTTTTTTCCCTGTGTAGGCTGTTCATAAGGTTTTGTCAAGTGTCTGTGGAACTCACTGATGAGAACCTGTAATGATTTGGGGTTTGATCAAATGAACACATTGTCATCCATAAACGAGAACATTTATTCTGGCTCATTTACAGGGTAACCTTCTATCCTTCTATTTGGACTGCAAAGAGAAGAGTATCATTCTGGGCAAATAGGTTTGACTAGTATAATGTCACCTTGAATAAATTTGATGAGGAGTCCTCTCCTTGTTTTAGTTTTACTTGAAACTGATAATGAACCATTCAATAATGTTACCTCCAGGGATATAGTGACCAAAGAAATCTTGCCTAATTTTAACATATAAATGGATGACACATTATTGAATGAGATCCTTTAAAGTTGTACTTTGCTCTCTCTCAATTCAAATAGTTTTTTTTAATAAGCAACAAAGAATAAGCCCAAGGGGATCTTATATTCTCTATACCTTTCATTTAACTGTGCAACTGTGAAGATATGATCTGTTGAAGAAAATAATCTTCAAAGGTCTGCCTATTTCTTCTTCATATTTTCATTAATGAAGTGCTTGATATGTATACAATTATTTATGTAAATTTTTAATAGAAATGAGAAATGAATATTGGTAGATAGTTACTGATGATTCCTTCATCTTCTTTCAAAAGTAATAATGCCATCCATGATTTCCCCCCTTTTTTTTGCAAGCTTTTGCTCTTTGATACATTTGAAAATAGTTCCTCTAGTGCCTCCAGCACAAATTTCTTTGTATAATTGACAAAGACCATCTACTCTTCCTAACCTTATAGTGTTATTTTGTAACTTTCAAGAATCTTTCTAACTCTGAAATTATGTGACTTTTGTGAAGTAGTATTTATATTTTCTCATATGGCTTATAAATCATTATAGAAAAATCTTTTCCATTTTGTATCTATTTTTTTCTTTAAATTTCATTTATGAAAGGCAAAGGGAAGGAAATAAAAAGGAATGAGCACTTATATAGTGCCTACTATGGTCTAGGTATTGTGTTAAGCACTTTTAATTAATATTATCTCATTTATTTTCACAATAATCCTGAAAAGTATGTGCTATTATTATCCCAATTTGATTGTTGAGGAAACTGAGGGAAAGACAGTTCAGGTTTAGTAGGTTTTCCATTTCTAGGTGATCTTTAAACAAAAACTGGATTATCACTTATTGAATATATAGTTTATTTTATTTTTAATCCTTACCTTCTGTTTTATAATTGATACTAAGTATGGGTTCCAAGACAGAAGAGCGTTAAGGGCTAGGCAATTGGGGTTAAGTGACTTACCCAGAGTCACAAAGCTAGTTAAGTGTCTGTAGCCAAATTTGAACTCAGGAGGATGAGTCTTCCTGACTCTGGGACCAGCATTCTATCCACCTTGCTATTTAGCGATCTCATTCTATGCTATAATAAGAACAAAAAAGTATTACTAAATGCATGTTATTCTTTTACTCAGGGACTCTGTGATTTAGTCAATAATGGACTCCCACTATTCCTTCAAATTAACATTTAATTTATAACCTAGGCATATATACATACATGTTTTTCATACTTCCAATATACTCCTTTTTACTTATACTCTCTAGGTTCCTTCAAGACTCTATTTAGGTGACAAATAGTTTGGGAAATCAATTGGTTGATAGTGTTTTCACCTTACTCAAATTGTACTCTTTAAAAAAATTTTTTATGGTATATTTCTTAATATAAACAAGTTACTCGAGAGAAGAGATTGTTTTGTTTCTGTATTTTTATCAACAGCACCAGCACCAGTGCCTTGCTTTGTACATTTACTAAGTATTTGTTTTAAGAATTAATGAGTTTCATCAGCATAGTCCTAGAGAAGTTTTCAATATTAATGGTATATGTTCACTAACAGTACTCTTTAGCTAGCCAAGAGAACTAGCAGAGAGCCTTTGTCCAGCTTTTTTGGACTTAATCTGTGATTTTCTTTTGGTGTAGGATATACTCAATGAAGAAACTACCAGTAACAATTAAGGTAAGCAACCTCTCTGTAGTCTGTTTCCTGGAGCCCTGAATGGTTAAGTGACTTTTCTAGGGAAACATAGCCAATATGTATGCAAGACAAGAAACTAGGTTCCCTGAGGTCAAATCTTTTTCTACTATGCCATGGTGCCTCTTGAGTGACTAATCAATATATGCTGTCACAAAAACTTATTGACTTATACAACCAAGAGAATCATTGGAGGATTATTTCTTTCACATATCTTGTTGTAACTTATTGGCTCAATTTGTTCCATCGACATGAAAGTCTAACAACAAGAAACGCAGAAATATCCTTCTTTTTATTTCTCTGTTGTCTTGTATATGACAGAAAGTTACACTCACTATAATTCTCCAATGTTTCTTCAGTAATAATAGTAACCTTTTCATGAGATCATAGATTTAGAGTTGGAAAGGACCTTAGAGGCCATCTAGTCCAACCTCACAGTTTTAAAGGAAAATTGAAGTCTAGTTATACAAAATTATTTGTCTAAATTCACACAGGTAGAAAGTAGTTAAAGAAGAATTTGGATCAAAGAAGTCTGATCATAAAACCAGTTCTCTTAAAAGTATTCTTATCAAAGCATTGCTTTATGCATATTTAACTCTTTTCTTGCTTGTTTCTCAATGGAGATGGAGGATAATGAGTTAAATAACCATATGTGAGAATATTTCTTACATGGAAATGATAAGATTCCATTTAATGATAGATTTTATTGTCATTCTGTCATTTTTCAACTGTGTCCAACTCTTAAATGACTTTATTCTTGTTTTTTTTTTTTTGGCAGAGATACTGGAGTGGTTTGCCATTTTTCCAGCTCATTTTGTAGATGAGGAAACTGAGACCAATAGGGTTAAATGACTTGCCTAGGGTCATACAAATAGTAAGGGTCTCAGGCTGGATTTGAACTGAGGAAGATGTCATTGACTTCAGACCTGGCATGCTATTGATATACTGTATTTTTTAGCTGTCTTGAATGATATATTACATTTCTAAATATTCTTTATGATTTCAAATATTTTCCAAGAAAGCTTTACAACAACCCTGAAAAATAGGTAGTACAATATTATTATGCCCATTCAGCAAAGGAGGAAACTGAAGCTCAGGGAATTTAAATAATTTGACCAAAGTCATCTCCCACAACTACTCAATAGTAGAGTCAGGGATTTTTCTAACTCCAAGTTGTGTCCTTCCTACCATTCTCTGTTGAATTTCCAGCTATACCAGACTATCTCTCTGAAAGATGGTCATTAAATGACACTTTTCTAGTTTAAATACTATTAATTCCTTTAACCTTTCCATATGGAATGTATTTTTCAACTTTTTAGTCATCTTTGTGGCTCTCCCTTGAATGACTTCTGGACATCCTCTCTAGTCCTATCAATCTTTGATTTTCTGCCCAAACTGCTATACTGACAGCATGCCCTTAAGCCTTCATTTGCTTCCTGTTGCCTTTTGCAAAAATGTCAAGCGCTTGTCTTAAAAATGATAGAATACACTTATTTGGGGATCAGAGCAAGATAGTGCTTTGAGGGATTTGAAGGTCATTTTGCCCTGCTCACAGTCATAGCACAAAAGTAATTCAAACCAGCAATTAGAGAAGGACCTGCTCATGTCTCCTAAATCTATCACTAACAACCCCTAATGAGGGAACATGCACAGTTTTTCTGGGTAACCTGTTCCAGTAATCCAATTGCTCAGATTACTTTCTCAGCATAATCTTTCTTTGTCTTCTCTTTTAGGCTATGGAGCTAATGACAGATTGGTTGGCATGATGCCACTGTCACTGTTTATAGATACTGCTACCATTTAGGACTCTTACAGGCTGTTTTTGGAAATGGCTAGGGACTGTGTATCACCCAAATCTCTTCCACTTTCCCCCATTGCCATTCTTGAACATCAGCAAAGTCATCGTAAGCCAATCAGAAGTATCTTTGGCAAGTGCCTCTAGAAGCTCACCTTGAACAGACTGTCTGTATGTACTCCACTATATTCTTGATGCTTTCCAGTATATGGACTCATTTGCTTTGTCAGTGGATCTTGGAGGGAATCCCACTCCTACAGGTAACATTGACTCGGTAGACTTGAAGAGCATACATAGAAATCATGCACTGACTTATGGAAGAAAAACCCATGGATGAAAGGATACTATAGTACTCAGTCATGCACAATACAACCCAATGGAACATTGTCCAAGGATCAAGCTGGAATTACCTTGTAATGATAACAGAAGCAGTTGGGTTTACTTGGGTTCAAATCTAGCTGAGACATCTTTTAGCTTTTTGACCCTAGGCAAATCATTTAAACCTAGTCCTTGCCCTTCTGTCTAAGAGTTGTTACTAAAAACAAAGTAAGGTTTATAAAAAATGAGAAATGATAATTAAAAAAGAAAGGAAATCTGTCATTTCCTTGATTCGGGATTTGATTTTTCAAGTGGATCAGGAGAATACACAGCCCTTCCTATTGGTGTAGGTCATTCAGCATCTTTGTAGTGTCAACAGATAACAAAACTTCTCAAATAAAGCAGGTGGCCTTCAGGATTTGAAGTGTTAAGTAGGGCAAGCACTTCTCTCCCCAATATCCCAATCCAAATATTAGTCATTCAATAAGCATTTAGTAAGAACTTATGTGACAGGGACTGTGCCAGGTTCTGGAGATACAGAGAGAAATAAAAGCAGTCATCTAATGAAGGAGGCAACAAGCAAACATGCATAAATAAATTAGCCATAAAGAGGTTTAATAGGAAATAATTAGCGAGAGAGGAGGCATTAGAAAAAAAAAGAGGGATTGGGAAAAGCTTCCTATAGAAGTTGGGACATAATTTGTGACTTGAAGGAAGCTAGGAAATTCAATAGGCAGAGATGAGGAGGAAGCACATTCTAGGAATTAGAGAGTCACAGAAAATTCCTGGAGCTGAGAGAGAGTGTCTTTTTCTTGGAAAAGCAAAGAGGTCAGTTTCATTGGATCAGAAGTATTTAGTGGTGAATGAAGTAAATGTCTAAGAAAAGTACAAAGTTTAGATAAACAAAATTTAAGCTCTCAGTCTATCAATCTGTCAATCAATCAATATTTAAGTACATACTATGTGCCAGGTACTAACCTAGGTATTAGGGATACAAATACAATGAGGAGATTCTATTCTAATGGAGGAGACAACACAGTTGTAAATGGAATGAATGTAAAAGAATAAAAATAAATAAATACAAATTAATATAAGATAGTTTATGACAGAGGATTTGGAAAATCTTCATGAAAAAAGCAATGTCTTGAAGAGATGTATTCCCTGAGGAAGAGATGAGGAAGGAGTCAATACCAGGCATAGGGGACAGAAAGTACAAAAGGAGAATGACTATCATGAATTAGGAATATAAAAGGGCAGTTTGGTTGTTTGCAATATAT
This sequence comes from Monodelphis domestica, assembly GCF_027887165.1. Taxonomy (NCBI): domain Eukaryota; kingdom Metazoa; phylum Chordata; class Mammalia; order Didelphimorphia; family Didelphidae; genus Monodelphis; species Monodelphis domestica. The sequence goes on from NC_077228.1 coordinate 312,194,979, forward strand.
ATATATATATAAATATATATATATATATATACATACATATATATATGAGAAGAATAATGTACAATGAGACTGACTATAAGTCTAAACAGAAAATTATATATATATATATACATACATACATATATATATGAGAAGAATAATGTACAATGAGACTGACTATAAGTCTAAACAGAAAATTATTTTTTAATTTTTGATACAGTAGGAAATCACTGGAGTTTATTGAAAAGTGAAGTGGCAAGGTCAGATGTGAATTTAAGGAAAATTCTTTGGACAGAAATATGGGATGAATTAGAGAAAGACTTCAGTCAGGTAGACTAATAAAGAGATTGTTGCAATAATCTAAACAGGAGATGATGAATATATTAAGATGGTAGCTATGTGAGTAGAGAGAAGAGATTAGATTCAGGAGATATTGTGGAAGGAAGAAATGGCCATCTTTGGTAGCCAAGAGATATGTGGGCTGAAAGAGTTTGAAAAGTCAAAGTCAGTAGGAACCTAAGAGATTATCAGGATGGTGGTACGTTGTAAAGAAATAGGAACATTAAGAAGAGAATTGGATTTAAGTGAAAAATATTGAGTTCTGTTTTGGATGCATTGAACCTAAAATGTCTTTGGGACATCAAATTTTAAATGTCTGATAGACAATTCATGATGAATGACTATAGCTCCTGTTAGAGACTGGCACTGGATGGATATGTAGATTTTGTAAGTCTTAGATACAGAGATGATAAATCCAAGGGAGCCAATGAGATTACTAAAATTTCTAAAATATAATGTGGAGAGATAAGACTTAGGGAACTAGAAAAGGACCCTGGGAACACCCACAGTAAGGGGTATGAAATGGACTTCAAATGGGCTAGAGAAAGGTAGAAAGAAAACCAGATAAGAGTAGTGTCACAAAAGCCCAGAGAAGAGAGAGCTTTTAGGATATGGGTTCTTAACATGCAATCTCTGAATTTACTTTAAAATATTTTGATAATATTTTAAAAAATACTTTGAAAAACATTTTTATAATATTTCAACATAATTGGCTTCCTGAAGTCAAGCAAAAGTCAACAAAGATTTATTAAGTATCCTTTATAAGCCAAACTTTGTTCTAATCACCTTGCAATCTTATGCATTTTAATTTATGCATTTAAAAGCATTATTCTGAGAAGGGGTCCATAGGTATCACCAGACTGCCAAAAAGATTTATGGCTCACAAAGAGGCTAATAATCCCTGGCTAGTAGAGGGTTATCAAGAGAGTTAAAGGCAGCAGATAGTTCCTGAGAGATGAACTCTATCTAGTAGTAGTGTTTTCAAGTTGGTAAATGTATATAGATATTTGGCAAGGTGGATTTAGAGATGGAAGGAACAAATGAGGCTGTATAATCTAATCTAATTTTAAATGGGAAAACTGAGACCCAGTGAAACTAAGTGATCTATTCAATGCCACACAGGTAGTAAATGATAAAAACAAGATCCAAACACATATTCACTGATTTCAAGTCCTCCTACATGGTATTATAGTCCTACAGGCATTCTTTCATCCAATTCCTAAGCCATCCTAGGGAAAAAAGATGTAATCAGCTTTGCATACTAGTGTAGCAAAAACAAAACAAAATAAAACAAATTCCTACCATAGACACAATTAGTTTGACGATTTTGAGTTGAAAACCTTTGGAAAAAAAATTAGATTGGACAGTTGACTTTCTTGGTAGCTTAATTCAAATAAAAATCATCTCATCAGATTTTGTTTAAACCTTGACCCACAATCACATTGACTATGCTTTGTTTATTAGAAAGAATATTCCATTTCTGAGTTAATTCAGTTCAACAAAAATTCATTAAATGTCTTCTATGTTCAAGGAACTGTGCAAGCCCCGCCCTGGATACAAAAACAATAACAACAGTTTTTACCCTCAAGGGGTGTAACATGTGCCTTTGTAACAGAACATATAAAAATATAAATAAATAGAAAATAATTTATGATAAGACAAGATAATATATTTAATTACATATTATTCCCCTTTATATGCTCGACAGCCCTGACAAACTAGTTTTGCTGCTACTCTTCACCCCGCACCATCTACTGTTTCCAGGGCATTGTATTAGCTGTATCTCTTTTTAGAATGTACTCCTTCCCCCCCCCCCCCCATCTTTTAAGATGTTTAAGCATTTCCTTCAACATGAGACCTTTCCTGGTTCCCTCAGTTGTTAATTGTTCTCCTGCTCAGGTACCTGTTTTTTCTGTGTTTTTTTTTTGTATACAAATAGACTGAATATATATTCTTTCCCTCATTATTATTTACTTGTTTGAGACTGTTTTTCCTTTGTTATCCCCAGCACTTAGTACAGCGTCTGGTTCTTTTTAGCCTCTTAATAAATCCTCATTGATGATGGAGGAGAGGTTGCTAGCAATTTTGAGATGAGGCATCAAGACAAGTTCTCTGTAGTACCTTAGATGAGCCTAGATAGAAGCCAAAGCTTTTAAGTGGTGAAAATGAAGAGGGAATCCATTTTTGCAGGATGTACAAAGGATTGAAGATAGGAGATGGAATATAGAGTTCAAGCAATACCAAGGGAAGATGGTCTGACTGGAATATAAAGTGCATCAAGTGAGTAATGTGATAGAAATCTTGAAATGTAGATGATTAGAGTTAGATTATAAAGGGTTTTGAAAAAAAAAGAAGTGAGTGAAATGCTTACATCTATGGATTTGGAAGACTGTTTCACACTTTGGGATGCTTTCCTTTGTGGTTTCCCTAGAAAATTTCAAAATATTATAGAATCATAAAATGTTAAAGTTAGAAGGGACCATCAAGATCACATAAATTTTAATTGCAAGAAGATAACTCAGTGGATGAAGCCTTGGGTCAGGAAGAGCTGAGATAAAATTAGACCTGAGACACATACTACAGTGTGTGCCATTCAATCTCTGCCTGCCTCATTTCCTCAACTCTAAAATGGGGACAATAAAAACACCTACCTCAGAGGACTGTTGGGCAATGTGTCCAGTTGCCCTCTCTGAAGAATAGTTTGAATGTTTGGCAGTTTAGCTCAAGAAATGTTCAATGTTTGGCATCTTAGCATGTCACAAAGTAGGAGTCTAAGGAAAGCTCCTTTTCCTTCCTCTTCCCACTTAATCAAGGTCACACATGTAGAGGCAGAGCACAGGGTAGGACTTTCCACTGTTTCTTAAGTCTCCAGTAACCTTGGGAATATTTAACAATTTATAAACCTATGCTTCACAGGTTCAGTGCAGAACTCAGATCAAAATGGGAAGTCACATACTTAGGAAAGTGAACACATCCTGCTCTAGTTATTATACGTTATTTTCTCAGGTTTGTCTTTGTAATCCTGGAGCCACATATAGTGCCTGACATAAGACCGGGGCTTAATAAATGCTCTTTGAAATTAACTGAATTGAAGGAAAGCAATAAGTTGGGGGAAAGTTTTTATAGTTAGTTTCTTGGATAGGAGTTTCATATCTAAAACTTATAGAGAACTTGGTCAAATGTATAAGAATACAAGCCACACTCCATTTGATAATTTGTGAAAAGATACTAACAGTCAGTTTTTGGATGAAAAAAATCAAAGCTATATATAACTATATGAAAAATGCTCTAAATCTTTATTGATAAGAGAAATGAAAATTAAACACCTCTGAGATGTCATCTCATACCCATCAGATTGGCTAAAATCATAAAAGGGCAAGATGACAAATGTTGGAGGGGATGTGGAAAAATAGCAACAGTAATACTTAGTTGATGCAATTGTGAACTGATCTTACTATTTTGGAAAGAAATTTGTAATTTTACTCAAAGAGCTATAAAACTATATACATCTTTTGACCCAGCAATACCATATTACTATTAGGTTTATTTCCTAAGATGATCAAGGAAAAAGGAAAAGAAATTGTATGTTATAAAATATAGCAGTTCTTTTTGTGGTGGCAAAGAAGAGGATAGTCCATCAATTGGGAATGGCTGAACAAGTTGTGGTATATGATTGAAAAAGAATACTATTGGGCCATAAGAAGTGATAAATAAGATGATTACAAAAAACAAAACAAAACCCGGAACAACTCATATACAAAGTGAATTGAATAGAACCAAGAAAACATTATACACAGTTACAGCAATAACATACAATGAATGACTTAACTGTTATCAATAAGGCAAGGATTTAGGACAAGTCCAAAGGATTCATGACAAAAAAAAGGATATCTATTGTCATAGAAGGAGCAGCAGAGCCTGAATACAAATTGAAATGTACCATTCTTCACTTTATTTTCTCCATGAATTTTTCTCTAGTCTAAGCAATATGTGTTTTGTTTCACAACATGACAAGCAGGAAAAGTGTGTTATATGATGAATATGTATAACCTATATCATATTACTTGCTTTCTTGAAGGGGGGGTAGGTTTAGGGGAAAGGGAGAGAATATGAATTGCAAAATGTCAGAAAGTGAATATTAAAATTATAATGCAATTAATTGATATGCAACCCAGAAGAAATAAAAAAGTAAAAAAATGAGCTAAATTATGTGTATAATTGTAGTTGGGTATATATAATACATAATAATGTAAAGCATTGCTAAATATGTATTCCTATAATTTCTTTTCTCCTCTGCCTCTCTTTTCTAAGAAACAAAATAGGAAGAAGAGGGGGGCAAAAAACTATGGAAACGAAGAACACATTTATATCATTTGGCCTTTTTAAAATTAGAAGTTTACAGTTCTCATATTGACATGCCAGCATTTAGGAAAAATTAGCATTTTTTAGATTTAGCAGAGTTCAAAAGGTGCCATCTGTTTCAAGAAGTGTGTTCTTCATTATATAGCTTCAGAGAGTTTAGATTATAGCTACAGAATCCATATTTCATGTAATACTATCTATGTGCAAGGAATTTTCTTTATTAGAGGAAGAATACAATATTTAGTAGTCTTTATAACTCATTTCATGGACATAAGGAACATCCTACCTATTTTCCCCATGGCATATTCTTTCTGCAGAATATTATATAGTGATACACAGTGTAGTATAATGAATAGAAAGCCAGTCTTAAGCTGATAGGTTCAAGTCATACTTCTGACACGTTCTGGATGTGTCAACTTGTGTCAATTTTTCATTGTCCAAGAAATTCTTTAGAACAATTAATCGATTAATCAATAGACACTAATGAAGCATCTACTATGTACTAGGCACAGTATAAGCACTGGTGATATAAAAAGAGGGAAAAGATAACTCATGTCTTGTCCTCAAAAAGGTCCCAATCTAAAGGACTGTATGTCTCAAGGGAAATGCCAATATGATTAAGTAGAGGGACATTTCCTAACTTGGAATCCTCTATACCAATGGAATCAGATGCCCAATCCCTATTTTTATATTTATATCCTCTTTCTACTGAACTCAGTCAGGTTAGACCTGAATTAAAGAGGGGAAAATGGGTGAATGAGAATGGCAATGAATGATATTAAGAACTCCTGGTGAGGACTCTACTAGCTTGGGGATATTGAGAAATAAAAATGTACTACTTTATTAGTTATTTTGCCCCAAACCTATGTCTGTGAGCAGTCAAGCATCAAGTTGTGTTTATTCAGTAAATTTCTTGGAAGGAGGCAAGAGGCTTGCAGACAATAACTGACATTTATGGTCATGTAGTTAATAAATAATAGAGACAATACTTGAGTCTATGTTTTCTTAACTCTAAGTCAAAGGGTCATAGGATCATAAAGTTCAAGCTAAAAAGAACCTTAAAGGCCATCACTTTCAACTTTGTTATTTTATAAATGATAAAACTAATGCAAAATGGAGTTCAGTGGCTTGTCCAAGAGTTCCACAATTAGTTATTTGAAATGGGATTGGATCTCTAGTTAGCCATTACTTAATCTAGTTCCTCTCTTTTTGGGAAAACTGCTGTTTCTTGGATTATGAGCTCCATAAAGATATGAATCATATCTTTTATAAATGTTTTCTTTTCCTCTGATCCTAACACATTCTTCTATATACAAAAGATCCTAAATCAATGTTTATTGAATCATTATAATATGTTTTGCCCCCAAAGTGCCCCTTAATCTTCAGCTTCCTCTGCTTGCACTCTGGCCAGGATTCTTCCCTCTATTTCTTAGTCCAAATCTTTTTGGGTTGAGGATTCAGATTTTATTGTTATTATTTTTAATGACATAAGGTAAACTATCATTTCTGCCAGGACATATTCTTTTTATAGAAAGGGTTAGAATAAGACATATTTTTAGAAAATGAAAGAAGGCAATAATTTTTTTCCTTATTTTTTTTTCTACCTTCCCCATGGACACTCTATTGCTTGGGTGTGCCTTCCTTTTAACTCTCTAGTTCCCCCAAATCTCTATGAATCATTCAGATATTTTAGTCTCTACCTAGTTCTTCCCATCTTCTTGGAGTTGAAAAAAAGAAGTCAGGCAGGAGAGAATGGCAGTAGAAAGGTGTGAGGTGGTGACAGGAAGCAATGACAGGGGACCAATAAAGACAGAAATAACCCTCTATGACAATTCCTTTGATCCTTTATATGAAGCTACTAGGATCAGATTCTTGGAATTTTTTTTATCATATGACAGAAGAAGAATTTGACAGTGAGGTATGATAAACATTGTAGCACTCTGCTGAGAGAGGTCATGGTCTTTAAAGTTTTAAAGATGACATGGAGAAGAAAAATGAGACTGTTTCACAGTACAGAACTAGACCAATAAGTTAGAAATTATGAAGGGACAGATTTGGGGTCAGTAAAAGGAAAAAAAAAACTTTCAGACAACTTGAGCAGACTGAATGAATGAATTAACTGTAATTAATTAATAATGATATTTGAATCAGAAGTATAGTAAAAAGAAAACTGATGTTGGGAAGACCTGGATTTGAATTCTGTCACTTGACATTCACTAGCTCTGGGACCATTGGCAAGTGACTTAAAACTTTGAGTCTCAATTTTTTTTCATTTACAAGATAGGGATAGTAATATTTATGTCACAGGGCCATGTGAAGCAGTCTGCAAATGCCAAAATGCCATAATTGGGTCAGCTATAATGATTTTAATCAATCAGTTAGCATTTAGTAAGGTCCAACCTTGTGTCTGCACTATGCTTACTTAGTACTTGGGACCAAGACACAGATGAGAGCTCCTGCCCTCGAGGAACTTACCTGTTGTTTGGGGAGGCAACCTTTGATATATATATATATATATATATATTTGGTATATATATATATTTATATATATGTATGTATATCTTAGTTCTGACAGATCTCATCCTTTTAAATTGTTTAGGTGTCATATCACCTGAGAAGTAATGAATTAGGCAACCTGACAACCTTTTGAGTCCATGATAATACTGTTGATATCTTAAAGTTAAAATATGTAGGTCTCCTTTAGGAAACCCAAGGTCAGGTTAAAGAATCAGGATTTTTTTCTTTACTAGCAAGGAATAGAAAAAAGATGACAGAAACTTGAAAACTTGAAGGGAGGAGAGAAGAGAAACTAAGCTCTTTTGAATGCCCTGCAAAGAGAACAATCCAGATGACAACCAATAATTCCTTCCATGTGATCTCTTTACACATTTATTGAAATAAAAGAGAAAAAGGAAAGAAAAACTGTGCATGAGTATGAATAACAATTCATCTGTAGACTATGATCTCTGCCCCATTTCATTTGAGAAGAACTTCTTTCTTCTGACTAAATTAACCTCAATCACCACTAATAATTTTTTCAAGTTTGGTCTACTTCTGCCTAACATTTCTTTAGGTAAAAATGCAGACATTGTAGCAGAAAATATTAAGTGATTTATTCTTTGTCAGGGGAAACACTGGAAAGAAAGAGAACAATTTTTACATGATCATTTTAAAAGCATATATTATTATTAAATGCTGAAAGTATTTTAAAAAGTGAAGCAGAGACTCAAGGAGCTCAAAGGGACCTTTGAGACAATCCAGTTTAACTCATTGATTAAAAAATGAGGAAATAGAGACACAAAAAGGATACCAGAAATTTTTAGGTTCATAGAATTAGTCCCTGACAATTATGTTTCTGATCATCTAGACCAGTGCCTTCTGTCCAAGGAGTGTGTAATCAATCAATCAAGAGTTGGAAAGATGGTTTTGATTTTGCCTTTCCTGCAGCATCTTATCATGGGACTAATCTCTAATACATCCATCTCTATTCTTATTCTTCCAACCCTCCTGGATTTTGACCTTCCAGATACTATACAGGGTCTAAACCCTCTGTCTGCAGAGAACTACTACCAAGTGCCAAAAGCAGAACCTGTGCTTGTGCCATTAGAAAAATCTACCATGTCTCTGACCACAGATCTGTAGTCTGATACTTGCCTCCCTGAAAATAGCACCTAGAAATATTGAGTGACTTCTCTCCACTTTATTCATTTCAATTGGACAGGATCAAAAGGAATAGAGATGAATTGTACTCTTATAAGTCATTTTTTTTACATTTTCTCCTTTACTTTTCAACTATCCCTCTGTTGATCTTTGCTATATCTAATGAAAGCACAAACATCTTTCTAGGTACCAAGGCTTCCAACTTCATTCTTATCCTAAATTCCTGTTTTGTCCTTACAGTCAAGTCTTATCAATTCTACTTTTATAATATCCCTCACCTGACCCCTTCTGTCCACTCACATAATCTACCACCTTAGTTTAGTTCCTGATCATTTATCTAAAAAAAGGATATTCCTACCTCAATTTTTTCTCCATTCTAATCTATAGAACATTTCCAAATTGAGTAAAACAAGTGAATTTCCCACTTTCCTAAAGCACATTGTTGACCATGTCATCATTTCTATTCAAACTCATCCAATCATTCTCTATTGATACTATGTTCAAATATTATTTCATCTTTTTTAACATTTTAGGACTTTTTGCATTCAATTCTCAAGATGACCATAATTATTAATATAGCAAAACATCTCTTTGTAAGTAAACATATGCAGATTGGGAGTATATACTCAAAAACATCTTATTGCGATGGGGTATACTACCAGAAAAAGGCACAGCCACTAATATTGACAAAAGAGAGGAAACAGTGTTTTTTTATTTAAGGCTAGTTACCCAACGGAAGAAGAAAGAAAATCATTTAAGAGTCACATAAGAGCAACTTTAGGTAGTAATTCTTTCATTAACTCCTTGTTTGAAGGATCTTCTATGAATGAATCATAGAAATACACAAGGAAGAGTCATACTGAATGAGAAAGTAGAGAGATATTGCCTTTGGCATTGGTTGAGGTGGTAGTTTTGCTACTGAAATCATAGATCTAACAAGAAATCAAATTTAACTGAAATATAAACTATTTTTACTCATTGACCATTTAAGGAAAGAATAAGAATATAAAATAATTAATTGGAACAAGAATAACAGAAACACATGAATATAGCAAATAATAACAATAAAGAAAAACTTCAATTTTTATTATGGCTAGTTAGAAGACAGAGACAGAAAAAGGGGGATAGAGAAGAGTGGGGGTGAGAGAATATACCAAAGGGATATGCAGGTAGAAACCAAAGGCATAAAGATCAAAACAGTCAAAGAAATAAAGAGAAATATATACAGAAAAAAGATATATTTATGAAGGAACAGAACCAAATGCCTAAACATTCTGGAAAGAAAAAAAAACTCATATTGAAGGGAAAAAAAAGAAGACAAAGACACATATCACTTAAAATACTTATTGATATTCACAGTGAACACAGGTATATATAGAAGAGACACATGGGTATAGAGAAATAGCTTTTCTTAGAGTAGGACTGGGGATAGTAAATATTCCAATGATTTATTTATTTATTTTTACAAATATAATTATTAATTTATCCAAGTTAATTAGAATGAAACCTGGCAATCATTCAATCAACAAGCATATATTTAAGTGCCTATTGTATGTTAGGCAATGAGGAAACAAATGAGAAACTAAGATACTTCCTGATCTTAAGAAGATTACATTTTAATAGGGGTTTGCATAGATGCTGGAGAGTGGTGTCCAGAGAAGGGAGTTTTGGTTTAAGAAGTCACAACTGGTTGTAGCAGATCATAAGAAGCTCCTAGTGTTCTGATAGATGCTTATATGGGATTTGAATTGTGGTCTGGGACAACTATGTATAGTGAATGTAAAATTTAAATTAATATCTAATAACTCCAAGTACTATATTTTATAAAGTTTATTAATAATCACTTGAAGTAGAAGAAATAAAAAGAACAAAATTAAAAACCTGAGTAAAAGAACATCCTAGTAAAATTTTCCTGCCTCTCTCCTCACCCCACCTCCACTGGCCGCATTTCTGGGAGAAGAGTGAGAGGACTGTGGTCACACACAAACTTTATCTCCAAAATATCAGGACATAACGTGAGAACGAAAGGGGGATGCTGGGAAGAGAGTTTCTGGGGAGCAATTCCTAGTTATACATGCATAGATATGAATTTTCCCTTACTCATCAGAATCAAAATAGCTCACTTTAGATTGGAGTTCACAAAAAAAAATAGATTAATTCACTGTGTGTGAGAGATTGACATTACTGGAGATGTGGCAAACTGTAACCTAGAAATTACATAGATAGAATCTATAAGCTAGCTACTGTAAACATTCCCTGTTCTCCTCACTCACCCTTTCTTTCCCTTCCCTCTCCCATTTCCTCTCTTCCTCTTCTCCTCAAATCAAATGAATTAAATACTTGGGTATTCTGGAAGTAGCTCATAAGGGATAGTCTGAGGTGACAAATTTTTAAAGAGAGAACATTTACATTTTGGAATTCAGAAAACACTATAAATCAGGGATTAATTAATTTTTGGTGAATGTCCAAACTTGAAAAAGTGATAGCAAAATTAGTAATAGTAATAAAAGATGTTAATAATTAATAATGCATATTAAAACTTAAAATGTGTCCTCTGCACTTTTTTTTTCACCCCTGAGGAGCCATTCATTAACATTTAGCAGGACACTCCTGGTCACATACCAGGATCTCATTACTGCAAAATCCTGCATTTGGGACAACTGGATTTTTATCAGTTGAATTAGTCCAGGCATTTACTTCACAATGCCAATTTATCTTATGGAAGATGACAATATGAACTACTCAGATTTTATTTGAATAAGAATCAGAAAACATTTACTATGAAAGAATAATGGAAAATATCTAAATTATTTGTAACTGTTTTATCTTGGATTATGAGTGATTCTCATTAAATAATTTAAAATTTGGTTGATACAATCAAGATTTTCAGTCTGGCCTCAGATATACTTATACAGTTTCCTTGATTCTGTGTGCATGCATATTTCTATATTCTTTGGAAAAGTTTAGCAGATCCCTGTAAGCTACTCTTCTTAGTTTTTTGGCTACAGTTGCCCCACTTCAGAGGGCAGTGGAGGTGAATGGGAGCCCTCTTTTGGATGTATGGGCAGAGGGTGGTTCTCAAGTGTGACTAGGAAGGCACATGATGAATTATTTGGAGGGTAGGAAAGTGGGTTAAATTTGCCCTTCTTGCAAAAATCAATCTGTGGTTCTTGTCTCCAACACAAAATACAGTTACCCTTTTACCTTTTATCCCTCAACATTCTAACATTGCCTATTATTATAATTTGTGATTAGCTTTTCAGGGCATTTATAGCTAAACCACAGAGGCAGTGGAATGAATACTGTTGGAAAAATCCTCTTCCTACTTCCCATTTATATCATAAGAACTCCATCATCATTTTGTGATTATTGGGTCCTTGGAGGTCAGGATTTGAACTCTGAGATAAATGATCCATGAGTAAAGAGCCCATTCCTCTAGATACCCCAACCACTCTTTTCTTTCCTTTTTATTTTGAGTAAGAATGAATGAGTCCAACAGTGGTGCCTGATTATAATTAAGAAATAAACAAACACATATGTTAAGGGTGAATGTTCAAAAAATTTTCCTAATGGGATGTATGTGATAAAAAATGTTTTGTAATTACTGATCTTGAAGATCAGGAGTCAGGGTTAGCCCCATATACTTTAGCCTGAAAGGGAGCAGCTGCTCACTGAGCATGACAAATGGTGCAAACTCAGTTTGAGCTCAAGAGTTTAAACTTCACCTGCCCCATTTTGCCAAATATACAAAATTGATGAATTGCCTCCTGGATTCTATACACACAGACACTCAACAATGGCACCTTTTTTTCTTTTAAAACATGACTTTTTACCACTGATGATGTCATGACCAAGAGAGATTCAAACTCAAAACCACCATTATGCACCAAATTTTTTCTAGAACTTAGGAAAGGGCTTATCTTGATTTGTAATTTCATTGTTATTTCAAAACTTAGGAAAGAAAATTTCTCTACTACGGAAGATTGGTCCCTGATCTGAAATTGAGTCATAGAGGGTTATATAAGGGCATTGAGAGATTAAATAACTTGTTCTGAATCATATATTCAGTATGTGCCAGAAGAAAGATTTGGACCTAGCCCTTCCTGACTCCAAACCCAACTATATTATCCACTATGCCAGGTAGCCTTTTCTAATAGCATTTTCTACTACACAAAAGGATAGTCACACACACACACTTTCTCAATGACTCATCAGAAAAACCACAGCAGTCATTCTTTGACTTACCTGTTTTTTAAAATGACCTGATTGGGAAAGCAGATCCAAGACTAGAACTTGGGTCTTCTAGCCAATCAGTGCATGACTCTCATGACATTAAGGGATTTGAAATGGAAATGAACTTGGGATGCAATTGTAATGATCAATTATAAATATTCCTATAGTTCTTTAGGGTTTACGAAGCATTTTCCTCACAACCACCTTTGGAAATAAGTAACACAAGTAGTATCCATTCAATTTTGTAGAAGAGGAAATAAAAAGTGGCTCAGAGATTAAATCATGTATTGATGTGCATAATGTTAATACATATTTGAAATGAGAATTGAACCCAGATCTCTTGACTTCAAGATCAGTGATCTTGTCCACTAGAATATTCTTTTAAAATAGTCAATACCATGAAATGCCCTCTTTCTATGCCAGACTCTTTCAAGTTTGAATATTTATCATTACCCTTAACAAACTCTATTTCTTTTTAATGGTGGGCAGAGTTTAATATTTTTCTTTTCTCTGTATAGCTGATACTACTTTTCAGGTATAAGATAATGTGATCTGTATTGCTTTAAAGAGTGTTTTATTGCTCAAAACAAGTTAGGTTTCTGTTTTATCTGAATCATTCAGCATTTTCCATATTTCTCTATTCAAAGTAATTTTCAAAGAGGTTGACTGATTTGAAATATAATTAGTTTATTCAAGATACAAATCAATCAAAGACCAAGATGTATCTCAAGTTGAATTTATTGTTATCTCCTACCTTAGAAAAAATGTCTTATAAGAGTATTTTTTTAAAGGCGTTTGGTAGAATAGGGAGCAATCTCCAACAGATTTCAATGACTCACACAGATAGAGGGCGTGCATGTTTTATATGGGAAATGTAACTAGGTACTATAGTTCTCATAACTTCTACTAGTTATTTATTCATACCTTACTGTTATGGGGAGGAGCACATCTTTGTTGATGCTATAGTTGGCAGAAAGAGTCAGAATCCACTGAGAGCTGCTGCATCCAAGCTCAACTGTAGGCATGCCTTCCACAAGATAAAGATGAAGAAATGGTTCTCCCAAATTCTTCTCACCAGCTTTAAAGACACATAATTCAATACAATCATTGACCAACATACATTCAGAGTGGTATGTTTGGTTTCTCATTATTTCAATATTATGTATTATATTTACTATGCCAAATTTATAAAATAAATATTCAAAGAGTTGACTGGTCAGCCTTACTTGTTTCAGATGAGATTTACTTGAAATAAAATAAACATTTTACTTCTGTATCCATTAGCATATCAGAATAATTCATTCATTAATCTTTCCATTAATAAACTAGTTGATTGCTTAGACATTTAATTTCCTAGCCAAAACTTACTGTATGTAATTGCATACAAAGAATAATTATCAAAAACTGCCTTTTGACAACATTGTCTTCCTTCCCACTCAAAGAAATCAATCAGAAGATGATTTTCTTTGTATCCTAGGAAAGGATATAAACAAATAATAAATTGTCATAAAATAAATAAACAGCATTTATTCGTATTATTTATTATCATTATTATTATTTATCAACCACTGGCTGGGAATGGAAAGAGAAAAAATGAAAGTCTCTGTCCTTAAGGAACTTATATTTTCATCATGAAATGAAAATTACTTTTTAATGTACCTGGCCTTCTTACTGCCACACAGAGAAGAAGGTTCTTCAGCTACAATCAGCTTAACTTACATCAGATAATATGAAGATGTCAGTGACAATAGGGAAAAGTAAACATTTATATTAATTTAAACCATATACAGTCTGCTCCCCAATAAATTACATTAAAAACTTTTCATTTTTATAGTGGGAGTCAATGGGAAGGGTATATGAAATATCTTTTCATAATCTTTGATGAAATTTTAAAGCCATTCTTAGAAATCAGTGAGCTTTAAGGGACACAGTTCAGATAATGGGTTTCATTTACACTGAAGTGGTTTAACTATTTTTGCTTTCTATTTATGCATTACATGGAAGATTGTGGATTCCACATAGGATAAGTCAATTAGTTTAATTTGTATTTTTAGTAAGATTCTAGAACATGATATTAGTTTGTGAACATTTGAAAGAGTGATCTCTAAAATTCAGCATGGTTTCATCTATAATGAATTATGTCAGAGAAACTTCATTTCCTTTTTTGAGAGGATACCTAGAATGGCAGAAGAAGGCATAATATTCTTGTGGAGAAGATGAAAAAATATGGGTAAAATAATAGTACAACAAAGTGGATGTAGAAATAGTGAGGGAGATCTGAGTTGAAAATTGCCTTGAGAAATTCAGCCAGGAAAAATGCCAAGGTCCCCGCCAGAGACAGATAAACTGGGACCTATCCAAGGTCCCAGATAAACTTCAGCACCAAGATCCCAGGTGCAAAAAGCAACTTTCCAACAAGGGCATGCAACAGATAACGGACTGGAAGGAGGAAGGGAGGGGGACTATTCATGCTGAAAAGTATTTAAGACTGAATCTTCAGGAGGGAAATCAGAACTGTGAAGGCAGAAGTTCCCACTGGTGCGCACCAGTCCAAAATAAAGGACCCTTTGTCTGTTGACATTGTCCACGGTCTTCCTTGGTGGTGGGTGAAATCCCGGACCTTAACAATAGTTAACAATTTTAGAGGAGATTCTAGTGGACTAAGAGATCTGTTTTTGATCTTGTACTATTTGACATTTTGATCTGTGACTTGAATAAAGGTAGAAATGACTTCATTTGAAAGATAATATGAAGTTGGGGGAAATAATTAAGATACTGGATGGCAGAATTCTGATTCAAAAATATTTCAGCAGACTATAACTATTGATAAAATTGAATGAGACAAAAATTTAACAAGAATAAATGTTAAGTTCTACTGAACTTGCATATCATATCTATGAAATTTTGAATTATTTTGAAGTATTCAGAAACTATACCTTAAAGATTGATAATGTACATTAACCAGGATGTATAGCATACCATGCAAGAATGAATAATTTTTAGAGCAAGTCCAAGCACTGAAATCAATGACAAAGATGGATAGTCTGATAATAGAAGAATAATATCCCAGTGTGAACCTTAGCTATCCTATCAAATGATTCTCAAATATTACTTTTTAAAAAGAACTGAAAATAAAAAACCAAAAATATTAAAAATTCAGTTTAAACCTCTATATTTTATCTACCAGTAGGAGGACCAATATATTCAGCAGTAACTGTTCTAATATTTGGCATTTTTTGTACTTATATAATGAAATTAGACAGAATCCCAACTTGGCCACTTAACTAGTGGGATGACTATGTCACTTCATCTTGCCAACCTTCAGTTTTTCCATCTATGAAATGAGAGGGTTGGATTAAATGACTGGCTAGCCAATCTCTAAAATTCTATGAGTATGAACCTAAGTAGGTCAAAGCATTTATCTTTATCTCTTAATCTGGTAGCACAGTGCCAGGCATATAAAAGATGCTTATCAAAAACTTGTTATTACTATTTTATTTACACTGAAACTAAACTAAAGGTAATTTGCCAGAAAAGGAGATTGCAATTATTACTCTGTTTTTCCTTTAAAAATATATTCCCTGTGTCAAAAAATCCCTCCATGCCAATATTTTATCTGTAAATTATGGTTTTATTAAGTGCTTTGGGGATTAAGAAATTAAGTGACTTGCCCATAGCAATAGTTAGAAAACATCCTGGGTTAAAGATACGGAAACTGATACTTACTATGTCTATATGGTGACAAAATATACTAATTACTTTTATGTGAAAATAAAAAGAGAATCAATGTTACAGGTTGGCTTACTACTTCTCCTCTTACTCCCTTTCCAGCAAGTCACTTTGTATTCATATAGATATTTTGTTTAATGGATTTTCCTATGATTATGGAAGATTGGAGGTAGATGTGTCTTTAGAGATTATCTAGACCAATTCTTTCATTTTACAGATGAGGAAGCTGAAGCCAATAGATGTAAAGTGGTTTTCCAAGGTCACACAGATAATGGCAGAAGCAGGACAAGACCAGAGGTCTATTGATTCTCATAACTTTTCCTACTAAACTATAATTCTCAAAAACTAACACTTAGGAAGATTGTGTTCTTCTAAGAGCACAAACCAGGAGGTCTGACAGACAGCACAAAGGGTACTTTGTTTTACAGTTTAAACTTTGTAAAGACATTTGTGCAGTTCCTTGTGATTAAAACATCCCAATTTGTTTTGACATCTTGAATAAAGAATCGAAAATTAGTGACAATCAGTAGAATTAGAAGAAAGCACAAAATCTTCAATTGTCAAAAAAGAGCTACTCAAGCAAATTATGGCTAATTGTAATAACAAGATAGATCCATGCATTCTCATATTAAATGTTATATTCATGTGCCACTTTAAGTTAAAGACAAGATTGCTTGAGTGAAAAAGAAGGCCCTGAATGCACATTTCATGATTATGAAAAACTCTGCTCCAAGCTTGGAGGGATTTTAACCTATTCTTTCTTTATCCAAAGATCTGAAAACACCACAGAGAAGTTATTATTATATAGTTGTGTGCAAATCTTTTCTCCTTCAGTTCCACTGAAAAATATATATTTGATAATTTAGGAATGAGGATACACCCCCCTTTTTTGCTAGCAGTTTGGGACAGACCCTGTGATATCAGTGGTATAGAAACTTCCCAAAGAGAAAACTCCCTTTAATACAGCATTTCAGCAATTTCTGGGCAATTTAAAGTCTTAAAGGCAATGACCAAAAGCATCTTGCTCAAGTTTACAGGAAAAATATCTCAGATATGGAACCTGAATCCATGTCTTTTTGGCCTACACATTAATTGCCTCTTTAAACTACCTCCCTGCCTTTTCCTCTCTTCCTTGACTTATTATATTTACTTTAGAACTTCAGCGTTTTAAAAAAGGCTTTCATATATTTATCTTGCTAAATCTTTACAATAACTCAGTGATAGCATAACAAGTGGTATTCTCCCCATTTTATAGATGAGAACATCAAGACAGAAGATTTAACCAGTCCTATCACACAAATATTCAGTGATAAACCTAAGAATCTTGGCTACTAACTAACATTTCTATTACTGTTTTAAGAATAGTGTCCTTTTAAGAACAAAGTGGTTTATAATCATCATGATCATCAATAAGTTATTTGTCCAGGTATTATGATAAGTTCTTGGAAAACAAACAAATTAAGAAGACAGTCTTTGTTCTCAAGAAGCTCAAAATCAAATTGTGGCAACAGCATGCAATCTACTATGTTAAACAAGATGTGCACTGGATGAATTGGAGATAATTTCAATCTTATTGGTAAAAGAATTGATGAGAAGTGGAGAATGCCTGGGAAGGACTGAAGCATCATACCTTAGAGGCAGAAAGTTTTAATTTTGAAACTTTTTTGAGTGTTTCTTAGTTTCCCAACATTGTTTAAGAGAACTTGAAGAATAAGGAATAACTGTAGTTTAAAAAAAAGCACCATCTAGTTAAGGTGATGAGATTTTAGTATATTTTTGTGTAAAAAAGAATATTTTCTGTACCCCACAAACTCGGTATGAGTAAACTATACTACATAAAATTCTAAAATGTAAATGTGATTCTAGACTACATTAAGAAAAAATAATCTCCAAAATGAGAAATTAGTTCTATTGTGTTTTGCTAAAACACATTTTTTTGCTAGATCTAAGTGCAATGCAGATTTTGGCAAATCTGAGGAAAACTGTGCTCATAATTGGATTCATATCAAAGTGGAATGAGCTGTTTTGGGAACTGGTGGAGACTCAACTCTAGACATTTTCAAGCAGAGCTTGGATATCCTCTTTTCAGGCTTGAAGTAGAGGGGATTCTAGTCTGGATTCAAGTTTGAATGAAGAGCCTCTGAAATCTTTTCTATCTCTATGAGTTGTGTTATAGAAGAATAAGGAACAATGTATGACAGTATAAGTATCAGATGAGGGGTACACGTAATAAATGTTAAAGGATTTCAAAAGAAGCAAGGTATGCCACTGACTTGAACTGCCTTGAAAAATTAGTCTGAATGGAATAGGCAGAGGAAATTGGAGAAAAGCATTCCCAAGGAGGGAAATAGAATGCGAAAAAAAGCCTAGATTGAAGTTCAAGATTTATTCTGAAATCAACATGATGTGACAAGAAAATGATCATACTAAGAGTCACATTACCTCATTTCTAGTCCCACTTCTGCCACCAATCAGCTCTGGGACTTTGGGCAAGTCACTGAACTTCTTCAGACCTTAGTTTTTTCATTTGAAAAACTGAGAGGGGCCATTTTAGATGAATTCTATGATCCTTTTTTGAATCTAATTTTCCAAAATTCCATGAATAGACCCATTTGGTAAGAGTAGAATGTTTCAGCATTGAAGTATCCAGGACATAATTCAGTGGGAGGAGAACTATAACTATGATGGAAGTTTTCTAGAACCATCAACAGTATAATGGCTCCCCTCTACTTTCCTCTGGACCCTCCCTGTCTTACCTGTTTCTTTGAAACCACAGGTCCCTTGCCGCCACTTTGTGACCATCACTGAACCATGGAGATCACACTTTCACAGTTGGTGGATCAGATCATGAAATCAAATACTAGGGCTAAAAGGAACCATAGAAGTAATCTGTCCAAACTCTTCACTTCAAACTGAGGGAACTGAGTCCCAGAGAGGAGGAGTGACTTCTCTAAGGTGAAGCAGGTAATTAATGCCAGAGTGAATTTTAAACTTGAGTCCAAGTTGACTCCAGGTTTAGCATCCTTTTCACTGCACCATGATCCAATTGAAGAGATTGAAGCTGTAGCCTTGGCTATAGGAATTGAGGTTCTGTACTTCCAAGGGGCCTTATACATGATTATTCTGTAGCTGATAGATGTAGAGATCTGATATGACATACTAAAAGACTGCAAAGGAAGTGAGTCACAGAGTCAGAAATCTAAATCCAAGATCTGTCTATTGCACTACACTGCTCCTCCTTCTTTAAGTCTAATGGATGACCCTTACAGAGAGAAATGTACTTATTCTACCTTTTAATTGCTCCTAAATTTAGTGCCTCCTCTGAAAATGGAAATCAGTTTTGTGGAATATGCCTATAGACTTTCAAATGGGTCATAAATCTTCAAACAACAATCAAAACTATGGTAAAACTTATTTTTATGTGGGTTCATTGAAGTGCTCCAACATTTAATTGAGTAATGAAATTATAAGCTTTTGTGTATGGGGATGGAGGGCTTATACCAAGAGAGAAGTCAGAGTTTTGAAAAGCAGCTTAACTCTTATTCATTACTGCTTTTGTAAGCAAAATCTATTCTCGATCACAATAAAATACCTGGGGATTCAACTAAATTGAAACAGCTTTGGATGAAGTGAAACATCATGCCTGAAGTTCTCTCATCATTCCTCTGGGAATTGTTTTTGAAGAGAATGGCAAATAATGTATCATTATTAAAATCAATGTACAATAATCAGATAGTTTTTGGCAATACTAAAGCTATATAAAGGGCAGCTAGGTTGGTATGGTAGACAGAACAGCAGCCCTAGAGCTAGGAAAACCCATCTTCCTGAGTTCAAATTTGGCTTCAGTTGTTTACTAGCTCTGTGACTCTGGGCAAGTCACTTAATCTTATTTACCTCAGTTTACTCATCTGTAAAATGAGCTAGAGAAGGAAATGGCAGACAACTCTCTTCTCTTTGCCAAGGAAATCCCAAATTCGATCATGAAGAGTTGGACATGGCTGAAGTGACTCAACAACAATAAAGCTATATAAATGTGAGCTATTATAATTATTTGAGATTCTAACCTTTCCTCCAGAAGTATCTCTAAGCAACTCATAGCTCATTTGTTTTGCATTTTCTTCTCTACTCTCTCTCCCCAAATAAGGGAAGATCCAATAAGAACCTTTAGGGTTTCCAATTCCTACCTGGACAAAAAGCAGAGGAAGAGTCCCATACTTTCAACTTCCAGTTTAAATACTAACATTCACTTGTATTAAAAGCTACTACTGAATCATGTCCTCAGCCTGGAGTTGCTCATGTAATTTCCCTCCTGGGATTTGGACAAATGGCTGCTGTAAATTCTCAAAGATCATCTACTTCCACAGGGTATGCTTATTTCTTTTCAAAGAAACCACAGAGAGGAACCAGCTCTACAGTAACATGTCCCATGACAAAACCTCCAGATTGGTGCAGCTTGGGGAAGAGTGTTCATTTTCTCTAAGTGTGCCTAAAGTATCTTTTTTCCCCTCATGGTTTCATCCTGATTCTCTTGCTTTATTAGAAGTTTCTTTGAATTTGTTCCAGAATCCAGAATTTGTTCAGAGACAAGTACAAAAGATGATTCTTTTCAATCCAACTATGGTTCTTATGCCTGTTCCCTTCCTACAGTGGGCCTTCCCCCACCCCAAACTATCATTTCTAAGGATTTTTTTTTATCCCATAACCATCACATGAAGATCTCAAGTTTTATCTTTTATTCCTTTTCAACTTCAATTAGTTGTGGAGGCAGACTGGGAAAACATACATCTGCAGTTTTGAAAGAGGAATATATTTCAAAGCTGACATTGGCTTAGCAGCCTGATATTACTATTGCCTTATCTCCTACTAAAGTATTTGAGAAGAGACAAAATACAAATGTTCAGGAATGAAAAATCACGCCAAAACCAACAAAACATAAAGGAAACATCTGGTTTAATTTCTCCTCTGCCTTTTAATTGCCCCAACACATAATATAATGATTTAAACAAGGAAAATGATCCCCTCAGTCAAGTTAAGGGCCACTTTTTAAACTACAGGGGCCTAATTGCACCACAAATTTGTTGTGTCCATCTGTTTCAGGGCAAAACAAATTTTATGAGGGTGACAATTTTCAGGAATGAAAGCTATGTTCTTATGGAATAATCTGCTGGGAGGATATTTGACCATGGGGAATGGATTAAGTTATACTTTTTTATAAAAGAAAGATACTTTTGGGATATAAGCTTTTACCCTAGTCTCAGGCCATGAAAATTTTTGTGTCATTTTGTATTTTGACTTCACAATTATAAAAAGTTGAATAGAAATCATGACTATATCCCTTTTAGGCAGCTGGTGGGGGGGGGAGGGGTAGTGGAGAGAGTGGCAGACCTGAAAATCAAGAAGACTCATATTCCTGAGTTCATATTTGGCCTTAGACTCTTACTAGCTGTCTGTCCCTGGTTTGCCTCAGTTTCCTCATGTAAAATTAGCTAAAGAAGGAAATGGCAAACCACTCTAGTATGCCAAGAAAACTCCAAGTTAGGACATGAAGAATCAGACACAATTGAGATGATTGAACAACAACAAAATATTTCTTTACTTTCATGCAATTTTTTTGGAAATTTTAGAAATTTTGGTAAGGTGTCCTTCTAAAGAAGAAAGAGCTTTGGTGTAAGAGATGGTAAACTTTTCCTAGAGTCCATTACATTGCAAAAGAGCACTGGATTTTTCCTCTATTAAATATAGGAAAAAAATCAGATGACTTTTAATGTACTGTATAATTCTACATCCCTAAAATCAAGACCTTGGGTAAATCATATATCCTCTTTAGTCTTTCTTCTTCCCCCATAACATATTGAGGTTGAGTGAGATGATTGCCATGAGTCTTTCCAGATTCATTATCCTATTGCTCTCTAGATTTTGTTGTTGTTTCTTTGAAAATGAAAATGAAAATCATCCCATGTAGCAAATACATCTGCTTGTATTTATTTATTTAAACAAGAGTACCACCTTGGATGTGGTAGCCTTTTGTCTTGGCATGGATTTCCAAAGCCTTCAAGGGGAGTAGCAGTGCAGAGGTGAGCCTGAACAGGCTCAGCTGAAGAGAATTTTCTGAGCATTGTTGTTTCTTTGGCCACAAGCTGTTTTTGCTAGGAACAAATACCTTTCTCCCAAAGGTACCTCTACTGATTCTATGTAACTAAAAAAATTGAAAGTCAAAAAACTACTTTGCTTTGTGATTTAAAATAACTACATTCATGCATTTGTCATAATCTATGGTTATTTCTTTTGTATCCAATAAATGAACCACTGCCTTCAAATTTCGTTGTGGGCTAATAAAGCATTATTATTATGAATTATTATTATGATTTTGTATAAAAGGATTAGACAATCTAGGTCAATATTTAAATCTGGGTACTTCTGCTCCAGGTAAACAAATACTGCTTGAGAAAGATCCAGGGGATGAAGTACCTTTCTGGAAAAACTGCAAAAGCTCAGCTTTAATTTGCTGTGCAAAAAACCAAAACAAAACCCAATCACAGTCTTTAAAAATTCACATGCATCTGGCATTTCACACACAGCCAAACTCAAAGAAATTCTTACAATTGGCTTTGAAATATTAATTAATTAACATTAATTAAGCAAAAATAATCAGTATAGCTGTTCAAAGAGTAAGGTGCTTAGGCTTAATGGTCTGCGTTCCAGATCATCTATCAAAGTCATACAATAATCATAATAACAATTTTGAACTTTTTCAAAACATTTTTGAATTATCATATAACTTTTAAAAATATTAAACAAAAAACATGAATAGAACCGAGGCATATTTTGAAAGTATAACTACAGTTGTGCTCAAGAGCAAAGCTATAAGAAAGCCCATTAACTCAGTGGTCCACCCAACACATTTGGGACAGAGAATAATGCTCAAAGGGATGTAAAGGAATTCTTAAAATATGTTCTTCTTTAGATGTCAGTCAATAACATTTATTGTCTACTCTTTACCAGGCACCATGCTATGAATTGGGGATAAAAAAGACACAAAAGACATTCCCTGCCCTCAAAGAACTCACAATACAATGGGGAAGACAAGAAACCAATACATTATATCCAGACACATGATATATAAGATTAATATGGAAATAAATAAGTGAGGGCAGGCACTAGAATTAAGAAGGTTAGCACTTGTAAGCACAGATAAAAAGGGGAAGTATTTCAGACATGTCATAAGTTAGAAAATATGACAAGAGATGATAGATGGACTGTCTTGTTGGTAGAATAGCTAGAAGATCAATGTCATTGCATAGAAGAG
The DNA here is from genome assembly GCF_027887165.1 of Monodelphis domestica. Taxonomy (NCBI): domain Eukaryota; kingdom Metazoa; phylum Chordata; class Mammalia; order Didelphimorphia; family Didelphidae; genus Monodelphis; species Monodelphis domestica. Next base: position 312,218,587 of record NC_077228.1, read on the forward strand.
GTGGTGAGTGAGATTAAAGAAGACTGGAAAAGGAAGGGAGTTCTAGGCTATGAAGAATTTTCAACACCAAAGAATTTTCTGTTTGATCCTGGAGTTGATGAGGAGCTACCAGTGTTTATTGGGGTTGGGGAAAGAATGACTTTGTCAGAACCATGCTAAATCACATGTGGCTGAATGTAGAAGGGATTGCAAGAGAGACATGAGACAGTTAGTAATACTATGAGCCTACTGACAACAACAATAATGATATCTAGTGTTTTTATGGTGCTTTAAGTTTTACAAAGTACTTTATGGTTAATTTTCCTTTTAGTCTCAAACAACAACTCTGTGGATTACAGGATATTATTATTCCCATTTTATAGATAAGATCAAACAACTTGTCTGGGGTCATGCAGCTACTAATAGTTTGAGGTATAATTTGAACACAGGTTCCCCACATTCTAAGTTTTGCATTCGATCCAAAATAATATTGGATTAAAAAAGAGAGTTGCTTAGTTTCAGAAAATGGAAGTTTACTAAAATAGTTATAGAAATCTTGCTAATTATTTGATGATTTTTTGACCATCATTAAGAGCCATTTTGCCCCATCTTCAAGAACTAATATAATTTACTTAAAAAAAGATACAATGCAGTTATATTTGAAAAATAAATTATGCCATTTGTAGCATTTTAGTTTTACAATCACACCTTTATGTTAGAGTCCTGAGTTTGTGGCTTTTTTTTTTTGGTTAGGGCAGAGTTCCCTTTATAAGTCATGTTCCATTGATTGAGTCATAAATTAAAGAACTCAAAAAATGCAAACTTAACCATTAACAACTATGCTTCATATTGGTAATGCATCATGTATTAGAATAGCGAAGTTTCCAAAGCACTGTCATGAATAATTCAGTTGTTCAACAATCCTTGCTTGGTAAAGCTACATTAGGATCAATATTTTAAAGGGAAACTATGATTCAGGAGTTCAAATATTATTGATACTCACTATAAAGAAGGGTTCCATTTAAAGTGGTTGTCTTTACTGTCAGGTAGATAGTAACAATTTTGTTTTTGTCATTCTCTGCAGTGGTCTTTGACTCATCCAGTGATGAAGGAGAAGGTAGTTCTAAAAAGGAGTTTCCATTGAAAGATGGAAAAAATAAGGCTGTATCTAAAATAAAAAAAAATAAATGTCAAAATAATATCAACATGACCTAATATCAATGCAACGGTAGTCAATTAATCACAATGTTTATGATCTAGGATAAAGTCTGCTTATGAGTAGCACAAATGTTTACAGATGTAAATATATCTACTACTAGATAGCAACTAGAAATCTAGAGAAATGTTAATAAATGTTGAAGTCAAACATTTTAAAACATACCTTTGCCTAAGTTACATGAAATAAAAAATAAAGACCTCAAGGCTATAGTAATTTGCAAAGTAAAAAAAAAGTCAATGCAGATTAACTTAATTTAGAGAACACTAATAATTGTGTTTACATTCTTTAAATGGCACAAATATTTAAGCACACTACTAGTAACCTTTTATTTATTTGTTTACATGATGGAAATTTGAATTTTATTATACATGTCCTTCATAAATGACTTGTATAACATACAGATGGATTTTTGAATGTACTAATGCAGGAAATAAGAAATGTGTTTATATTTTTTAGTTCTGTAATTCAGAAAGCATAAGATACAAATGTAGTGTTAGATTTGCCAATTATTAGTAGAGGTTAAGCAAGACTATATTTCAGGTCCATAAAACCTTAGAATTGGAAATTTTCAGAAGTCCTATCAACCTAGCTATAAGGGAGAAAAACAAGGGAGGGTGGTGTGGGAACTCCCTCCTTGAATGGATTTACAAAGGATCTAGAATTTGGGGTTGGCTGCATATGTCTGTACAGAAGAAAACCTGTATATGTTTATGTTCTGATGGTATTAACTTGATATGATCATCTAATTCTAAACTGGGTTACATACTTTATGAAGTATTAAAGTGTGAACTTCAGAGCCCCTCTTAGACCTTGTTGCCATTCTTGGCTTTGACCAAGACTCTACTCTACATACTTCCTCCCACCCAAGGCCATTTTGGCTCCATAGCTCATGGGCTCAGTTCTTTATCATTACTTATTTTCATGTTGATTCTTATAATATCTTACCCAGTAAATATGAGCCCCTTGAAGTTAAGAACCATTTTATTTTTATCTTCTCAATCTTAGTACCTAGTATAATACCAGGCATATGGCAGGTGTTTAGCAAGTAATTACTGAATGAGTAATTGATTATCATTTTCAAGTTTTTAATGCCATAATTTTATCAAGGCTTTATTTACCTTTACAAACTGGGCCAGAAAATGGCCTATGAAGGTCAGGGAAGTAAAGGCATATTGAGTGTTCCTTGGTGCTAATGGACCTTGGGATAGAACTCATTCCTGAGGAAGAGTGAGGGAATTAGGTACTGACCATTATTCCAAAGATCTACTTTAAAAAAAAACATATCCTACTTTCAAATGGTTGTCTGACACCAGATAATAAAGCACAGATGAAAAAGTGTGGGGCTGTCAAGGGACAGATAAACCAATAAGAATCGACATGACAGGAGCTAAAAAGCTCCCTTCTCTTTTTGCCAATATGTAGGGACTGCCCCCAAATAGAAGCAATTAAAAAGAAATGAACAGACAAAAGAGACTGCTACAAGATTATTTCATGTATAAACAACATTGGATCATATGTTCAGGGCTTCTTGGGACCTTAGAGTCCACCTATCTATTTCCTTTATTTTATAAATGAGGATGCTGAAGGCAAGAGAAGTTGAGAACTTTCTCCAAGATCACACAAGTCAGAGGTGGGATTTGAATCCAGATCCAGGGACTATATCTATAGTGTTCTTTTCACTGCCTCATACTGTAAAAACAACAACAACAACAACAAAAAACCCCAAAAATTCTGAAAATAATGGCAATAACAATGTTAATGATTATACCTCACATTTGTCAAGATCCCACGTTTCTAATATGTGCTCTGATTTATTGGAGTGGGGAGGGGGATTTCTACCACTTTCCAGGAATGCATCTATTATGTAAAGTCATGTACACCTGCACACTCCTAAACCTAACACAACTTGAACTTTTTTCTGAGCTGACAATTTTAATGCAAATCCTGACAGGAAACAGCAATTATGAAGAATAAACATTTGTTATTGAATTGCTTTCTAGCCACATTAATTTCCTTTATCACTGTGTTTAGTGGATTTGTTAGAAAATAGTGCTGCCCTGAATATGGAAAACAAGGCTAATTGGGGTTAGGCAAAGTATTTCCCTGCTGTTTCCAGAAGCCTCTTCAGGCTGTGTTGTTTGAACACAGTCCAAATTCATTCCTCTGCCATTTAAGAAGGAAAAAGAGGAATCAGATTTTTTCTTTTTACACAGAAATATTTATTAAATATCCTGCAAGATAAGGTCATCATCAAAGTCACTTATGTCTGTGCTTTTGGGTTTGAAACTGGAAATATAAAATAGACGCCAAGTGTTAGAAACCAAAAAAAAGTGAACACAAAGAAGCTAGCACAGGGTTCTGAAAGTATATCCTAAGTGCTTCATAGATGCTTTCTGTATTTGTTAAGGAATTTTGCTCTAGCCTCCTTATTTTATGCTTTCTGTTCTTAACTAAACTGTGAAATTCTTCATTTTCTGCTTATTAGTTAAATATAGAAAAATACAAAACTAAAAGGAGGAGGAGTTCAGAACCAGAACCCATTATCTCCCCTTGGCCTGAAATACTTTCCTCTCCCTAGCTTCACTATTATTGTTGAGGGCACCACCATCTTCCTTGGTCTCCAGTTCCCCCAGTAGATGCCATCCTCAACTCCTCACTCTGTTACCCAACATACCCAATCTGTTGCTAAGTTTGGGAGATTTCTCCTGCTGTACATGTCTCTTTATACCCCTCTTCTCACGTCCGACACTACTCTCACCTGATGCAGGTCCCTCATCCCAGTCAGATTGCGACAAGTTTTCTGGTTGTTCTTCCTGATCCTTGTCTTTGTCCCCACTCAAGCCCATTCTCAATTCAATTATCAAAATAATGTGCTTAAAGCATATTGTGAAGCCACCTTAGCTTTCCACTATAGAAGAGAAGAAAGTAAATCCTCAAATTAAGCCACTAAAAATAGATAAAAAGGTAAGAAGACTTCAGGTGCCATGCTAAGAATCTTCAAAGATTAAATGGATGTTCCGAAGGAGTTTGCATGCTACAATTTCTCACATATAGGAACCAGATTCTATATTCCACTATATATATATGATTTATGTTTGCAGGGTAAATCAGAGCCATGAACACTTAAAAATGAGTCATTCTATAATAAGAAATCTTTTGGTGTTAGCTACTTTATTGTTGCTTTGCAATAATCAAAACACAGAAAAAAATGTGGGAACATTTCTACGGTGAGCTGTGAGAAGCCCAGAGGTTTGCAAACTAGAGTAAAAAAAATAAAGCAGTAGGGTGTCCCAAAAGTCTCAGTGCAGCTTGGAGAAAGCCATAGCAGAACTATATCCAGGTATTTTGTGAATTTGCTGCCATATTATAGTTTTTCCCGCTGGGTAGCTAGGTGGTGCCTTGGATAGAGAGGTTGAATCTGAAGTCAGGAAGAGTTAAGTAATAGCTGTGTGACCCTGGGCCTGCCATTCCTATTTTCCTTAGTTTTCTCATCTGTACCATGAGCTGGAGAAGGAAGTGGCAAAGTGGCATTTCCAAAAAGGAAATGGCCATATTTGATGCGTCTTCCTGATTCCAGGCCTGGTACTCTATCCACTGCACGACTTAGCTGACCCCTATTCATCATTAAATACATATAATCTTCATTCTTTCATTGCTCTGATTTTTTTTGGGAATCAGACTGTCATCAGATCATGTTTTTGCCATGGGAAAGAGGTTATAATTGAGGGATTGTTTCAAAACTAAGGTCTGGCTGCAAATAAATCATAGACATGACCAACAATACATCATAAAATCAGAGACACAACTATAAAACTCTAACCTGATTTAAAAAGGTAGAGTTATGCTCAAGTTTCTCAGCAATGGATGTAAATACATTGTACATATGGATTATTAAAGGGTCTTCAGTGTTCTATAAATTTAATACATAGCCCTTAAAAGTCTAAGTTATTAGTGTCATAAATTTTAACTGGCTTGAAACAAATGCAAAATTTCTAATTAATATTAATTTTGCTTGCTATATTAAAATGATTTTGTTCCTATAGGTCTCTGAAAACACGGTTTTAGAGCTCTAAACAGTTTTCATTTCCCCCAATTTTCCTTGGCCTAAGAACTCCCATCAAAAGAGTAGAACTGTTCAATAAATATCTGCTTTTATTGATGATATACTTTTAAAAGTGAGTGGTCATGCTAGTGCCATACATACATTTGGTCTTAGTTCTTATATCTCTTGCTCTCTTGTCAATTTGATCTAAAAATAGCATTAGGAAGACCTGAGAAAACTCATGTTGCAAAGGGTACTTTGAGATGTAGAAAATGAAGACAGACCCTTTTTAGCAATTCCTTCCAGTTAGCCCATCAAGGCACATGGGTGGTCATGGGATACTAATGCCCAATTCACCATTCCCTACCAGCATCCATTTTTTATCTCACATAGGTCCCAATAGCCAAGTGTTTAGCTTGATCCATGTCATAGTCAATTCAGAAATCCTATTGGTCTTGCACTTGCATTGACTTCAGTTACAATTATGAGAAACTGACTCATCTATTGCATTTTTAAAGCTTGTTCTACATACAAACTGTGAAACCTTTTCTCTTTATTCACCATAAAAATGATTTTCTCCTTTGTTCATCGTAGAGCTAAATACATGTCAAATATTATTATTATATCTAGCTTGAAATGGTGTTATTATTGAAACATAAGAAATGTATTTTATTGATTGATTGAGTCTCTGAGGCAGAGTTGTGTTTCCCCTTTTTCCTAAGAAAGAATCCTTAGCTCCCCACAGTACAGGTTATTCAGATTTTTTTTTAACCATAAAACTAAAAATTGGTGCATCAAAGAAAAGCTAGTATCACATTTAATGAAATCATCTTTCATGATATACATGCAGGCAAAATGGAGAGATGTGGGTCTAGATTATTGTACTGTTAGATTTGGAAGAGGTTGAATGACTAGATCTCAGAAGTAGCAATTATTCTATAACGTGATAACATATTTGATATTTCATTGTCCCTGTACATTGAACATTTTTATCAATTATTTAGATGAATGCATGCTTATCAAATCTGCAAATGATTCAAATCAGAGAATTATAGGGCACATGTTGGATGACAGAAAAGCAATTCAAAAAATATCTCAACAGGCTAGATTAATGAACTGAATCTAATAAGTTTAAATTCAATAACGAAACATGCAAATTTGCCAAATGGGTTAATGGCACAGACTGGACAAAAATGAATCAAGAAAACATTAAAATGTATTAAAAATATAGAAAGAATTTATTTCCAAAGCTGTTTATGTAATAGAAATATCAGAGATTCACTAGACTGCAAAATTAATAGGTTTTAACAATGTTATATGATGCCAAGAAAGCCCCAAATAAGAACAGAAAGAATTGGATATGAGTAAAAAATGAATGAATATTAAAATTATAACCTAAAGTGAAACAATCTTATGATTGTTATATATATATATATATATATATTAATAAGGGCATAGTGCTCAAAATGGCAGATTTTGAGTCTTCTTGTACTCCACTTTGATTAAGCAACCTCTGAAATATTATGTTCAACTGGAGTGATTCCAAAAAAGGTAGAAGCCTATTGCATAAATCTTCAATATCATTGTCTTTTGGAAATATGGTAATACTTCAAATAGGATAGAAATATTAACTTCATTCATAAAAGCCATTAGCTACAAGAACTTTCAAAGAATTTGGAGTTTTTCTCTTAAAAGTGTGAGACTTTTAAGTTATTTTGGCAATAATGCTATGTGGCAAGAGGAAATGGAAAATCATATAATTAAAAAAATTTGATGAAGAAATCTGACATTTTTAGCCAGGAGAATGGAAGAGATGATTACTGTTTTCAAAATAGTTGTTAATTGTTTTGTAATCAACATTCTGAAATAAGTTATTGATATATGATAGAGTGCCAAAAGAGATGTCCAATTTTCCAGACCAAAGAAAGTTTTACTGTAATGTGCTCTTAACAATGAAAAAAATCTTGAGAGAAGAATATTATCTTTTGTATGATTTGTAGTTAAGATTTTCCTAAGGTTGGGTCAGCTTATTGAATTAAGAGGATGCAAAAAGAAAATTGCATTTAGAATAGAGAAAAAATATAAAATATTAATTACAGTCTGGAATACTAATAATATTCTCTGAGAAAGGCAGCCAGTTTCAGACCACGAGGACTGTATTAGGAACATGAACAGAACACTCTGCTGTCAATCATCAAAATTGTCATGACATAAATCATCTGACTAATATATATATATATACTTGGTAAAGGATTGTTGTAGTGTTCTCAGAATGGTCAATCATTTTTATTTTGTTCCCAACATTCTCTGGGAAGTGCTGGAGAGGGACAATAAAAAGGAATGAAGAACCTGGAGGAAAGACTTGAGAGAAGGAATCCAGCAATTATGCTTTAGTGTGAGACAGTTTGTGTTTGGTTAATCAGGGAAGTTAAGAGTTAGAACAAAGAACAAGTTGGGGTATGAAGAATAAGAAGGGAAGATAGTTTTTGGAGCCACATTAAGAACAGATGAAGGTAACAGAAAATAATATTGTTATTAAAATCAAAAAGACAAAATGGTGCAGAAAGGTGAGCTATATTTTAAAGATGACCAGTAAAGAAAGGGTGAGTAAAAAAGGACTTTTAAAAGCAATAGGACATACAGAAAATCACTTCATTTCCCCCAAATCCCCTCAATTAAATACCTATTATGTGTCAAGGCACGATGCTAGGCAATTCTTGCCTTCTAGGTGCTTGCATTCTTTTTTTTTGGGGGGGGGGAAGGAAACAATATGTAGGTATATGATAAAATTGAAATATAATCAAAACAAAACCACATTATTTTGGGAGGAGGATGGGACATCATATAGGAGGAAAGTTAGCTAATTTGGCTTAAAGTAGAGAGTACATGAAAGGAGTTAATGTGTAATGAAAGGAGTTAATGTGTAACAAGCCTTGTAAGTAAGGGAGAAATCACATTGTGAAGGGCTTTAAATGTCAAATGAAGGAATTTTTACTGAGTCAGAGATGTTTTATTACAGAATAAATAATAAGGTGTACAAGATCAGAGGATCATAGATTTAGAATCAAAAAGGACCTTAAAGATCACTGAGTCTAGCCTTGTCATAGCTGAGGAAATTGAGCTTTTGAGGGGTTAATTGACTTGCCCAGTGTCATACTTTTGTGGTAGAATTTAAACATTTCTTAACTTTAAATACAGTGCTCTTTTGTACTATGCTGAATAGAAGAGAAAAAAAAAGAAAGTTACATGATTGAATCTGGGGAAATAGAATACAAGTAGAAAAAAACACTCATATTTTAATAATTCTTATTGCTTAATTTATATGTTTTTGGACATCCAAGGTCAATTCTTGCCTTAGATACATACTAGTGATGTGATCCAGAGAGGAAATCACTTAACCTCTGTATATCTAAGTTTCTTTTGTAAAATAAAAGGATATGACTTGGTAGTCTCAAAGGTTATTTTTCAGCTCTAAATCTCTGATATTTTGATCTTTAGAAGTTTCTTGGATATTTAGGATAATTTCCAAAAATAGATATGGATTAAAATTTCTGCTTATAACTCAAATTTTAAAACATTACAAAATGAAAAATAAAAATAAAGTGAAATTTCACTGAAATATCTACACATCTGCAAGAGAAATTTGGGGAGGAGTTATAAAATACTGCTGCAAATTCAAGTCAGTTCACCAAATATTTACTAATATTTGATTTTGTGCAACATGTGTTAGATGATATGAATTCAAGTAGAAAATAAAGCAGTCCCTGCCCTCAAGTCCTGGTCTCAAAGTACTTTACAACACTAGTAGGGGCATACAATTATAGAAAAAGTACATAAGTACCAGAAAATGTGAGGGAGGAGGGAATGCCAAAACTGAGGGATAATAGGAAAGTATTAGAAGGTAGCATCAAAATTGAGACTTGAAAGAAGATAAACAGAGGACATTCCTTGTATAAGGGAAGATTTGTGTGACTTTAAGAAGATATTTGAAGAAATGGTGATTTGGGGGGAATGGTAAAGTAGATCAGTTTGAATGGGATAGAAATTGAAGGAAATGAAATAAATCTGGAAAAGTAGTTTGAAAATTGATTTGGGAGACCTTAAATGATGGTTTAAGGGGAAATTTATAAACAAGCAACAAAAAAATAAATTTTGTCAGCAGGGAAGTACATCAGAACTGCATTAGCAGGATTATTTTAGGAACAGTAAAGATGATAGATCAGGGAGAGTTTGGAAGGAAGCTTTCATAGTGTCTAATTAGACATTTGCTTTTAGGATGAATTGGTTGTCCTTCCAAATAAATATAGTTCAAGGTTAAGATTTATTATGTATATCTTTATTTAGACTAATGGAAAACTATTTTATTTACTTATTTATATCTAGTTATTATACCTACAATTACCATCTGATTATTGAGCTAAAAAAGCTACGCAGTCAGGCAAAACAAATTCCCACTTGAGCCATATCTGAAAATATTTGTCTTTGAGTTCTAAGTTCATCACCTCTCTTTTAGTTCATGAATGGAGTGATTCCTCTTTATTCTTTGGGAATCGTAGTTTATCACTGGTTTAATTGACATTCTAAAGTCTTTTAAGGTTCATCTCTAGAATATTGTGATCATGAAGCTGTTCTCCTAATTCTCACTTTACCCTGAGGTAGTTTTCACGAGTCTTCTAGTTTCTTTATAAGTTTTATATTTTATTATTTCATGTGTCATAATAACATATTTTTCCAATTAAAAAAATTTAGTGACATGTCAAAGCAAATTTTGACAATTATTTTTTGACATTTTAAAATATAGATTTTCTCCCTGTTTGACCATAAATTCTTCTCTTATCTATAAGACTGACAGGTAATTTTTTCTACATTTCTCCTAATTTGTTTATGGTGTCACCTTATATTTCAATACCAAATATCAGTTTTGACTATAGTGTGAGATACTGGTCTATGTATAGTCTTGCTTTTCAGTTTTCCCAGTAGTTTGTGTCAACACTAAGTTCTTTCCCCAAAAGTTTGGATCTTTTTGTTTATCAAACACTAAGTTGCTATAGACATTAACTTCCATATGTTGATTGCCTAATCTATTTTATTGACTTACCACTATTTCTTAGTCAATAACAGATTGTTTTTGATGATTACCATTTTATGGTATAGTGTGAGATCTGGTAGGGTCAGACTTCCTTCCTTCAAAATTTTCTTCCTTAAATCCTTGGATACTCTTAGCCTTTTATTCTTTCAAGTGAACTTTGTTGTTACTTTTTCTTAGTTTTATTAAATAAGTTTTTGGCAGTTTAATTGGTATAGAACTGAATAGGTAAATTCATTTGAATAGGATTATAAATTTTTCACTAAATTGGCTCAGCCTATCCATGAGTAATTAATGCTTTTCCAATTGTTTAGGTCTGACTTTACATGAAGAGTGTTTTGTAATTGTGTTCATATACTTGCTAGGTTAATTTTGGAAGGCATATCCTCTAGGTAATTTACATTGTCTTGAGTTCTTTTGAATGGAATTTCCTTTTCTATCTCTTCCTGTTGGAATTTTGTGGTGGTAAATAGAAAAGCTGAATGATTTATGTGGGTTTGTTTTGTATCCTGTGTCTTTGCTAAAGTTGTTCATTATTTCTATTAATTATTTGGTTGATTCTCATGAGGTATGCAATCATATTATCTTCAAAGAATGGTAAATTTGTTTCTTCATGGCGTACTCTAATTTCTCCAATTTCTTTTTCTACTTATTGCTATAGCAAGCATTTCTAGCACCATACAAATGGTGACAATAGGTATCCTTGTTTTATTTATGATCTTATTAAGAAGGATTTTAATTTATCTCTATAATATATAATGTTTGCTGATGGCTTTATACAGATATAATTTGCCATTTTAAAGAAGGTCCTATTTATTGCAATTTTAAAAATAAGGAATGGGTTTTGTATTTTGTCAAATGCTTTTTCTGTATCTATCGAAATAGCATATGATTTCTGTTGGTTTTACTATTTACATGGTTGATTATGCTTAGGGTTTTCCTGATTTTGAGTTATTCCTGCATTCCTTGTCTAAAATCCACCTGATTATAGTGTGTGATTCTCTTAATATAATGCTGCTGTCTCCTTGGTAGTATCTTATTTAAAATTTTTGCATCAATTTCATTAGGGAGATTGATCTATTGTTTTCTTTCTCTTTTTTTTAACTCTTCCTGGTGTAAGTATCAATATTATATTTGTGTTACAAATAGGGTTTGGAACAATTCTCTCTTCTCTTTTTTGTCTACCCCACTCTCACCCTCCCCATTCTCCTATTTCTCTATAGAGTAAGGTAGTTTTCTAGAGCTGACTTGGTGTGGTTGTTATTCCCACTTTGAACTAGTTCTAATGTAAGTAAGGTTCAAGCAGAGCCACCTTCCCCATCTTTTCCTTTACTTAGCCTCTTAATGAGAGATAGTTCACTTCCTACCATCTCTCCCTTTCTCTTCTCATGTGTTCCTCTTACCCCATCCCTTGTTGTTTTTTTCATATATCATCCCATCTTATTTAGCTTCCTTCCTTCTTCTATGTATAATCCTTTTAATTTCTCTTATACTGATAAAGTTTCTAAGTATCTTAGGTTCATTAAGAATCTTGCACACTTTAAGCCCCTTTCCCCCTCAAGTATCATAGATATCTTAGTTATTTCAATTATTACCTTCCAAGGTATAAATGTACTCAGTACAACTTTATCAAAACCTATAAATTTTTCATTTAACACTTTATGCTTCCCTTCAGTGTTGAATTTACTCCACAAATTTTCTTTTCAGCTCTGTTTTTTTTTTTTTTTTGGTCAGGAAAGTCAGAAATTCCTCCATTTTATTAAATGTCAGTTTTCTCCCATGGAGCTGTATACTGGGTGTGTAATCCTTGGTTGTAGTCCTAGATCTTTTTCCTTTCAGAATATCATATTCCCTGACTTCTGGTCTTTTAATGTAGAGTGTCTTTTAACGTAAAGTGGCCAGGTCCTATATAATCCTAACCATGCCTCCATAATTTTTGAATTGTTTCTTTCTGGCTGTTTGTGGTACTTTTTCCTTGGCCTGGAAGTTCTGGAATTTAGCTATGATGGCCCTGGAGTATTTTATTTTGTTGTCTTTTTCAGGATGTGATTGGGCATTCTCTCAATTTTCATTTTTCCCTCTTATTTGAGAATATCAGAGTAGTTTTCCCTTATGATTCCTTGTTGTTTGTCCAGGTTGTTTTCTGATCATGGTTCTCAGGAATTCTGATGATTTTTAGATTTTCTCTTTCAGATTTATTTTCCAGATTGGTCACTTTTCCAGTGAGGTAGTTTAGATTTTTTCTTCTTTTGTTTTTTTGTCTTATTCTTTCCTGATTCTTATGGTTTCTTTAGCTTCTATTTGTCCAATTCAAAATTTTAGGAAGTTATTTTCTTACTTGAGTTTTTTTGTGTTTCCTTTTCCATTTGGCCAATTCTAATCTTTAAAGAATTACTTTCTTCAGTGTTCTTTTTGTTGTTGTTGTTGTTCTTTTTGTGCTTCCATTTCCCTTTGGTCCATTCCATTCATTTGGGAATTGTTTATTTTCATTGTACTTTTGTGTCTCCCTTTCTTTCTTTTCGGTCTATTCTATTTTTTAGAGAATTGATTTCTTCAGTGAACCCCACCCCCAGCTATTTAATTTTTCTGTAAATTCTTTTATTATCTGGTTTAATTTTTTCATGTTCTTTCAGGAGTTCTTTTGGGGTTTAAATTCTTCCACACTTTCCTTTGGGGCTTCACATTTTTCCTTTTTGGCATCATTATCCTTTTATGAGTTTATATTTTGATCTTCACTGTCTCTAAAGTAACCTTCTAAGGTCAGGGTGATTTTTTTTATTTCTGCTCATTTGTCTAGTTATTTCCCCTCTGTAGGTCTATCTATCTGTTGAGATTCTATGTTCCTGTTGTAGAGAGTGCACTATTCCAAGCAGTTCCCCATTTCTGCTCCCTTGTAACCTCAGGGACTCTGCTATGTTACAGTTTTCAGATTTCCTGTCTTCTCTGGCTTCTATATCTGTGTTGAGTGGTTTGGGCTGTGCTTATTCTGTTCTGCAGCTTTGTTGCCTCTGGTAGAGTCTCAGGGCTTGTATGAGTTATGCCAGTTCTTGGTTCTAAAAGATATTGTGCTGCCTGGGCTACTCTCTCTTCTTTTCCAAGCAAGATATGTTCCTTCCACTTTACTTAGTTTGGGGGCTATTTATTTTCCATATGTGTGTGTGTGAGTGAAGTGCTTGGAGGAACAGATTGCCCTTTATTTTGCCATTTCAGCTCCAAGAATGCAACTCAAAAGATTCCATTTTAAATATCACATGGGTGGTCATGTTCCCACTAGCTCTTTTCTCCTTATCCCTCATTTCCTCTTTTTAAATGATGAACCTTTTTCTTTAGGTGGTTTATTAACTTCTTTTTTTACTCTTGCTTTTATTTGGTTTTTACAATTCTATATCTTTTATCTCAGTAAAATAGAATCTCCTTTCCAACTCATCTGTTTCATTAATTTTTAGATTTCATTTTCTACTCCCTTTTCCAAAACTGATTTCCCTTACTCTTTTCATTATCAGTATTTTACTCTAGACTCTCATTCTCTGATTTATGACTCCTTAAATTACCTGATCTCTCTCTTTTCTCTATATTCTTCATGAAATCAAAAGGGCCATTTAGAATCTTTCCTTTAGATACTTTCTGTCATTGTCTTGTTGAAGATTTACCCCCATTAATTCTCCTTTTCCATTATTCTTTACTCCTAGAAAAAGGTCTTTATTCCTAGAATAATGCAAGTATCAGAGGTGACATTTATCCAATGTTAAAACCTTTCCCCCACTATGTCCCTGACTATGCAGGCCACCACCAATATATACCCTCTCTTATTGTCTTTTTTTAACATGTGCATGGAAATCTTCTAATTTCAAAGCTCTCTCACTGTTCCAGATGCCAATTACCCACAGGAGTTCTAAATCCCAACCTCTTACCCCACAGGAGAAGGTTTATCAAGCATCAAATTCCCCAGGGCTCATGGAGAGTAAAATCTTCCTTTCCCTTCATCAACTATTTATCTTCAACCATAGAAATGTTCAGACTCCAGGTATGGCACTCTACTGCACCATGTAGCTGACCTTAAAGCCTATGCATATTCACAAAGGAGAACCACAGGAAGTAATTGGTAGCAAATCACCCATCAAATGCTTGATTAGCAGTTTTATCTTAAATTGGAGTCAGTGGGTCTATAGTCACCATTTTGCTCAAATTCATGCAAAGCTTCATATCTTGTCATTTATTTTAATGTCTCATTTAATATTCATATATATTACGGTATTCAGTTACTTGAATGTATTATGATTTATTGTCACCTTTTGTTAGACATTTTAAGGGTTTTTTGCTTTTGTGTGTAAAGCAAATACTAAAAAGTGGTATCAAACCATATCATCATAAAAATTCAAGAATGAAAACAGAAGGATGATAAAGTAGTGAAAAGCATTATAAAAATTTCCATAATAAAGATAGTAGACACATCTTTACAGATGCTGTAAACTAAGTGCAGCATATTTTAGATCCCAGTTGATAGTTGACTACAAAAGAAAGGATTTAAACTGGCAAAGAAATCCCATCAAAATATTATCCTTCCAAGTGTATTAAGATATGTCCCTCTGACTATTCATATCATAAGCTTGAAAATTCATACTACAATGAAAGGGAGATATATTCTTGTCAAAAATATTTGTAACTGTGCAATTGCAAAGAGGCATGGTTTTGTGTCATTAGAACTGAGTTCAAGCTCTTAATATTTATATGACTTTAAGGAAGTCAATTCATCTCTCAGATCCTTAGTTATCTCATTTATTAAATGAAGGAATTGAATTAGTTTGTGTCTAATGTCCTATCCAACACTTAATCTGTGATCTAATGATCCTATGAGGAAGTAAAAGAGGAAATTCCCTTAAATAAAGTCAGTTCCTCCTCATGTTTTTTTCTTGTCCTCCATATTGTTTTGATGGCATATGGTCTGTAACATCCTAATTGAGTTGGTTAAGATAGTTTGACTTATGTTGCCTACTGGAAAATTTAAGAACATAAAGAATTTCTGTTGTCTAGACAATGACAAATAGTTCGTTGGCTATCCCATTAGTATATATATCTTAGACTCTGTTGATGTATTATTAGCTGGTTACAGAAAAGAAGAGGAGGATTTAATTTGGAAACCTTATTCATACTATTGACTTCAAGATTCTTCTGGTTATTTGGTATGACTGCATGTTATTGAATAGTAGGGTCTCTGAGAAATCAAAGTTATGGGTTAACAAAAGGGCAATAGGAAGGCAATAAGCATATTGTTTTGTGTGAATAGACCAGTATATTACCAGAAAGAACTGTGCTGCCCTTGAAGCAGAAGGATGTTTCCAGAGAGATTTATGTCTGTGAAAGGAAGGTGACTAGTCATCTGACCAGAGGAAGGGACAATTTTTGGGAAAACTCTGCATTCCATTAGTGTTGACTCAACTTCTACAATCTATAATAAATCTCCTTCAGGCTTTTAGGTGACTTCCTTTTAGAAGAGTTTAGGAGACCATAGAAAGAGTGACAAAAGATTAGAAAGCATAAATAAATTGCCTTTAGGATTACTAAGTGTTCTCACTGTAGATAACAGATATATCAAAGAAGAGCTTTTCATATTTTAAAAGGAAGCTTTATATTTTCCTAGTTATATGGGATCCCATAGCACCTGGTCACTGAAAGAACCAATGAAATTATTGTTTCTTTTTTCAAATCACATCCAAGCAATTCATACAATGGTTATTGTATCTACTCGATTTGATTTGAGTAAAGGTTCCCCCCAAAACTGAAAAAAATCATTTAAAATTGACAGGGATTCTGTTTCCATATTTCCATAACTGTTGACTATATCACTTCAAAGGATACCAAGAAAACACACATACATGCACATACATACATAAATAAGAGTTGATTGGCTTTTTGTGTATGAAATAATTATAAGTAGATTGAATTATTAACCTTTTTTTTCCCAATTATTGCATTCAGGTTGCAATGGTATGAAAACATATAGCTAAGGACCTTTTATTCTTCTGAAACCCCTTTTTCTACAAGTGGAGGACATTCTATATCATTTCTTTCCCTTCAAATTCTTCCATCTTTCTGTACCTCTCTCTTGCTCACACACACATACATGACTAAAAATAATACAGAGAGAATCTAGAGAGACAATAGTAAAAGATACACCAAGTAAAAAGAGGATTTCAGTGGTCTTAATGTACCTGAGTCAAAATGGGTCATTCTTTAGTATTGCAGTGGATTTTGATGTAAGTCACTTTAACTTACCTGGGATTTAGAAGAGTGCTGGCTTAGCAGGTTATTAAGCTAAATTTCATATATTAGACAATTACTATAATTTTCCCTCTTTATAAGATAATAGTCTAAAAGTGGCATATTCTCCTAAATGCTTTCTAGGCAGCATCAGATTAAGTTTGCTATGAACTTTCAACATTTTCAAAGGAGATTGCTAATGACCCCAAGAGATCTGTCCTGATGATAAATGAGCATCATATAAGCATATATTTTTCCCTTACATTTTGTACTGCTTTTATAAAATTACAAAGCATTTATAATCAAATAATGATTGTTTAAAGCATAACTCTTTGTAGCATTTTCCTTCCATTAAATTGATACAGAAATGAGTACCACTTTCTAATTTATTAAAAATAAATAAATAAATAATGCTAAATATCACTTATGTATAATTTAACCAAAGAAAAATATAGTTATGCTTCAGGTTCCCCCCTCATAACTAATTTTTTATTTCAAATATACTAATTCAGGATGCTAGAGTTATTTCTAATATGTTGGAGTTGAGCTGAGAAACTACCCCTACAATCTAATAGTGTATAAAACACTAATAGTGTATCTAACTGTCAGTATTTTAAATTAAAGTTATATTTCACATAATTGCAAGTAAACAAGGAGAAAGTATAATTAGGTTATAAAAATATCCTATATAAATGATTAGTTGAAATTAAAATATCAGAATTTGATTTTTTTAATATATCTATGTCAGAAGATGACCATTTCTGTGAATTTCATACACTAAAATATTCAATTTAATTTTCAATTTCTTATTGTGCCAAATTGCTTGATTTGATTTTTTGTGAAGGTAGTACCTCTTTTGTCATTAATGATATTAATTAATTTCTATGTGAAATCACTCTCTCTTTTCTCCAAAGATCTTAGATATTTATGCAGTGTATTATGTATTTATATCTTGATTTCAGTTATATTGGCCAATGGAAGAAATAAGGGATGTATGAAATGTGTGCATATATATATATATTACATGTGTATTATGTGTGTATATATATTATATGTTTGTGTATATGACCCTTTCTATATATATGTATAATAGGAGAGGTTCTACAACTCAGCTTTCTTTTTATTTCTGTATTTAAAAATGTAATTAGTATAATACAATGATGTAGTTTTTGAAAACATATTTATTTATTAATATATTTATATAGGCCAGGTTTTCCTAGATATCTTTCTCATTCCAGGAACATTGACTCTAACATAATTTTTTTAAATGGGAAAGGAAAAAAATCTACAAAATTGTTAAAAATATTGAAAAAAACTCCTGACATTATGTTCAGTATTCCACTTTCATGATACACCCTCATACCTCTACAAAGGAAAGAGGAGAGGTTTTACTATTGTATTTCTCTTTTGGCACCAACTAGGTTCTTCATAGTTTTGCATCATTCATTTTTTTCTCATTTTGAATTGCTTTTTTCTATTTACATTGCTATAATTTTGTTTATTTTGTTTTGGGGCCTATGCTTATTTCATTTTGTATCCATTCATCTGTCTCTCCATGTTTCTTCTTCCATCAATCATATTACCATTTTAAAAAACAGTACACTAATATTCCATTACATTCATCTATTACAATTTGTTTAACTATGTTCCAACAATTGGCATTCACTTTGTTTTTCATTTTTGGCTACTAAAACAAAACAATTATAAATATTGTGTTGCTTTTTTGTACCTCCTTGTAGTATATAATTAACAGCAGAATTTTTGGTTCAAAGAGTATCAACATTTTAGCCACTTTATTTACATCATTTCAAAATGCTTTCTAATTTAACTAATTAACACCTCTTCAAACAATGCTTATCTTTCTACAACACTTCCAACATTGATTATTCCCATGTGAGATTTCAAATGGGTCCCAAGTGTTCTGTGATTTCTTTATGAGGTATGGACCTCTTGGATCAGCGAGTAGTGATTGACCAACCCAGCTAACTAACCATGACTCCAGGTGTTTTAAATAGCTGGAGAAATTTAAACAAAAATTCAGTACAGTGGTGAGGCAGTAAAGCTATAGACTCTATGCTCAGAAGTGCTTTGAAATTTGCCTGTGCCAGAGCATAGGGTGTCATGGATGGGAGGAAGATGGAGACTAAAAGAAATGTTACACTCCTCTCCCTCTCCATCCTCCAACACATTAAAGAGATCACATCAGTAGCCGACAATACATCCATACAAGATCAGAGAAAGATAGACTGAAAACAAACAGAAAAAACACTGCTATAGACAATCAGAAAAATAGAGGAGTAAGAAAGAAGCTTCAAGGTGGCTGAGTGCAAATATATTGGAAATCTGAGAGTACTTGAATATATTCTGTATTGCTTTTGATAGCTTTTTGTGAAAAAGAGAACCCAATAAATTGTGATTAGATGATTGAGTTGCTATACTCCTTTCTTGAAGAAAATATCTGGAATGTCAGGACATGAACAATGAGCACAAATACAGAAAACGGATTCTGTTCCTTTTCTCTCAACAAGTTTTCATTCATGATGATAACAATTCATATTTATGTAATATTTTGAAGTTTAAAAAACACACACAATCATTTGATTTTCACAAAAGCCATACAAGGTAGATGTTATTCATAATTTTATTTTATAAATGAGAAAACTGAGGATCAGAGAAGGTAAATAATTTAATCATGAGTGAGGGTAAGAACTTAAACCCAGGTAACCTTAAAATTCTTGACTTCTCCATGTTGTCTCTGATCTATCCATTCCAAATTATCTCTTTCTTTTCTTTAGTATCCTCAGCTCTTACCTGGACTATAAAAATACCTATCTATTGAATCCAGTCTCAGCCACCATTTTCCTTTATTTCAAAAGTGGTGACAACAAGAAACCTCATTTGTTCTTGATGAAATTGTCAGTGATAATAGATTAAATCTCATGTAGATTAAATCACAAAACAGTAAAGAAAATGGTATATATTTTATATCTTAAAAATAATAAGCAGGATGCCACATTTTACCAATGCCTCACCACTTCCAGGAATGCCTCATTTAGTAGTGATGATAATCAGTATTCTGAGTGAATACCATGCCAGGTGATATCCTTTACCTCTTTATAAAAGTCTTATCAGTCTAAATGTAACTTCTTTGGATTCATTATGTGAAGTTTATTCTAATAAATGAATTCTTTCACATTCCAGTAATTACAAGCACTACTTTCTAGTTCTTGTCTTGTGACATATAGGATTGGGCGGTTTGGAAAAATCTTGGGGGTGGGGAGCATGAAAGATGCCTATATAGATGATTTTTTTAAAAATGGAAACTTCAAATATGTCCCACCTGATAATTATGCTTTTATGGAGTCTACTTGTTTCCTACCTTCTTATCTCTATAATTAAGTGTTGTGATGGGCTGAAATGGGAAGGACTTTAAATGTCCCTTTCATGCTGGCTCAATTTTTTTTTCTTCAGATGTCTTGGATCCCACATACACAAAATATCATTAATCACTGGTTTCATGCTGTGATGTACTTCACAATGTATTTTTATCCTTCATCCATACAGAAGAGCTATATTCAGCTTTAGGATGAAGACAGAGTGAGCCTACAAGCTAAGCAGTATGTTGTCAAGTCTCTAGCTGTGACTTCTAAGGGGCATCTTTGGGAATAATTTGCTATCCCACAAGTTTTTAATAGGATGAGGAAAATTAGTTCAGAATATGAACTTTTCAACTTTTCCTTGTTTTCATGCTAAATGCTTATCCCAAAGTTAAACCTGCCTCCAATTTTCCCATATTCTCAAACATTTTTGTAGTTGGAGTTTTCAATTATACTCAAAGCAATTGAACTACATTAAGAGATTGCATTCATAATGGTCAGGGGGTTGAAGTGATCACAATGTCATAGAATTTTTAGTGTGGTTTTTCTACTCTAAGCTTTACTGAAACAAATTACCTCTGAACTTTGGTAGGTTCCTCTCTGGATTCTGACCTTCCTTTCTACAAAACACACTGAACCAAGGGTATCCTAAGGTAGCGATAATTTTAAACATCAATATTGCCATAATTACAGTCTTTTTTTTTGTTTAGAGTAATTTATGCCTTAATATTTTTAGTCTTGTGATTCTTTTTTTCTTGCATGAAATATAGTAATTAAATCATGGACACTGCTCTCATGATCCATAAATGACTAGCCCAAGATAAAGTAATTTTCTCATAAGAACAAGTATGTACTTTTTCCAGTACTGAAAATTACATGGTTTTGCAAATTATAGCACAACAGTTAGGGTGGGAGGGATTAAGGTGAGAAAGAACTAAACAATGGAGATCAGAGGAAAAACAGCAATGGACAGAATATTTGAGTTTGAATTCTGAGCTGATCACAAGTCTGCTAAACCAGGGTCAAATCCCACCCTCCTCAACTTCCATTATTTGCTGAATCTTCTCTACCCATCAACATATTGGAGGTACTAGGACTATTAAAACACTTTGGCCCTGGTCTTAGCATGCTAGAAAACTTGAATCTCTATACATTTTGGCTCTAGTCTAGAGATATTTCATGAAGATCTTCAAAATATAGACTGTAGTAGAATTCTTAGCTCAGTGCTTGCCAATAAAGAGATCAACCACATATTGGGTTCATGGATCATTAGGGGAATTTTTACTTCAACACCATTTTCATTTATCAGTCATTTCTTCTATATAATAAAACAACTGACCTTAATAATAATTTTAAATATATTAAGTGCATAATTATTTTCATAAGGAGAGAATGGATGAGGGACCATACCTATACTAAACTCAGTGGATCCTGTGTGGAATCTGAGTGAAGATATCTTTCAACTATCATAGGAAGAAATATAGGGGGAAGAAAGAGACCAAAGGAGAGGGAGAATAGAGAGAGTCCAAAGGAAAAGAGAGAAGGGAAAAAGGAGAGGAGAGGAAAGAAGGAAGGGATAGAAAGAGAGAGGGAGGAGAAGGAGGAGGAAAGAGAGAAGAGAGAGGAGAGAGATGGGTAAGGAAAGAGAAGGGAGAGAGGAGAGAAGGAAACCAGGTCTGATAAGGACTCTTCCTTTTGTTTATATATATATATATATATATATATATATATATATATATATATACACATACATATAGTACTTAATATTTGTGTATATAACTCTTTTGTATATATAATACTCTTTAAGTGTTATATGAACTGTTTGAGGAGATGGAATCATCATTATCAACT
Organism: Monodelphis domestica; assembly: GCF_027887165.1. Lineage (NCBI taxonomy): Eukaryota > Metazoa > Chordata > Mammalia > Didelphimorphia > Didelphidae > Monodelphis > Monodelphis domestica. The sequence goes on from NC_077228.1 coordinate 312,240,399, forward strand.
AGCACAATGCCCGACACAGTAATCACTTAATAGTTTTTTACTTAATTGAACGAAATTTTCACTCTACTACTAGTTGGTCTCTGCTACTATGTTTTGACATGCCAGAAGGATAAGGTCAAAGCCCTGTCAGATCTTATTATTGCCACCCTGGCACATTTGCAGTCCTGTCATGAGCTTGAGACTAACAATGTTCTCCACCTTGAAAATTAGCCTTCAGGTTAGATGAAAACTTGGGAAGTGGAACTAAAGAAAGAGTGGACAGAAGATCTGTCCCCTCTGTGGGGGCAGACAGATATGCAGATGGGACCAAGGAAAGAAATGGGGAAAGGATGAGATGAGATCTCAGAAAAATCTTGCTGAGTAAAGGTTGAATGATTGCAATGACAGGATATAGAAAGAGATTAATCCTTTGTGGTTTAATCACAAAGGCGTAGCTCACACCAGCCAAAGCCATATGACTGAACAGAAACTAAGAAAACAAAACAAAGCAAAACAAATGAATATGGTGGTATTGAACAGGAATTCGCTGGTACTTATTAAGCCCTGAAATATTAAGAAAAGTTAATATTAGAAGAAAGATACATACTTTTTAATGTTCAACTATAGGTCTTTGAAAAATATTAGTAAATACTCTTGGGTGACCTTTTATTTTCATGGAACAATTTAGATGCAAAATCAATATTTTCCTTGTTAAATGTCAGTGGAATTCATAACTTTCCTTCTGCAGCAATATTGCAACCAATTCAAATCTACAAGCTCTAGTAAATTCACTATATTTAGCAATGTGTATATACTGTTCAAAGAAAATGTTCTTAGTCAATTACTGTTCAAGTACAGATTAGAAGTATTTAGGGAATGAAACTTAGGAATCTCTCATAATTATGAAAACAGAAAAATGTTGGCAAAGGGAGCACTGGAAAACTACCATCTCAAAATTGCTGGCCTGGCAGTTGTGAAAAAGCAAAAGAATATTAGTAATTAATATACAGCTAGTATATCCTGCTATTATATAACTAAGGGAAAGTCTTTTTTCCATATGTTGAATTTTCTAGGTTTTTTTTCATAGCTATAGATGTATGGAATTTAAATTGGAAAGGATTTCCAAGGTCATCTCTCCCAAACCCTTACTTTTATAAATTAGGAAACTGAGTTCCAGAGTGAGTTTCCTAAGGTCAAAAAAGGTAAATGAATTATTCATAGTCACATAGATCTTGGTAGAGCAAGAACTTGAGCCCAGGTCTCCTGATACCTGTTACAGTGACCTTTCTGTTGCATCTTAGTCTATGTGCTACTGAAGCAAGTACTTCTCATTACATCTTGACGCTTTTCCTTTATTTTACAGAAAAAAGAAATCAAACTTTGGAGGCACATTGAAAAATACAATCAAATGTTTGGATTAACTCCTGTTTTCATGATCAGAAAGTAAGACTATTAATGCCTATAGGCATATTGAATTTTTCCAGTTTGCAGCAATAGCTTGCCATGGCGGAATACCTAAGAAGGATTTTTTTCTGCCTTTAAATTAACCAAAATCCACGTCATTAGGTATGAATTGCCTGGTATTAGGTAGATGAAAATTCAATCTACCTTTAGAGTTATATGTTTATGCAATAAATTTTGAATCTATTCTTGAAGGTTCTGTCAACATCATAACTGCAACATGTACCATATTTGGTCAGAGAATTAATTGAAAATATTAAACCAGCTATAGTGATCATATAGTAATTAAAAGACCAAATCTTACTTTTCTACTGGTTTCCTAGGGATTGGATAGACATGTTCTAACTGAGAGAGAAAATTGTTTTAAAGTTGGAAGTGAATCATATTTCCAACTTTGGCTGAGTTTAAGTAATACCAAAATCCAGATGAAGAATGAAAAGTTCAGGCTCTCATTGGGAAACCTTTAACTCTCTGTTGTTATATACATATAGCTTTAGTGATAGAAGGAGCATTTTAAATGAATAGAGGGTAAATTTCTGAACATGAAATGCACAGTCTTTCTTCTGACTTCTCAATTTAAACATAATTTTACTGCTTTATAACTGCCTGTAGCTCTACTCTACAGAATTTAAGTAACTCTTTTAGACTAGAAAATGTTCTTTGTGTAAAAGCCCTTTGTGACTTAGGAGAAGTCCCAATATTGAATTTTTCAAGTAGAAGATACTGGACTATCACTTAGGGATACTTTAGAGGGAGATTACTATTCAGGTATAGGCTATTCTGTTATCTCTGAGGTCTCATCTCACTCTGAGATCCAGTGATTCTAATTCCATTCCAGTTGATTTCATTCACCTTCAATCAGCCCTTACTATATACTGAGCACTGTCCTACTAGCTATGGGAAATATAAAAATCAGCTAAGGGGTGGTCTCTGCTATTACAAAATTTATAGCCTAATAGAATGATATCTCACAAAAAATAATTGCTATTATGAAAAATTAGAAATAAAGACCTGGGAGAAATATAAGCAATATAATCACAATGCTGGGTCAGGGGCAAAAAGACATTTTAATTGAATATACAAGACTTGATATATATATATATATTTTTTTTTTCTATGCTTAAGCATAAGACAAAGTCCTTTCCATTGTTCAGCAAAAGGTTTCTGTCCTAAAGTAATCTTAAGAAGGGAGGAGAAGGAACCTCCCATGCCAATGGGGTTCACATTCCAATAGTCAAGACCCACTATCAATAGGAAATTTTTCAAGTATGAAATTTCCCAATGGTGAAATTTCCAACATTTATAAGTCTAAGAAATTTTGAGGTTTACAATTTATTCACTGTAAAGAGGGGTTAATAATCCTCTATTTCCCAGAGTTGTTGTAAGAATAAGAATAGATATTTATAAGGCACTTTATAAATTTTAAAATTATATAAAATACTATTTATTATTATTAGTATCATTTATTATCAATATATTCTTTAGCAATAGTATTGAGAAAACATACACAGAGCTATAAAGACACTTGAAGAACCTGAAGTCAGGACCAATTGGTCAAGGTTGCTTGGATAAAAAGTGGCAGAGCAAATATTTGAATCCAGGTTCTCTGACTCAAAATTTAGCTCTCTTTCCATTATACAATTCATTTTTAAGTAAGAGCTAATTATAGTATTGCTATAGGCAAGCTTTGAACTTAGAGCATTTTCACTTTCAGTCTGTTGCACTGTTATATTATGATCTTTCATAATTGTGGGAGACAGCATATAAAAGACTTCATTTGCAGGATGGATGGCAAAGACCTAAAGTTCAATGTGTGTGGCAAGAGGATGAATGTCAGGCCCAGGTCCAGGAATCTTTAGGCCATCAGCGGGCAAGGTAACATCAACAGTGTTGGAGGTTTGCTGAGGCAGAGCAGATTGTGAGGACTAAGTGAAGGCAGACAGTAAGGCTTAGTGGTCTTCAGTCTTACTAGAAGAATGAGAGTTGATAGCTCCCACTTCATTAAAGCAGTGATAGCAGCCACCCAAATCAATGCTATCAAACAAAAATAGAAACAAATCCCTTTTGTCCTTAGAAAATTACAAATTAATGTAGATTAATATTTTATTCTATTTTTATTAATTTTGTTAACTATTTCCCCATTATACTTTTGCCTTATTCTTGTACTTGGGGAGTTTTGTAGGCCATGGACTTGCTATCTCTAATTTGGATCACCAGATTAAAAAATACTGTATATTTGATATATAGCCTCCTTTTGGAAATCTTTAGTGACTGAGAACCTATTGCTTTTCAAGTTGCCCCATTCTACTTTTAATAAAAGAGATCTAATTGTTAAAAATACTAGGTTTAACCTGGCATGTCAAGAAGATTATCAGATATTTTCTCTTATCTTCATGACCTCTCAAACCTCTTTAATTTATACATGAAAGATAAAGTAACTTTTGTTATCTCCATGATTTAGGTCATCTGGAACCCAAAGAGGTTAACAACCCCCCCAACCCATGAATAAATATCTACTTTGAATTCATTCAGTATCCTTCTTCTATTTACTAACAGTCTACCAGTAGCAAAGCTGCATTAGCCAACCCAAGGACCTGGCCTATGGATTTGTGATGAAAAGCAACCCCACACTGTAATTCTCATTCTCTTTCCAGGGATTTAAAGATCTGGGCTCTGGGATGGGCAAGTCTCCTGGGGCCATAATAACCAGCACTGGGGCAATACAGATTGGCAAAAGATCTCTAAAGAAGAATTGAGAGAAAGAGGCAGGATCCATATTTTGTTTGAAATAGAGTTCAACCGCACATCTGGAATCCCCTCTTTCTCCTCCCAGAGGGAACAGTACATGGTACCAGACTGTCTTGTATATGTTTGTGGATTTTAGGGTACTCCACTGAGTCTGATGGAAAGAGACCAGAATACAAATGAGACGGATTCTATTCCTTCAAAAGTCACTTAGAGCAGAGATGCCAGCTGGTGACCCATAATTGCTCAGCATAGATGGAGGTTAGGATACTTTAAGGTCCAGTCACAAGGGAAATTACCATAAGAGGAGAGATAATCAAAAAGTAAGTAAGAGGGAAAAGTAAAGAAGGGAAAAGGACCAATATTACCAAAAATCTCAGGAAGAAAAAATGAACTAAAAGACAATGAACTCAAGTAGATAAGTCAACAGGGAAACGATCTAAGCTGAATATAGTCTTGAGATTCAGTAAAATGAGTTCATTTATCTATGAATAAAAATGCTACAAAATAAAGGAAAATGATTCAACACTTGATAAGAGAGAGGATTCTTTTGAATTTAAGAACATATAACCACCTTATGCTGTCCTTGAGTGGTTAAAAAGAGAAGAGAGAGTTATGAGAAGAGAACTTATGGTCTGCATAGAAAAAATAATAGGCAGAGTGAGAGAAAAAAAGTGGCTTGCAATGGCAGGAGTCATCAATGAAATAAAAAAGAAAACAATAGATTGGGGGCACAAATAAAGAGGACAACTAGAAAAAGAGAAGCAAAAAACAATGACACTAAAAGAAATATGCCCATTATTTGTGTAAAACATACTAATCTCAAAGACAGGATGCTTAGAGACAATTTAAGGATTATAGGTCTCCATGAAGAACATAATAAGGCAATAAAACAAAACAAAACCTTGATCATATAATAGAGGAAAAAAATAGAAGAAAAATGCCCAGAACTTCTGAACAGAGAAAATGAAATTCCAATTGAAAGAATGCACAGATTGCCTCCAGGAAAAACAAACAAACAAACAACAACCTCAAGGTTACAGACTCTAAGAAACTGTGGTTAAATTTAACATTTCATTTCAAAAACAAGTACTGCTAACAATGAGGAGAAAAACCTTCAAATAGAAAGGAAAGGAAATTATAATCACCTAAAATTATTCTGTGCCCACCAGAAAATGTAGGAGAAATAGAATAATGAACCCAAAGAGAAATGTAGCTTACTATACATGGTAACCTATCCTGAACCTTATGGTTTACTTACAGTATAAATAAACTTAACCATAAAGGGAAAAAAGATGAATATTCAATAACAAAGAAGAGTTTGAAACATTAGAAGGGAAATAAGACTTAAAGATATTTGCTTTTTGAATTCTCCAAACA